>NW_028145606.1:120000-180000 GCF_977016875.1 Pavona decussata | reverse complement strand
CGTTTGGGGGTAAGTTTTCTTACGTTTGGGGGTTAGTAATTATTACGTTTGAGGGTTTTAGAATTCTTACGTTTGGGGGTTAGGAATTCTCGTGTCTTGGAATTACTTTTTTTAGGTTTGAGGGTTAGATTTCTTACGTTTTGGGGTTAGGAATTCTTACGTTTTGGGGGTTAGTTTTCTTACATTTGGGGGTTAGGATTTTTTACGTTTAAGGGTTAGTTTTCTTACGTTTGAAGGTTAGAAATTCTTACGTTTTGGAGTTAGATTTCTTACGTTTGGGGGTTAGCAATTCTTACGTTTGGGGCTTACATTTCTTACATTTGGGGGTTAGGAATTCTTACGTTTTAGGGTTAGTTTTCTTACGTTTGGGGGATAATAGCTATTACGTTTCGGGGTTAGTTTTCTTACGTTTGGGAGTTAGGAATTCTTAGGTTTAAGGGTTAGTTTTCTTACGTTCGGGGGTTAGTAATTCTTACGTTTTGGGGCTAGTAATTCTTACGTTTGGGGGTTAGTTTTCTTACGTTTGGGGGTTAATAATTCTTACGTTTGGGGGTTAGTTTTCAAATGTTTGGGGGTTAGTTTTGTTACCTTTAGGGGTTAGGAATTCTTAGGTTTGGGGGTTAGTAATTCTTAGGTTTGGGGGCTAGGAATTCTTACATTTGGGGGTTAGTTTTCTTTCATTTGGGGGTTAAGAATTCTTACCTTTAGAGGTTAGTTTTCTTACGGTTAGAGGTTCGTAATTCTTACGTTGTGTATTTCGTACGTTTGGGGGTTAAGAATTCTTACGTTTGGGGGTTAGTTTTCTTACGTTTGAGGTTTAGTAATTCTTACGTTTAGGGGATACATTTATTGCGTTTAAGGGTTAGTTCTCTTACTTTTGGGGTTAGTAATTCTTACGTTTGGGGGTTAGTTTTCTTACGTTTGGGGGTTAGTTATTCTTACGTTTTGGGGTTAAGAATTATTACGTTTGGGGCTTAGTAATTTTAACGTTTAGGGGTTAGATTTCTTACGTTTGGGGGTTAGTTTTCTTCCGTTTCAAAGTTAGAAATGCTAGCGTTTGGGTGTTAGTAATTCTTACGTTTAGGGGTTAGATTTTTCACGTTTGGGGGCTAGCAATTCTTACGTTTGGGGGTTAGTTTTCTAACGTTTTGGGGTTAGTAATTCTTACATTTGGGGGTTAGTTTTGTTACGTTTGGGGGTTGGATTTTTTACGTTTGGGGTTAGTTTTCTTACGTTTTAAGGTTAGAAATTATTATGTTTAAGGGTTAGTTTTTTTACGTTTTGGGGTTAGGAAGACTTACGTATGGGGGTTAGAAATTCCTATGTTTGGGGGTTAGTTTTCTTACGTTTCGTGGCTAGTAATTCTTACGTTTGGGGGTTAGATTTCTTACCTTTGGGATCTAGGAATTCCTATGTTTCGGGGTTAGATTTCTTACGTTTGGGGGTTAGGAATTCTTACGTTTGGAGGTTTGTTTTTTTCACGTTTGGGGGTTAGATTTTTTACGTTTGGGGTTTAGGAATTCTTACGTATAGGGGTTAGTTTTTTTACGTTTGGGGGTTAGGAATTCTTAAGTTTGGGGATTACTTTTCTTACGCTTGGGAGTAAGTGATTCTTACGTTTGGGGGTTAACAATTCTTATGATCTTACGTTTGATGGTTAGGAATTTTTATGATTAGGGGTTAGATTTCTTACGTTTAGGGGTTAGTAATTCTTACGTTTGGGGGCTAGCTTTCTTACGTTTGGGGGTTAAGAATTCTTACGTTTGGGGTTTAAATTTCTTACATTTAAGGGTTACATTTCTTACGTTTGGGGGTTAGCAATTCTTACGTTTGGAGGTTCGGGATTCTTACGTTTGGGGGTTAGTAATTCTTACGTTTAAGAGTTAGATTTCTTTCGTTCGGGGGTTAGTTTTCTTACGTTTGGGGTTTAGTTTTCATGTGTTTGGGGGTTAGGAATTCATACGTTTGGGGGTTAGTTTTGTTACTTTTAGGGGGTAGTAATTCTTAGGTTTGGGGGTTAGTTTTCTTACGTTTGGGGGATAATAGCTATTACGTTTGGGGGTTAGTTTTCTTACGTTTTGGGGGTTAGGAATTCTTACGCTTGGGAGTTAGATTTCTTACGTTTGGGGGTTAGTAATTTTTTACGTTTGAAGGTTATTACGTTTTGGGGTTAGAAATTCTTACGTTTGGGGGTTAGGAATTCTTACGTTTGGGGATAGTTTTCTTACGTTGAAGGGTTAGTAATGCTTACGTTTGGGGTTAGTTTTCTTACGTTTGGGGGTTTGGAATTCTTAAGTTTGGGGATTAGTTTTCTTACGCTTGGGAGTAAGTGATTCTTACGTTTGGGGGTTAGATTTGTTACGTTTGGGGGTTAGGAATTCTTACGTTTGATGGTTAGGAATTCTTATGATTAGGGGTTAGATTTCTTACGTTTAGGGGTTAGTAATTCTTACGTTTGGGGGCTAGATTTCTTACGTTTGGGTGTTATTAATTCTTACGTTTGGGGGTTAGGAATTCTTACGTTTTAGGGTTAGTTTTCTTATGTTTGGGGCATAGTAGCTATTACGTTTGGGGGTTAGTTTTCTTACGCTTGGGAGCAAGTGATTCTTACGTTTGGGGGTAGATTTGTTACGTTTGGGGGTTAGGAATTCTTACGTTTGGGGATTAGTTTTCTTACGCTTGGGAGTAAGTGATTCTTACGTTTGGGGGTTAGATTTGTTACGTTTGGGGGTTAGGAATTCTTACGTTTGATGGTTAGGAATTCTTATGATTAGGGGTTAGATTTCTTACGTTTAGGGGTTAGTAATTCTGACGTTTGGGGGCTAGATTTCTTACGTTTGGGTGTTAGTAATTGTTACGTTTGGGGCTTAGATTTCTTACGTTTGGGGGTTAGGAATTCTTACGTTTTAGGGTTAGTTTTCTTATGTTTGGGGCATAGTAGCTATTACGTTTGGGGGTTAGTTTTCTTACGTTTGGGGTTTAGGAATTTTTACGTTTGGGTGTTAGTTTTTTTACGTTTGGGGGTTAATAATTCTTACGTTTGGGGCTTAGTTTTTATATGTTTGGGGGCTGGGAATTCATACGTGTGGGGGTTAGTTTTGTTACTTTTAGGGGTTAAGAATTTTTACATCTGGGGGTTAGGTTTCGTTCATTTGGGGGTTAAGAATTCTTACGTTTGGGGGTTAGTTTTCTTACGTTTGGGGGTTAGTAATTCTAACGTTTGGTGGTTAGATTTCTTACGTTTGGGGGTTAGGAATTCTTACGCTTGGGGGTTATTTTTGTTACGTTTGGGGTTAGTAATTTTTACGTTTGAAGGTTAGTTTTCTTATGTTTTCTTAGGAATTTTCACGTTTGGGGGTAAGTTTTCTTACGTTTATGGGTTAGTAATTATTACGTTTGAGGGTTAAGAATTCTTACATTTGTGGGTTAGGAATTCTTACGTTTTGGAGTAAGTTTTCCTAGGTTTGAGGGTTAGATTTCTTACCTTTGGGGGTTAGGAATTGTTACGTTTGGGGTTTTTTTTCTTTACGTTTGAAGGTTAGGAAATCTTACGTTTTGGAGTTAGATTTCTTACGTTTGGGGGTTAGTAATTCTTACGTTTGGGGCTTAGATTTCTTACGTTTGGGGGTTAGGAATTCTTACGTTTTAGGGTTACTTTTCTTACGTTTGGGGGACAGTAGATTTTACGTTTGGGGGTTAGTTTTCATTTGTTTGGATGTTAGGAGTTCATACGTTTGGGGTTAGTAATTCTTAGGTTTGGGAGTTAGTTTTCTTACGTTTTGGGGTTAGGAAATCTTACCTTTAGAGGTTAGTTTTCTTACGGTTAGAGGTTCGTAATTCTTACGTTTGGGTATTTTGTACCTTTGGGGGTTAGGAATTCTTACTTTTAGAGGTTAGATTGCATACGTTTAGGGTTTAGGAATTCGAACGTTTGGGGGTTAGTTTCCTTACGTATCGGAGTTAGGAATTCTTACGTTTGGAGGTGAGGAATTCTTACTTTTGGGGGTAGATTTCCTACGTTTGTAGTTAAGAATTCTTACGTTTAGGGGTTAGTTTTTTAACGTTTAGGGGTTAAGAATTCTTACGTTTGCGGGTTAGATTTCTTACGTTTGAAGATTAGGAATTGTTACGTTTTCGGCTTAGTTTTCTTACGTTTGGGGTTTAGGAATTCTTACGTTTGGGGGTTAGTTTTCTTACGTTTCGGGGTTAGGAATTTTAATCTCTGGGGGTTAGATTTCTTACCTTTGGGGGTTACATTTTTTTCGTTTGGAGGTTACTTTTCTTACGTTTGGGGGTTAGATTTCCTACGTTTGGGGGTTAAAAAATTTAAGGTTGGGGTTTAGTTTTCTTATGTTTTAGGGGTTTTAATTCTTACGTTTTAGGAGTTAGATTTCTTACGTTTGGGGGTTAGGAATTCTTACGTTTGGGGGTTAGTTTTCTTACGTTTGGGAGTTAGGAATTCTTACATTTGGGGGTTAGTTTTCTTACGTTTGAGGGTCAGGAATTCTTACGTTTGGGGGTTAGTTTTCTTACGTTTGGGGGTTAGGAATTCTTACATTTGGGGGTTAGTTTTCTTACGTTTGAGGGTTAGGAATTCTTACGTTTGGGGGTTAGTTTTCTTACGTTTGGGAGTAGTAATTCTTACGTTTGGGGTCTGTAAATCTTAGGTTTGGGGGTTAGTTTTCTTACGTTTGGGGGTTAGAAATTCTTACGTTTGGGCGTTAGTTTTCTTAAGTTTGCGGATTAGGAATTTTTACATTTGGGGGTTAGTTTTCATAGGTTTGGGGTGAGTAATTTTTACGTTTAGGGTTAGTTTTCTTACGAGTAAAGGTTAGGAATTCTTACGTTTGGGGGTTAGTAATTCTTACGTTTAAAGGTTATATTTGTTACGTTTCGGAGTTGAGAATTCTTACGTTGTGGGATTAGGAGTTTTTACTTTTGGAGGTTAGTAATTCTTACGTTTGTGGGTTTGTTTTCCTACGTTTGGGGGTTAGTAATTCTTACGTTTAGTGGTTAGGAATTCTTACGTTTGGGGGTTACTTTTTTTAACCTTTGGGGGTTAGTAATTCTTACGTTTGGGGGTTAGGAATTCGTACGCTAGCGGATCATTTTCTTACATTTGGGGGTTAGTAATTCTTACGTTTGGGGGTTAGTTTTCTTACATTTAGGGGATATTAATTCTTACCTTTGGGGGTTAGGAATTGTTACGTTTGGAGGTTATTTTTCTTATGTTTGGTGGTTAGTAATTTTTTACGTTTAGAGGTTACATTTCTTAGGTTTGGGGGTTATTTATTCTTACGTTTAGGGGTTAGTTTTCTTACATTTAGGGGTTATGAATTCTTACGTTTGGGGGTTAGGAATTCTTACGTTTGAGGGTTAGTTTTCTTACGTTTGGGGATAAGGAGTTCTTACTTTTAGGGGTTAATTTTTTTGCGTTGGGGGGTTAGTAATTCTTACGTTTGAGGGTTAAAAATTCTTACGTTTGGAAGTTATTTTTATTAATTTTGGGGGTTAAAAAGTTTTACGTTTGGGGATTAGTTTTCTTATGTTTTGGGGTTAGTAATTCTTACGTTTGGAGGTTAGTTTTCAACGAGTAAAGGTTAGGAATTCTTACGTTTGGGGGTTAGTAATTCGTACGTTTAGGGGTTAGATTTCTTACGTTTGGGGGTTAGGGATTCTTACCTTCGAGGGTTAGATTTTTTGCGTTTGGGGATAAGAAATTTTTACGTTTGGTGGTTTGGAATTCCTATGTTTGGGGGTTCGATTTCCTACGTTTGGAAATTCTTACGTTTGGGGGTTAGTTTTCTTACTTTTGGGGGTTAGAAATTTTTACAATTGGGAGTAAGATTTCTTATGTTTGGGGTTAAGAATTCTTACGTTTGGAGGTTAGTTTTCTTACGTTTGGGGGTTGGATTTTTTATCTTTGGGGGTTAGTTTTCTTACGTTTAGGGGCTAGGAATTCTTTCGTTTAGGGGTTAGTTTTCTTACCTTTCGGGGTTAGTACTTCTTACGTTTGGGGGTTAGATTTCTTACTGTTGGGGGTTAGTTTTCTTACGTTTAGGGGTTAGTAATTTTCAAGTTTGTGGGTTAGTTTTCTTACGGTTTGGTGTGAGTAATTCTTACGTTTGGGTGTTAGATTTCTTATATTTGAGGGTTAGGAATTCTAACATTTTGGGGTTTGTTTTGTTACGTTTGCGGGTTAGTAATTTATAAGTTTTGGGGTTAGAATTCTTACGTTTGCAAGTTAGGAATTCTTACTTTTAGAGGTTAGATTTCATACGTTTAGGGTTTAGGAATTCTAACGTTTGGGGGTTAGTTTTCTTATTTTTAGGAGTTAGAAATTCTTACGTTCGGGGATTAGGAATTCTTGCTTTTGGGGGTAGATTTCCTACGTTTCGGGTTAGGAATACTTACGTTTGGGGGTTAGTTTTCTAACGTTTAGGGGCTAAGAATTCTTACGTTTGCAGGTTAGATTTCTTACGTTTGAAGATTAGGAATTGTTATGTTTTCGGGTTAGTTTTCTTACGTTTGGGGTTTAAGAATTCTTACGTTTGGGGGTTAGATTTATTACGTTTGGGGGTTAGTTTTCTTACGTTTCGGGGTTAGGATTTCTTACGTTTGGGGGTTAGATTTCTTACGTTTGGGGGTTTAAAATTTTAAGGTTGGGGGTTAGTTTTCTTATGTTTTAGGGCTTTTAATTCTTACGTTTTAGGAGTTAGATTTCTTACGTTTAGCGGTTAGGAATTCTTACGGTTGAGGGTTAGTTTTCTTACGTTTGGGGGTTAGTAATTCTTACATTTACGGGTTAGTTTTCTCAGGTTAGAGGGTTAGGAATTCTTACATTTGGGGGTTAGTTTTCTTACGTTTAAGGGTTAGGAATTCTCACGATTGGGGGTTAGTTTTCTTACGTTTGGGAGTAGTAATTTATACGTTTGGGGGTCTGTAAATCTTAGGTTTGGGGGTTAGTTTTCTTACTTTTGGGGGTTAGGAATTCTTACATTTGGGGGTTAGTTTTTTTACGTTTTGGGGTTAGTTTTCATACGTTTGGGGTGAGTAATTTTTACGTTTGGGGTTAGTTTTCTTACGAGTAAAGATTAGGATTTCTTACGTTTGGGGGTTAGATTTCTTACGTTACGGGGTTAGGAATTCTTACGTTTGGGGGTTAGGAGTTATTACTTTTGGAGGTTAGTAATTCTTACGTTTGGGGGTTAGTAATTCTTTTCTTTGGTTGTTAGAAATTCTTACGTTTTGGGGTTACTTTTCTTACGTTTGGGGGTTAGTAATTCTTACGTTTTGTGGTTAGTTTACTTAGGTTTGGGGGTTAGTAATTCTTACGTTTTGGGGTTAGTTTTCTTACGTTTGGGGGATAGGAATTCTTACATTTGGGGTTTAGTTTTCTTACGTTTGGGGTTAGGAATTCTTACTTTTGGGGGTTAGTTTTTTTATGTTGGGGGGTTAGGAATTCTTACGTTTGGGGGTTAGTTTTCCTACGTTTGAGGGATAGGAATTCTTATGTTTGGGGGTTAGTTTTCTTACGTTTGGGGGTTAGGAATTCTTTCGTGTGGGGGTTATTTTTCTTACGTTTTGGGGTTACTAATTCTTACGTTCTGGGGTCTGATTTTTCACGTTTGGGGGTTAGCAATTCTTTTTGCTTGGTGCACCTTACTTGCTTGGCCGGCATACTCTACTTGCTTAACCTTACTTTACTTACTTGGCTTAGTTTACTTGATTGTCCCGGTGAACTTTACTTAGCACTTTACTTGCATGGCCTAAACGTACTTTACTTGCTTGGCGACTTGGTGCACCCCTAGTCGCTCACAAGTGGTACGCCATTCCCCTAGTTGCTAACACATGGTACGCCACGCCCAAGTAAAGTATAACTAAAATACAGTGGAACCTCTCCTTACGGATACCTCTATAATACGGACACCTCTCTATTACGGACAGTTCACTTGGTCCCTGAAAGACCGAAATCCATATAAAACCTACCTCTCTAAAACGGACACCTCTATAATGCGGACACTTATCCCTGTCCCCTTGGTGTCCGTAATAAATAGGTTCGACTGAAGGCTCTTCTACCATTAACTGTAGCTGAGGACAATATAAGTGGTTTTACAAAGAGGGTAACCTGTTATTCTACTCCTGGACTTAGCGGCCGCGCCGTGCAGTCTTCCAAAAGTATCGCAGGCTCAGTGTTAGTAGCTTGGAAACGAAATATGGCGGCTTGAAAGACAAGAAAACAAAAACAAAATAATGCCTTCCCAAGACGAGGTAAACTCGTTAATCGTATTTTTTTATACAGCAGTAATTAAGTTGATTAATATTTTACTCATTTCTTTCATTTTTGTGTGTTCTCTAGGGAAACAAGTTCAAACCGAGAGTCTTAGTTTGGTAAGCCAGACCTTTTAGTAAACTGCAATATTTTTCTGAAATTTTCACTGATTTCAGCTTTTTAGCCTACTTTTTTCTTTCCTCCAGGTCAGACTTGACTCTTGACAATGTAGTTGAAATCCAGAGAAGTGAAACACCAGAGGATACTCAATGGTAAAGTATAATATAATTATATATAGTCAACTCTCGCCTTGCGGACACCTCGCTATTACGGACACCCCGATAATACGAACAGCAGCTTAATCCCCGGCAAAAATAAATTACAGACATTTGATTGAAATAAATTCCCGCTATTACGGATTCTCGCTATTAAGGACACTAACTCGCGGTCCCGAGGGTGTCCGCTATAAATGGAGTTGACTGTATTGTAAGTGTATTGTAAGTGTCTTCTCTTATCATAAATTGTTGTTGTTGTTGGCATATTTGCATAATATAGAAGTTTGAATGTTGCAGGTGTTTTGTTTTTGCAGTAATTATCCTTCCTTTTGCTACTTTTTAGCTAGATCAGGCTTTTAAAGTTTATATTTAAATTTTTATAGCAAATGTTTTTTTTTTTCATTTTCATTTACAGCCTTTTGGCAGACATTCTCCACCTTGATGATTGGAAAGAAGATTCCAGACAGGGCATATTAGTGGATCTTTACTTTTATACTTTACAATATCCTTTTGTGAAACATTTTAACTTAATAGTTTTAAAATTAAATAATTAAATTAACTTGCATAGTTGTTAACTTAGCTCATGGACAGCCTACAGGATATCTTTAGATAATGTACAAATATTTTGTTTTATCAACTGTTTTGATAGAGTAATTGGCCAATCGGTCAGTATAAAATGCAGATTGCAGATTGCAGACTGCAGACTGCAGACTGGGTACAAAATGCAGACTAGGTATAAAATGCAGACTGAGACCAAAGCCGCCTCTTCGTCAAATACAGGATACATTTTGAATTTTTTCAACTTAACTTATGGTTGTGTCATACAATCGTCTTTCGAGGTCATTTCCCATGAAATTGACATTATTATATTCTTTTTGAAAAGCGCCAACCTTGAAATAAACAACCCCAAAGCATGATGTAATCAATAACGCGGACACATGACCCTACTTCGCTCGTGGTTGACTTTTTCGCCGCTTTGCGTCAACATAAAAATGACATCGGTAAGTGGCAGTCAGGGTGGCAGTAAAATAATGTTTTTTGAATAAAATATGTGTTCATTTATTGCTAGAATACTGAAGGTATATAACTTGTCTTTGACAAACTTCGTTAATATTCAAAGAAACTAGTTAATATCTGTCGATGTCAAATTGCCCCCTCGGAAATCAAGTCTGTTTCCCTCATTATAATAATTATGAAAACCGTCATGGGCGTAATTGTTTTCGAATTAATGCAGAGCGATTAAGCTCGAGTCTTCTTTGTAAGGAAAGGGCCTCAGGAAATGAAAGCTACCAGATCGAGATAAAGAAAACAAACTGTTGAGAAATGGGTCAAAAATAAGGTCAGTTTCGTGGGAGACGATCTCGGAAATGTGATTGCGTGACACTAGGGTAAGTTGAAATTGAAAATGTACCCTGTATTTGACGAAGAGACGGTTTTGATATCAGTCTGCATTTTATACCCAGTCTGCAGTCTGCAGTCTGCATTTTATACCCAGTCTGCAGTCTGCAATCTGCAGTCTGCATTTTATACTGACCGATTGGCCAATCTAATAGGCCAATCAATTCAAACCTTCAACATTTCCCCCACCCCCTTCTCAGGATCCTGAATTAAAATAATTCCATAGGATCCTTGTGAGACTTACAGGACTCTTGAAGGATCCTATGCAGTAATAATATTGCTACAGGATCAGATCCTTCAAGCATCACTGTGAGATCCTTCAAAACCTGTGTAAGTATCCTACAAGGTCCTTCCAGATGATTGTAGAAATTGTGCAGTTCCAGAAAATATCCATACTCCACCCATGGAAGGTTTTTTGTTTTGCACCCCCTTTCCCCCCAGGAAATTCCAGTTTAGCTTCATACTTTGCTTCTAAAATTTTGACTTTTAAGACCCCCCTCCCCTTAGAAATTTCCAATGACCCTCCAAGGGGTGGGTATGGATTTTTTCTGGAACTGCACAATCCTGTAGGATCTTTTCAGTGACCTCATGGATAGCTGGAATATTCTTAATTTTTGGTGAAGATCTCCTGTAAGCATCATTCATTTTTCCTTACTGGAATCCTTTCTAGTCTGTCCCCCTTTCTTAACTCATCTCACATTTGCTAAAGATAATGGATTTACAAGTGAACAGATGTCAGCTTGGTTCTCTATTGTCAAGTCAATCCATGAAATGTCTGTAGGTGGGTACCCACATATAAATGTTTGAAATGTCATTTTCAAATCCAATTGCTGTAACAAATTGGATCAGACTGCCCTGTCAGAGCTGTCAAACCTTGGACAGTCAGGATTCTCTGTATGACTTAATAGCAATGGCTGTTGAGAACGCATTATCTGTCTGAATGAACTTGGGCAAACATTTGTTGTTCATCTGGTTATTTGTCTCTAGTATAAAGACTGGCACAAGACGCATTAACTGTCTCAATGAATTATTTTTAGTTGTGGGTTGTCCAAGACGAGTAACGGAAGATAGTTTGTCTAGATGCATAATGCTTCTTGTGCCCGTCTTTATACTAGAGACGATTAACCAGACGAACAACAAATACAGGGTTCGAAATTGCACTTTCCTGGTCGCCAATGCGACTAAATATTTTGCACTGGCGACCAGAATTTCACAACTGGTCGCCAGCGGGCAATTGACTATTTCGTGCCACGATCATTATACAAACAAAAACTTTGATTTTCAGCCAATTATCGATTGAAATAAAATTTAAAGCCGCCCACCAATTGGTCACTTACTTTTTACCTTTCTGCTGATTTTGAAGTATAAAAAGCGATTTTCCTGTTGTTATGAATCTACCACAACGTTTCACAGCTACGATCAGCGTGTTTGTATTTAATCTTATTCGTTAGCAGAAAAATCACCATTGCGGCCCCAAACACGTTCTCTTTGTTCTGATTCTTAAAAGAAAAATTAGCAACCAAAAAGTTTGGTTTGTGTTTCGCTGCAAAGGAAAAATGTTATTGACACTTTTTGGCGACCACATTTTCCATATGGCGACTGAAAAAAAATATTCAGTCGCCAGTTGGCGCCTGCCTAAAAAAGTTAATTTCAGATCCTGAAATATTTGCCCAAGTTCATTCAGACGGATAATGCATCCTCGAGTATGAAAACAGCCGATCACATCAACAAATTTGTGAACAAACTTTATATGGCATAATTTCCTCAAGTTAGAAGGGGTGGTAGTTTTCAAAGTGGCATATCTTTTACTAATTCAATCATTTTACGTCAACAGATACTCCTTATGGTAATGTTGAGCCAGTGTTTGAATACTTCAAGGAGCTACTTCTCTGTCACTCTGTGAAGGTCTGTTAATGGGACCAGTAACAACTTCAATATTATACAGTCGACCCCGATAACTCGAACCCTCGCTATCTCGAACCTCGCGCTAACTCGAACCAATTTTCCTTTCCTTTCAGGTCGTTCTCTATATTATTTTACCCTCGATAACTCGAACCCCCGACAACTCGAACGTTTTTCAATTTCCCTTGAAGGTTCGAGTTATTGGGAGTCGACTGTAGTTAATCTCAGAGATTGCAGCTTGTTCAAATCACAACTGGCTATTCTTATGCTTAGTACGTCTCTGGGCTGGGTTGCTTGAAGCATGGTTAGCGCTAACCATTGGTTAAAAGGTATTAAAACCTATAGGTTGTTATGATATTTAACCCGGGTTAGCGCTAACCATGCTTCGAGCAACTGGGCCCTGGTTTTCCCCTCTCCTCAAAAACTAACATTTCCAAATTCCAATTTGATCTGGAATCTGAGGGCCAAAGGTTTGTCAGTCGTAACAGACTGTTAAGTGTCGCCCTCGTTAAACGAAGTTGATTTATTTATTATAGTCAACTTAGCTTTAAATTTTTATTTTTTGTGAAATTATTTGTAATTTCCTTTATTCATTGAAGTTCTGTTATTTTGAAGTGATCAGTTTTAATTAAGTGAGTAATTATTAATAATTAATTATTAAGTATCCATTCTCTGTTCATTTAATTTTTTGCAGAGGCCTCCTTACAGTGTTGCACTTTTCTCTGTGGATCAAGTTAAAAAATTAACCAGTTATGCCGTTAATACGTAAGTACTGATCATGTTAATTTATTATATTTTTTTCACTTCTTCGTTGAAAGTCAACAAATAACCTTTCCTATAAATAAAGTATCTACTTTGTCATCTTACAGATACTTTAGACACTTTAAGATGTACAAGTATGCATTTACTCCAAAGGTATGTGTTAGGGTGGTTGTGTTGTCACAAGGGAGGGGAGGGGAGGAGAGGGAGTTTACTAAGGGGTATAAGTGTCAGGGAGATGGAAATGAAGGCCACAAAAAATTAATGTCCCATTGGGCTAAATGACACAAAAACTTCCCTTTTGAGTCAGTATCAAAAATAAAGTATAAATACAGTTGAACTGTTGCCCTCAGGGAATACAGGTTTTCCGTTTCTGCTTTCCTTTTATAAAGTGACCATTTAAAACAGGTCAAAGCAATAGGAACAGCTCACTGGGACCTAGTAAAGGGTGACTGCGACCACTTAACAGGGGTGACCATTTACAGAGGTCAAAATTACAGTAATTAAGGTATCCGTAAGTAATTTTGGGACTTTTTCAACTGACTGCTTAATAGAGGTTGACCGCTTGATGCGTGTTTTAAAATTCTTCTCGTTTTCCCTCAGCAGCAACGATTACCTCTTAAGTAACCTCCGTAAGTAACAATTGAAGGGGTGCCTGGAAAAAAGCCCTAAGTGACTTCTGATAAATAGCTAGATTCTCTTTTCAAATTTCATTGTATTCGCTTGTGAAACAAAAGGAGAATTTGACCTTAGATCTAAAGTCACTTACGGTTTTATTCCACGCACCCCTTCAATTGTGTGTGCACTACTTAACATCAATTTAATAATTTATATTTTCATTGTTCTTGACTCTTGGCAGGTGCGTCTAGATCTCAGTTTTGAGTATATTGGATTGCCACAGACTCCAGAACCTTCCGAAGGTAAAAAGAAACCCAGTAAATAAAAGTGTTGTGGGGTGATCAGAGATAGGCATTGAACTAAAACTGATTTGTGTCTGTTTTGCTGTAGTTGGTGAAGGTGAATTGGATGGCACAGGAGAGTCTGAACAGGTGAGAAGCTACAGTGCCAGTGAAATTTCTGTAAGCTATAACCTTCGCTTGTCATTGGTGATCCCTTGAACGTGAGCAATAGGAAGGGGGGAGGGGGGGGGCATTGGGGTCTGTACATCATGATTCCTGGTTCCCACCCTCATCATTCCAGTTCCTATCCCCTTCTCTCCCAAATTCCACTTCCTCCTTTTCCATTTCCCACACCCTACTTTCACAGTTTTCAGCCCTGGCGGGAGTACTCAGCACAATTTTTGGCAGGGGTGTGCAGCTCCATTCTTCTATTTCAGACCAAAATATGTAATTGTCTGGTCCCCTTTCTCAGACCTGGCCTTGAATATTCATCCCATTTTCAGACCAGGGCCCAGTTGTTCAAAGCCCAATTAAGCTAATCCTGGATTAACATGAACTTTGATTCAAGTTTAATAAATCAATAGAGATTCTTCCAAAGGATTTTTGTCCTTCAGTATTGCCTTAGACTTTTCTTTACCTTTAGCGTGACGTTTTTAAAGTGCACCTAACCCCAAAATGTTTTTTTCTCTTAAATAAATCTTTACACCTGTTCGAAACATATTGCGCTATTTAGCGCCTATTTATAACCAAATCTTGACTTTTTATAGGCTGTAAAAGTTACGAAATCTAGCCATCATCTGTCCCATGACCGAGCTAGTAACGGGCATGGGTCTATTCCTGAATCTACGTCACAAACTGATTTGCATGCATTTTCACAAAGACTTAATACAATATATACCCTTTGGCCACACATACCTACATAGGGGAGTCCCCCTCCCCCAGTTCCCACCCCTTTTCCTCCCATTTCATACCCCTGTTTTCTCATATTCCCTCCTCTCCCCCTTACACCTGAATCTTGGGTACACATCATATGTAGGTAGTGTTTGTGTTTGGTTCTTATCCTTGCACTGAGAGCTTTCTATAGATTCTCTCTCTCCACAAAAGCCAACATTTCTAAATTCCCATTGAAGCTAGACACATATTGAAGTGCTACTTTGTGAACTAGTCACTGCAAAATCCGTTTATTTTAGCTTGTTTTATTGTTTGGAAAGGTTACTGATGAAGCTGACAAAACCGAGGAAGAAGCAGTTGCTGAAGAGGAAGGTATTGATTGTAACAGGATTTCCTCTAATGATACCAATAAGTTGTTTCCAACTTTACCAAAGGCCTGGCTCGGTCAGGCTCCTACACTCTAAGCACATTCACGCACCCAACACCGCGGTGTCAACAATCTACCAGTCACCTCAAAACAGATTTCACTGAAATTCTGAGCACAGTAATCAGAGTCACTGAAATTTCAGTAGAGCAAGATCAACATTGAAAAGGAAACGTTGTTTTTTCAACAAACAAACAATAACAACAACAACCAAAAAAAAAAAAAAAACAGGTCAGAAGATTTACTTAATTTAGATAATCTTTTCCTGTTGTTTTCAGATACCCCAGCTGTAAAGGAGCTGAAAGCAATCATCAATTCGGCGCTTTCGGAACAAGTTCAACAGGTATATAAAACCGGTTAAATGGTGTAAAGTTGACTCCCAATAACTCAGACACCCAAGGGAAGTAAAAACGGTATCGAAAAATGGGAAAGAATGGCCGGAAAATACAGAATTACCATTGAAACAGTAGATTCTTTTAATATGGTTTATTGCGGAGAAAGCGTAAATATGACAGAAAAAAAAACATTAACGGAACTAAATTTTGCCAGAAAAGCAAAACGTAACAAAACAGACCTAAAGGGAATACAACAAAACAATGAAAAGTAACACAAGAACATTAAAGTGGGCTACTCAAAATTAATTTAATGTTCTGTTTTTTCGAAATTAAGGTACTTGTATGAAGCAAATCTAGGGAAATTAATTTTGGATCAATTTCGCGCTACAATCTTGGACAGAACAACAACAACAACAACAACAACAAAAAGAAATTAATAACCCCTCCCCCTCAGTCCCCTCCCACCAAAATCCATGATGAATTCGTGCACAAAGCAAAACGCGCCATTTTTCCATCATTAAAATTGAAGGGGGGGAGGGGGGAGAGGGGAGAGGGGTGGTCTTAATTTTTCATTTGAATTGCCAAGACTGCAGCTTCGAATTACCAAGGCATGTAACATAAAAAGTAACCTTAGTGGAGTATAGTATCAGGCCTTCCTAAGGGAAGACGGGAAGGGCAGTCACTTTTGTAGGCTTTGGTTCACTGCTATTTTTCAACGGAGTAACATTTCCTTTGTCACGTAAAATATCATTCCGCTGTTTTGTGGCGTCTTCTGATTATAGAAAAAATTCATCGAAATACAGTCGACTCCCGATAACTCGAACCCTCGCTAACTCGAACCTCGCGCTAACTCGAACCAATTTTCCTTTCCTTTCAGGTCATTTTCTATATAATTTTACCCTCGATAACTCGAACTCCCGACAACTCGAACCTTTTTCAATTTCCCTTGAAGGTTCGAGTTATCGGGAGTCTACTGTACAACGCTGAAAAACTGAGGCGCTTGAAAATGTTTGCCACGATGTTAGAAAGTAGACGCAGTGTTGGCAACGCCACGCCAAGAAAAGCAGACAATGAGACAGGTGTTGTCATCTCTTAGTTAAAGTTAAGCACAGCGGGGATAAACTCTGCGTTTTCTTGAGTTAAAACAGGGAGTTTACCTTTATACTTTGCTGTTATTTCAGCTCAAAACCAGTGTGGACCAACAGATAAAAGCCAAAGATGACGAAATTGCCAAGAAAATGGGAATCGCTGCTGATGCTGCCGGTCCGCCGAAAAGCCCGAAACCAAAAGGAAAGAAAGGAAAATAAACCAGAAAATGTCGGTTCTATATTGTAATATATAGCTTCAAACAGCATTTTTATCAGTTTTCGATTCTGTTGTAACAGTAGGGTGTAAATACGTTTCTCGTAGTCGAATTAGTACGACCATGGACAAGTGTACATTTTTCGCGTCAGGCGTTCTGTAAATGTTTGTATCATAAGCCATTCAATTTAACTGAGTTTTTTTGGTTGAATTTAGTTGCGTTAGTTACTTCAGATCTGGGATGTAGTAAAATATATAGCTTCAAACAGTTGTATTGGCTCGTTCCTAAAAGCGCCCTTAAGGTAATCGGACATTAGAGAGCTTTAGCAACGACGACGGCAGCGAAAACATCACTATTAAAATAAATTCGCGTTCAGGTTTCAAACGTCGTCGCGATTATTCCAGCTCGCTTTAAATGTCAAATGTAGGTAAAATTTCTTGGAGTTGAATTCTTGGACACTGCACCCAAGTTTAGAAATAGAAAGAAAAATTCGTCTTGTGTTTACGTCCTCCATAAAACGTTCCATCGGGACCCTAGTCGTGAAATGTACCAGAAACTGTAATGCACGTGCAGAGTTGTTGTTTTGATTATTAAGCCTATTGCCTTTTTGACGTTTTCGTTGCCATCGCCGTCGTCGTTGCTAAAGCTCCCTTTTATTCTCGGAGAACCAACTGCATGGCTTACGCGGGGCGAGATCAAAACGCGCAAAAATCGGTGTCAGCGAAATTTAACAAGAGCTCCAGTTCTCTTGGTTCTCCGAGGATAACTCTCGTCTGTTCTAATTATGTACCCACGACTTAGATTCACAGACAATTTGGGTGAAATCTGGCTGATGAATTTGAAATAGGATGTGATTAAGGAAAGAAAGAGAGGAAGATAAAACTATTGTATATACCGCCTGCGAGTCTGGCACCACGCGAGACTAGCACTTCATTTTGTCTACAAACTGTTTTGGTTCCCATTTTATTATTCATTAGCCTCAAATTTCAATTTCTAATCACAATAGAAAAATCTGAGCTTTTCTCAAATTCTCGAAAATTCCTCAATATCCCTCGCTTCCTTTTTCTTTATAAGCATCCTAAAATCATGTTAAAAAATTCTTAAAGGTTGTTGTGACCCCGTATTATGAACCTATTAAGGCTTTTTCGAAAGATAATAAAGGCAAAAGCTTAAAACAAATCGTGGCATTTAACCACATTTTCCCCATAATTCAAAAGAGGGAAGCCTACACTTCAAAGGGCCTTCATACACGTGCTCTCATTTTCTACCGCCGTTAATCTTGCCAGTTGGTACTTTTTGCAACAGCTCGAATGCGAACCGTTTGAAGGATCTGCGACTGTTTCCATAGTTTCGTGAGCTCTCTTTGGTTTATCGTCGTTTGACTCATTCCGCGTTCCCTCTAGCCTGTGAACAGGCTCCCAAGTGGGGTAAAGAAAAAAATCGAACTCGCCGATTTTTCGCTTCGCCCTGTGTCCCACTTGCACACTTGTCACAGGCTACGCCCCTTCCAGTTTGAGAAAACATGGTTTTGCTGTGTATCCTTGGGCAGTCCTACTGGAAAAATTATTGGTTAACGTCCGTGTTAAGCCGATTAAAAAAGGCCCAGGGACGGATGGTCGTGATAGGTTCTTACTCCCGTGAAATTTTCGACCCTTCCCGGCCGCGGGGGATCCCGTCTCCGTACTGGTCGCCGGTCCACTGCTAATCGGTTTACCCTTTAGGCCCTAACAGTGATCAGCATCAAATTTCTCCTTGTAATGTCATTGCTTATTCAACCCCTGAGGTCATGAGAATTAAGGATATGATCACCTAAGGTGAATTTTCTTGATTTTTTAAAACCTCTCTCCAGTTCTTTTATAAGACAAGTATGGAGACAAGATAGGAGAACTTGTTATCTGATATTAGGGGTTAAAGGGTTAAAAAAAATCCAATAATTCTGTGCAAAAACTTGAATCGCTTGGACTGACCTATTTGAAGCTAAAACTAAGTCCTAGATTAATCCCATCCTGGTTTAAACACCCGGACCCCACTGTTTCGGGTTTTTCGACTGATTCGGAGGAGAAGGAAAGCCGTTCCATTTCACAGACAGGGAACTTTTACTATTATGGACGCCTCCATGATTTTTTTTTTGACCATGATTTTTTGTCCTTGATTTTAAATTGAGTTCGTAAAAACGAGGGATGACTATATAGTTTATACACGATAGGTTTACTGATTTTACTACACGAGTCTTGCAGTACCCTAAGTTACCCAGCCTTAAAAATTAGCTTAGTTAATGACAACAACGCACTCATTGAATTTTTTAAATTCGCGTTTCATTCCGGTTGAGCAAACCCAATCAACCAGAATAAAACGCATGGCACGGAACAAGGCAACAAGTTATCGACCATTTCGTGTTATTTTCTTCGCAACGTGAAATCTAACTATCGAGTGTTCGAGTTTTAATTTCTTTTTCGAATCACAAGATGTCGAATTGTCTATTTTTATTCACCGCCAGTTCGCGGAGAATTGATGAATATCGCAGAACAATTTACATTGATTGACACATGTCAAGTGTGAATGAAATAAATCCACTTCTGTCAATCATCTGTCATTCGTTGTCATCAAAATTCAAAGAGAAATTCGCCTGAGGTTACCTCACAAGAACTGGTAAGTGTGTTTTCTCTGCTAAATAATTTGCCATATTTTATGTTTTACTCGCTTAGCTTTCGTTCTGGGAAAGATGTTTTAGTCAATATTAACTTGTCGAGCGTATTCGCTTTGAAATCACCAAGAGAGACAGAATATCACAGCAAAAGGGAAGTATCTCAAAGTGTTGTCAGAAGGTTAAAATTTCAAAGCCTCTCTCGAAAATTTTAAAGTTTTTTCCACTTGATCTTAAAGAAGGGTCCATACCAGGTGTGTAGATGATCTGAAATGAGTACATTTCGGTCAAAAGCGATTTATTTCAACATATCAACGCCTTCAATACCAATACAACATTGGAAAATAAGTCTGCGCATGCAAATGACATCGGACTGCGGACTAGTGGCTGTCTGCTCCCTTAAGCTGTCTGCCAGATGACAACACAGCTACAATTTGTCATCTTTTCCCTTAACTCAGCTTAAGGTTATTTGCTTCTTGATAGTAATTGTTAGATAACAAAATAAATTGTGAATTTAAGTTCAACTGGTCCGAGCACCTAATCACCTGACTTTATAGTCACACGCTTCACTGCTAAGCGGATGACACATGTCAGACGTCACGCGAGCAGAATATTTAATCAGACAAAAAGGCGTCCTTCGTTCAAGGAAAATACTGTATGAGACTTTGTTTCCTTCGAATAACGAAAATAATCGCCCCCGGCCATTATTGGTACAAATTAAACAGGGTACAGGACTATCCGCACCTGGCAACGAAAGGTTTACGCAATTGACGCAGGAGGCAGTGAAACCTTTCTGCGAACGGTGACCGACATCATCATGATCTTCTTTATCAAAATTCTAAATTAAAAAAATGATAAGAAATTAAGGAACACGTTAGTTCGTAAAAATACTTCTCGAGAGTTTACCCTTAAATGGTCACACTTGAGGATTTCATCCGCAGCCTTTTTAGAACTACCTCGTACCGTATACAGTGAAGAGCGGGGGCAGATTGTAGGGGCGACGAAAAGTCGAAACGGGCCAAAAAAAAAAAAAAAAAAAATTGGTTATCTCCCTCACCCCTATTATCTGTCCATCGATCTTTCAGTATGCCTTTTTAATTAATTAACTAAAATTTAGGATTTTGTCCTCAGGACTTTCATGTTTAATACAACTTAAACAGCACCAGAGGAAAGAACTGCTTCACAGGCTGTCACACTGTAGGATTTTATCCACAGGTTACACATCATAACAAGCAGTACCAAAGTGGAAACTGCTGTTCAGTAGCTATCGGACTAGACGTGTAGATCAGTAGTCAGTTGAATGGGCACACTTTAGATTGATTCACAGACCGTCTCAAAAGCTAGATCGTCTCTACCTCGCACAGCAGCCAGTTGTTGGTTTGTATCTTCACTTGAATAGACCTGTTTTAGTTGAAGTATTCTAACACAGACAAAAACGGTTATACTGAGAAAAGTGAAATGTCTAAGGGTAAACGACTGGAGGCTAAGGTGTTTTGAAAGAGATAATGCAAAAATGAGCAAAACTGATTTAACGATCAGGGAAATAGATTTTTCCAGTATTGGAGAGAATGCAATAAGATACCATAACAACAAAGGCTAAAGTAACAAAAATAAAAACGTTACAATTTGAAATTTGAAAATGCAACTTGCCAATAGGCACGGCGGAGCAAAATGGCAAACGTTTCAACGTGGTAAACGAAAACAAAAAACGTAACAGTAGAAATTTGAGAAAGCAACGTGGCATTGGAAGATGAGAGACAGGAAAAATGCTCATGTCTCACCTCTCCTGTTTATACCCAAGGGTTCGAGAGTTTGACCTCTATCGATGAGATGTGCCTCGCTAGTTTTGACATAGAGTCAGTTTCTAAAATACCTCGAAGAAGAAAGGCCGTGCCTTTCAAAATATTGGAAAATTATACTTCGCTAACCGTGAAATCAGCCTTGTTCTTTTTTACATTATTTGTTTTACAATTTGTTGCTGATTAGATCCTTACTATAGGATCCGCTCCTTTTATTAATTTTGTCGCGATCGTCCTTCCAAACTCAGTTACCCTGTTTTTTTTTTTTTAAGGTAATGCCGACTCATGCCAAGAGAAACCTTGTACCTCGATATTACCCCTGTTTTTGCAATTTTCCACTGCTTTGAGTAGGAGTGCTCGCAGGTGCCTAGCACCATCAATATCCCTCCATCCCCGCCATTTTTGACATTATTCTGGACTCTTAAATTACATTTCTTGAACATCCAGGCCTTGCTAGCCAGCTGAGCCTTGGTTAAACTAAACAACATGTCTGGGGAAGTCTTTGATGTCGACCATTCCAGTAGTGTACATCTTCAAGGCCTGGGTAAACTTGTTTCCGCATTCAGGGCTAGCGATAACGATCAAGACTTGAGATTCCATGCCTCTGATGGTGTAGCGAGCCAAGCGATGTACTCTAAGTCTCAAGATGGAAGACTTGCCATATCAAATTTTACAGGCAATAATACGAGATTGGAGCAAATCCAAAATGTGCCCTTGGAAGAATGTTTGAACGGAAGCACAAGCGAGGAGAACACCAAAGAGGAAGTTTACTTAGATTTCGCCTCAACCTCCGGAACAGATCTTGTTGATACGCAACATACAAAAAATTCGTTGTACCTGATCAATGAACTTTGCGATAGACTTACAGCAAGAACTTCTCAAACGTTAATCGCGTTGGACACGCCTAGTATCTCCACACCTCAAAGACTAAGTTACCCTGAACCTCAGAAACAAATTGTGCTTTCTGCACCAAGTAAATGCTCATCTTATTATGGATCCTACAATGATCAACAGCCTCCGTCGCCCTTGCATACTTCTGCACTACAAAACACACCCCAACAATCGCGTTTTCGTGAGCAAAATGGAGGAGGTGAATTTGTAGTGCTGTCTACTAAGAGTGCAAGTTTTGCGCGTGAAAACAACGGAAAGGATTATTTAGCTGAAGGACATCAATCCTTGGAATCAAGTCAGCCTTCAGGTGCCATTTCTCACATGCAGCAAATGCTGGAGCTACTTACACCTCCCATTGAGGCAATCTCAGGGAGGCAAGTTTCTGACCCCATCGGCCAGTTGTCACGTGACGATGTGTTGCAGTGCACCTCACTCGAAGGTCGTGACACAGGTAACGTCAAAGCAGAAAGTTTGATTTATTGAACACTCAGAACTTAGCCTGATTTCCAAACGACTTTGTACCTTCTGAGACGGAGAATAATAGGCTCCCTGTTTTTCCTTTCGCTGCTCGTTGTCGACGATACGACGCCCTCATATCATGGCAGCTCCGCGCGCAGAAACTTTACTCCCGCCAGCTACGTAGGCTAGACCCTTGACGAAAAAAAATAAAAAAAACAGAAACAACAAAATAAAAACAAAAACAAACAGAAATAAAATCCAAAAAAACCCGATCTCAGTTATTTTCTCCCTTCCTAACAGTCCCGACATTCCCTGTGGTTTTGAAATACCCCGGATGATGCGCCATATTGATTCACAAAGGAACATTGACTAAACATTGATCGTGAAAATTACTGAAATGGAAAACAAACCACAGCAAGCCGTTCAGGGTAAAAACTTCAGTGGAGTTGTATTTAATTATCCTAATATATTTTTTTTAATGAACAAACCTAACTTTCCCTCTTTCGTCTTTTTACAGTAGCCGGTTCTTCGGCGACTCCTTCTCCTCTGTCAAGTTCTTCAGCCGCGGGATCATCAAGCCAAAATTCACCAGGAAAATACTCTGAACTTTTAGCTGTGATTGAGGAATTAGGGAAAGATATTCGCCCAACGTACGCTGGAAGCAAAAACGCTGCCGAACGGTTGAAAAAAGGTGAGGACGAGCGAACTTGGTAACTTGCATTTCACTAGAATCGTAGAAAATAATAAGCTAGCTTATTAAAAGAAACGGGATATTAAAATCCAAAAAGGCAGTGGAATTATAACTTAAAGCTTAACTTTGTTATTCAAGCGTAATCGGACATTCAAGGAAGAGGTTAAAGTAATAGTATGTCTGAAAGGCCAATCCTGAGATAATAGTTAGCAGTGGGTTGCTCATCATTTAATTACCTTAATTTTTTCCTGAAATTGATCATGTGATCACGCCCTTGATAATACACAAGTGAATT
This sequence comes from Pavona decussata, assembly GCF_977016875.1. Lineage (NCBI taxonomy): Eukaryota > Metazoa > Cnidaria > Anthozoa > Scleractinia > Agariciidae > Pavona > Pavona decussata. Next base: position 156,763 of record NW_028145606.1, on the reverse strand, counting down.
TTTTTTGTTATCAAATTTTTCAAAAACTGTAACATTTATATGGGGCACACATAGAAAATTGTACATGTTGCCACCCTCACAAAGGCATTGCAAAAGCTTGAAAATAGCAGATAAAAGTTATGAGGAAATCAATGAGTTTAATTTTCATAATGAAGCGTGGGATGTGCAAGAGTGTCCGTACATGCGATTTTCATCTCACATGGGTGACGCACATTTGAGAATAATTCTATTGCCTGTGCAAGGAAACATTTGTCTAGTCGCATTTAACAATCTGAACAGCTTTATAGCAGGTCTTCCATAGGATGTAAAAAAAAAAAGCCCTCACAATGTGCGCATAGTTTTTTAGGCATTAATGTCAAAGAGTGTTAACCAGAACCACAACAAACTCCATATTATGAACATCATCTGATCATCATCTGTCCTTAGTGAGCTATTAGTGAGTATATTTGACAGCAGAGGAAAAAGGCTAGCACAGTAAGACCAATGTGACAATTAATCATTTCTGTATTTCCATACAATTTTCTGGTTTTTTTTCACCAACCTCTTGTTGTTTATGGGCCAAACATGATGTCAGGAAGGCAATTTACAACAGCTTGTTTCAGAATGCATTAGAAATCTCTGCTTTCCTTTGGTGTAAACTCACTATTATCAAATATTGTCATTCCCAAACAAGAAACCACCAGGATCATTATTCGCTAAAAAGAACTTTGGGTGTGAGATGAAGCTGAAGGAGGAAACACTGTTTGACTGATGGATGTTGTTGTTTTACAGTGCAAAAAACTCAGCTAAGGAGAGCATTTCAAAGTGTCGGTTTTTTTCAGTGGCCCCGGTTGAGTTCGTTGCACTGTAACATACTAAAAGCTCCTTCCGGCAAATTTATTAATTGGCTTAAACAAACAGATTTCAGAACCAGTCATTAAAAGACACATTCCATGCAACAACAGTCTTCCATTAAAATTAAAAATTCCATCAATGTTATTCAAGAACATGACAGTTCACATGCATAAATCAAGTCCTAGAAAACTGCAAGGTTACTCGTAAACATGTACACAGAATAATCTGTGACAAATGTATCATTCAAGGAAATGCGAGAATGAACTCTTATTAACATTTGTTTTAAGTTGTTTTGTCCAAGGTTGCAGCTTCTATGTATTTGTACTTGTGTTCTAATAGTTCTGTTTTCATAGGAATTGGTGGTTTTCTTTTGTTTAGGTATAATGCACGCACGAGTGCTGGTGAGAGAATGCCTAGTGGAAACTGATAAATGTGCGAGACAATAGGACCAACAGGAACACTTGCGAGATCCACAGTGGACATTCAAGCTGCTCAGTTATTAACGTAAAACACCCAAGCTATGTGCTCTGAAAAGCTGATGTACAAGTGTCAAATTGAGCAACCAGACTCTAGTCTTGCAGCATGTATGTCTTGACATAACATCAAGATGACCAAGCGTCCCATGCTAGACATTGCAGATAATGGAGACCTTGTCACTGGTTTTAGCAGCGTCATGTCAGAAAGACAAGTTTGACATTTTAGAATTTTATTATAGCTTTTGCTCAGTTTGTGGGAAAAGTAGACTTTTTATCCCGCACAAAAAGTTATCCAGTATACATTGTTTTAGGTGTTAGGTCTTTGGATTCTCATGCGTACCTTTCTAAATAGCTACAGAAAATGGTAACAAGGTCTTTTAAATTGATCAAAAAGTAGCAGAGGAAAAGAAAGAACACTGAGACAGTCAAAATATATACAACACCTGGAGATAATTCAAAATGGCTTAAATGACAATGGTATAAAATGAGGTAAACACTTTTTAGTATTATTATTTCAAAAAATAATTAATATTTATTTCCAACTAACAAGGAATAAAAACCAAACTCAATTGATAGATAGTCTGCTCCTTGCTTGCGGGTCAGATACTGAGGTAAGGGTTGAAAAAAACATGGCAGAATTTTTTGCAAATTGTTTTGGTGTTTGTTATTATAACAGTTTCTCACTTGGGTTTGACTCATCAGTGAAACTAATAGACCATTTGCGAGTTGCTTCGAACCTCATTATGAAAGCGAGGCTAAGTGCAAAGTTTTTGATATGAAAATTAGTTTTCATTCATATGCAAACCAAACTTATTTTCATATGAAAAGTTTTGCACATAGCCTCGCTTCCATAGTGAGGTTCACAGGAACTCGGAAATGGCTTATTTTGTTGAAGAAATAATGGATTAAAATTCCAAACATATCACAGTGTGATTTCCTTTGTCCAGATTTAAGTGCTGGTGTGTCTTTGACAGTATACTATGATGTATTTTAGACATATTTGTTATTGGTATTCCCTTACTTGCCAAAAACCACTGTCTTATTTGCAGTCAGCTCCTGGAGAAGTGTGGTATGATCAGTCCATTATCAACTTGAAATCCGGACTGTCACAGATGCTGTTATTTACAATACAGTGGAACCTCGCCTTATGACCACCTAGTCATTACGACGACTTTTTTGTGACCCAAATGAATTGAAAGCCCAGTCATTTAGTTAGTTTTATAACCCTGTAAATCCGACCTCATTTTCACAGCCTGGAGGTTGTCGTATTAATGGGGTTCTACTGTAATATTCTTTAATACAATCAGTCATTATAGATTGTGGAGGTGCAAGTTATTACAGACTGTTGACTGACTGTATTATTTTGATCAGACTGTGAAGCAGTGGCATCTTCTTATAAAATTGACAGAGAAAGTGCAAAGTTGGCTGTGCTTGCTTGAAAATTTTTGTTCAAAGACCACACGTACATGTTCTGTACCAGTGCAAAAACGACGACTGTTTTGCAGTCTTGTATTTGGCATGTTAGCTGGAATTTGAAAAGAGGGCATCCAAGAATTCACAAAATGGCCATCTGTAGTATGTTGGATGCCCTTCTGGCTTCTGGAAGTTAACCATTGTCAGGCACTTGCTGGATTTTTGATTGGCTAAGAGGGGAAACCAGCACATGCAGCCAAAGCTCCCAGTGACCACCACTGAAAAACAACTATCCCTCTTAAGACAACACTTGTCTATAGTGCCAAATCACTGTATTCATAATATTTTGTGACCTCTTTTAGGGACATCCCCCAACACCCAAATATAAGAGGTCTCGACATTCTTTACCTCTCCCGATGTACTTTTGGCAACATGTTTTATTAGTCCTGCAGACCGTTTTTAGTGAACAGTAAATTTGAGACTTTGGTGGATTGCAAGTCTAGTGTTTTCTCCAGAAGCCCAAAAGGCTTGCACTTTTTAAAAATAATATTAGGTGAGACCAAGAGTTTAGAACTTAAGAGTGCAAGGTGTCAATTATCTTTAAATAGCCACCTTTTCGGGACCAAGACTCCCTTAGTGGGGGACTCCCAAGACTCAGCTTTAAAGAGACTTGTGAAATTCAACTAATTTTGAGATCCAAATCTTTGAGACCACTTGGTACTCCTTGTATTTGTGTTTCAGTAAGGCAGGTTGTATTAAACAGTGCATAGAAAAACATAGCCTTTACTGTTGTTAACTTGTATCTGGTGGCCCATTGTCCACATTTTGTAAGCCTGCAGCAACAGCTTCCTCACGCTGTCTCCTTTTCCTTGCATAGTCTGCTTTCTTTTTCTTTGTCTTGGCAATAGTTTGAGCAAGCTCACTTTCCTTTCCATTAAATAGAAAATCAAGTTTCTGCTTTAGGAGTTCCCTAGCAATCACTCTATTTCTTGCAAGGGACCGACTTTCATGGCTCTAAAAATACAGAATTAAAAGATCATCACCAGTTATTGGCTTCCCCCATCTCCCCCCTCCCCCTCTCCTCATTTGACCATCAAAAGGTTTCAGTGCATCTTTGAGGTCAATTCAACATTCCTGGAACCACCCTTGGATGAGTTTGAAGGGAGTTAATAGTGTCTGTTATTATTTTTTTTTTCAAAAAATAAGTAAAAAAAAAAAAAAAGAGGGAAAGTAAGCTGCAGTCAAAGATCTCGTAAGCAACCACCTCAGGAATTGGAAAAAGTAGTTGTAACTAGAGCTGGCCGCTTACGAGAATACAATCTCATAAGAAACCAAAAGCTGAAACAATAGAAGCTGGTCACTAGAGCTTTTAGCATAAAGCTTGCTACCCCTGGGGGGGGGGGGGGGGGGCTACTCAACAGATGCTTGGGTAGGGAGGTGCGGCCCGGGCATTCAAACCCTGACCCTGTTTAAGACTATCCCGTTTAAGACAGAATTCAAAATTTTCAGACCCTAAGACATTTAATCCAAAATCATATCCTGTTTAAGACTAGAATGAAATAAGAATACACTAGTTTCTTCCATTGATGGTTCTTTGCAGATTACTTTTACTTCATTGAAATATGCTTTGTTCTTCAAAAATCCAATAAACAGACATCTAAGCTTGTCCTGTTTAAGCCATTAGGTCATGTAGTGATACCCTGTTTAAGACAGAAAGTGATGGAATAGATACCCCGTTCAAGACAAAACACCCTGAAAGCCATACCCTATCGGGCCGCACGTCCCCGTTAAGGTCACATGAGGGAGTACCCCCCACCTCCCCTGGGTTTCTACCTCGGTCTCAGGGTAACACTGTTGATCCAGTAGTAAATCATCTTGAATTTTAGGTTTGAGATCTTAATCTAAGAAAATTATTAGGCGGTGCTATATTACTGTAAATATGATCACGAAGTGTATTCTTTTGTTAACGAGTTACCAAAATATGTATCAGAATCTTTGAGAGGTTGCTTACAAGAGCAGTTGGGAATTCCCAAAAGTGGCTGTGGTCGCTTATGAGAGCTTTTGATTACAGAGTTTAAGTGACAATTTAAACAGGGTTTCACAATAGTGGTTGTAACTAGAACTGGTCGCTTACAAGAGTGGTTGCAAGGAGTGCATTGACTGTATCTGTAAATTATCCCTTCAGACTAATTAAAGCATTGTTCAGTCAGGGGAATGACTTTACACAACTTCATTTCTCTTGTTTTGTCACTTTTTGCTGATATTCTGTGGGAGGGGGTCCTGACCAATAAACTTTCCATGGGAGGGGTATGGATATTTTTTGGTTGAACAAAACAAAATAAAAGCTGCTATTCTCTTGAAACCAACAAAAGAAGTAACCAAAGTCACTTACTTAATTTGCTATTGAAAATTAGGATTACAGTCAATTGTTGCTGAATATTGTCCTTTATTGAATTCTGGTCTACTTCATACTATTTTTCTGTTATGGATACTACACAGCCTAACCCCCCCCTCTCTCCCCCTCCCTACCTCACCCCCGCAATATTCTTACCTTTACAATGATGCCCGTTGGTTTGTGTTTCAGTTGTACACAGTTGCTGCTCTTGTTGACTTTCTGCCCGCCCTTTCCCCAGCCTTTGATAAATTTTTCTTCCATCTCATCTTCATCAAGATGAACTTCGTGGTAAAACCGAACGAACTCAAGGGCAAGGTTGGATCGCCAAATAGCGAAAGCCATGAAAAAACGTCCCTTCAAAAATAGAGTTGATCGGTTTGTAGGGACCTTTGTTAAACCATTCCATACTCTTAATGCAAAGGGAAACATGTCTTTGGTTATTATGAAATGTTTTTAAGAAATAACATCGAGCATTCTGCAAAAATTCCCCTTTGTCATTGGCCTAAACACTCGCTAACCGCGGCCATTTTTGATACACGGCGGGAAGGCGGGAGATTTAAATTTGTCAGCTGTTATCACAACAAAGCATGCGCTTTAGGACCAAAAGCCAATATGGCCGCTTCGCCGCTTCACCAGGGAAATGAACGCTTGTTTTCAATCAGTATTTAGTGCATCATCTGCGTGGTGTTTTGATGGAAGAATCTCTCTGCTACGCAGTACGCGCTCGAGCAAACTCTTTAGTTTGGAGAACGGTCTCGACAGTGGACAAAAATGTAAAGGGAAGACACAAATCATTTTAGAATGAAAGCAAAAGATCCCAACAGTCTGGAAACAGTTTTGAGGCTTTGACGTCCCAGGCAAGCTCCTGTTTGGGTTACAATGGAACAACGCCACCTTTTGCACGTGCAAAAAAATCGAACGCCTTTAGTCGCGTGCTCAGTAATTAACGACGTCATTACGTTGTCAACAATCGAAGGAAAAAGTTCCAACCGCTGGTTTTTGTTTTTCAGAACGGCAGGAGTTGTTCGATACTAACCCAATGATGCCGCCTCCATGGGTATGGAGGAGAGCAAAGTCAAGTGGTTTCTTCAACGATCTAGAGATGTTTAGATGGAGTGCTGAATTGACCAGTGAAATCAATGATTAGCTGGACTTTGGTGTAATGAAACGCTCCAAATTTAGGTATACTGATAGGAGTAAAGAACAGGCTTCACGACAAGTAGATTCTGATGGGAGTGGATCCGTAATCTCCTTGCAGTCATCTTCATCGAGTGATGGAAAATACCCAGGAAATCACCATTCTGCCGGCATGGGTCGCCCAGTAATCCAGGCGGAATCAGTTGAAGAAATAAGGGTACAGAAGAGGGAAGGGAGCACAAATCATCAAAAACTAGAAAAACTTCAAAAGAAATTACAAGGACAGCCAAATGAAGATACTTTAGATGAGATCATACACACAATAAAAAATCAGAATGGTATAAAGGATTCTTCAGCTGCAGAAATGTCGATACCTTTGGGTAATGATTGTGTAGATCGGGGGACAACTTACCCATCTTTGCCATTACATACTGGCAGCTTCGGATGGAATTCAACTTCTCCCCTGCAAATGAGGTGGGTAAAAAGACAGAGCTGGTGAAATGTTTTAGGTATTGGGGAACTGGTCGTAACAAGTTTGTTCGAAGAGGACCCACCTTGTCTCTGGTAGGGGGGTTATCAAAGACACCACCTATCTCATGAACATTACCAACAAAATTATATTGGCTTTAAAATTTGAGTCTACACAGAAATATTCAGCTAGCAGTCAGCATTGCTAGATAAACAAGAAAAGTGAGGTTTGAATCTCACTGTCACTTTTACTGCTGGATAGTTAGAGTGGTGTCTATGCAACAAAGACACTATCTTTTGAGTTTGAGGAAGGGAGGCCAGGCAGATATCACCATTTATTTTGTGGTTTGGTGGGTCCTGTTTGAGTATAGTAGTTTTGACCACTTCCTTATTGAAGACCAAATCAAAAATAGTTGCTGGCTCATACATGGTTCTTGTTAGGAGCCAGTAATCAGTTATTTTTTACCATCTATTCACATAAATGTCGGTTACCGGCTATCGCGAAATAATGTTTCAGAAATTATTGAAACTGCTTTCAAAATTCATCATATTTGAAAAAACTTGTTCTTGTTTTGGGTATTTCCTTTCGGTAAAAAATGTAACATTAAAAAAATGATGTCCGCATGTCGGTGCCCAAGAGGAGAGAAGGCCTGCTAACAAGAGCCTAATGCTTACAATATATGTAAGCTCTTTGGCCATCCTGTGCAAACAGATTCCTCTTAAGCTGCTGTTGCTTTTTTGTTTTATCAGGGCAGTCACAATTACCTCAATAGACACCTCCAATTGCTATTCTTTCATTATTTTATACAGCTATAATGATGATGATGATGATGATAATGATGACAATAATGGCAGTGGTGATGATGGGATTTTTTTAAAGCGTCAGTTTTGACTAATAACGGTTACCATTAATTGAGGATGCTAAGTGGCATTATTTTTTATATTATTCAAAAACTAATTAATAATTCAAAAGCCCATTGACCTATCAAATGGTCGATAATACATCATGTGCAGTGACTTTATATCTACAAACCTCCTCCTTATAAGTATGCGGTGTTTTATCAGCTGTCCAAAAACTCATTAATAATTCATAAGCCCATTGACCTATCAAATGGTTGATAATACATTGTGTGCAGTGACTTTATATTGATAAACCTCCTTATTAGTATGTGGTGTTTTATCAGCTGATAAAACACTCCTTATTAGTATGTGGTCTTTTTCTTGTGTGCTAATTTCCAACGTTCACAAAAGCATAATTATTATGAAGCCTATTGACACACGCTTTTCCAGGAATGTTTTTGAAGCCATTCAGAAACCTTGCAGCACGTGTTTTATTGGGTCCAAAACCACTCGGCTGCACCTCATGGTTTTAAACCCGATAAAACACTCCACCTCATTTTTCAAACATCACATAAATATTTTTTAATTTTGATAAATTCATCTGCTAAGTTATTGATAAAATACTGACTTTGTTCTTTTTCCAGTGGCCATCAAAATGAGAGACACACAAGACAGCTGAAGGATATAACAACTCACTTTGAATGTGAGATTCATAAGTTTTACGAACAACTGAATAGTGTGGGAAGTGGTCTGTTGGCCCTCCAAGATGCATTACCTTTCAACATGCTTCAAGCCACCAATCATAAATTGGAAGCCAGATGTAATGGTCTAGAAAAAGCTTGTGAGCAGATGAAAAATAAATCAGCAAAGTTGGAACAATCAAACCAAGCACTAGACAATGACTGTCGACAGTTACGACAAATTAATCAGAATCTTGAGGTGCGCTGTTTGTACCTGGACCAAGTTTCACAGGCTAGTGAGAAAGACAAAACTCAGTTGCAAAGAAATATACATGATCTTGAAGACAAGGTTAAGGATCTGGCTGCAAGTAACGAACAAGCAATTGGTGCTTGTTGTCAGCTTGAGGAATTAAACCAGAAGTGTGCGACTAAAATCCAGACAATAGAAGAGTCCAAAAAACTTCTAGAATCAAGATACAAGTCCTGTGTTTCAGAAAATGAAAAGCTAGAGAACCAGATTGGACAGTGTCAACAAACTGTGGATCAATACAAGAAGTAAGCTACGCATAGTTTAGCTTCATTTTGGATCAAATTTTTTTTCCCTGTTGTGGTGAAATTGTTATAACATTACCACTCTAAAACCTATGGTCCTGTTGAGGACTTTATACCTGGTAAAACCCTATTCCTTTTTCAACAGAATATCAATGAGCTTAGGGGATGGGTGCTGCAAAGTGGTGTGTGTGTTATAAACAGAAATTTCCTGGCACCAGGAGGTTTCCATGGCAATCCCTGAATCACCGTCCACCCAGGCACCTGTCACACTGAATTAATTAGTGGGAAAGAACCACATACTAATACCTGAACTGCGTGCTTACCACAGCATATACTAGCAAGCCAGGAAGAAGGGGCACAAGCAACCAATAATTTACAGTAAAAAGTGGAGTAACGGCACACGGTGATCCACAGTGATCAACTGTGAATTAGCAAGCAAACTGAGTGAAGCAATTGAAGGGCTGAATAAACCCCTTCTGATGCTGATCAAGTGGATACCCCGCTTATGCTGATGAGAGATTACCACTGGCCAGCAGTGTAGTCTCAAATGCAGCTTTGGCTAAATTTTATTTTGCCCCAAATAAAGAATTATTGCTTTCTTCATTTTCAGAAAATTTCAAGGTTATGAAGATGCAGTTGTAACAGCAAAGCAAGAAAAGGTAAGTTTCCTTTTAAGTGTGTTGCAAGTTTGTTAGTAACATTGTATAATATATAATAATAATATAATATAATATTGTAGTGCTCAACATCATACACAATCTAAAAATTTGTATTACTGACAATAATTATTCAAGATGGGAATATGCTGGAGATTTGTAACCTTTTTTTTTTGAACATTTAGTTTTGTTTATTTGTATTTTTGACATACTCTTACAGTTCATACAATACAATACCAGACAATACAACATAATATAAATAGAATTTAATGTTAGTGTAGATTGTTATATTAAGAAATTATAAGAAATTATTACAATCTACACTGACCAATAAGGCTGATAAACTTTTCTTTCTTACTAATCATGATAACATTGTTTTACAATATTCATTGCTGATCATTATTAGTTTGTAATAAGGTTCAAAATTTTTCATTATTTTGTAACAAGGAAAGCTTACTAACGAAGCTGGAATCTGTAAACAAGGCGCACATGCACATCAAAGAGAAGTATAAAGAACTTAAGTCTGCATGTGCTCGAAAAGATGAGCTGATCCCCAGGCTGGAAAATGAGATAAGAAAACTGTCTACATCTATGGAAAAGGCAATCAAGGTAATGTTAAGTTTTGTTTGACAGACAATTGGTACAGTTATATTCACAAAATGGAGGTTCTTTTGCCACGTGCAATTTGTAGTTCCAGAAAATATCTATACCGGCCCCTCCCACCAAAGGGACTTGAAATATATCAGTGAGATTAGGGGGGAAGGGCGGAGTGGTGGGTCTCCAAGGCAAAGTATGAAGCTTATTTGGAATATCCAGAGGGAGGGGAGGCTAGGGTAGGGGCCGGGTAATGGATAATTTCTACACCTTGTGCACTGGAGTCTCAAAAATAATTATTCTTTTTTGTATTTACAGGAAAAGAAAGAAGCTGAGGGAAACAGTGAAAGAGATAAGGAGCTGCTTGAAAAGGTGAGAGTTTTAAACTTGACAGGATTGATGAACATCTTTTTTCTCCTTAAGAATGTTGTAGGTTAAAATGAATCCCAGGTTAAAATGATTTCAACCTAGGTTGATTTGTATTTTCCTTTATTTTAGATGTAAATTACCCAACCTTAACAAAGGAAAATACAAATCAACCTAGGTTGAAATCATTTTAACCTAGGATTCATTTTAACCTACAACAAGAATACCAGTGCATCCCAAGACAGCTAGCTAGATAGACAGTCAGGTAACATGATACATGCACAAGTTAAGCTAGGTACATGAGCCATATGGCCAGACCTTTTTTCCCACCTTAAGCCCTGTTTCTGTAGCATGAAGCAATAAGCAGTAAGTGAAGTTTCACATATCATGTTGCTTTGTAAGAGGCTCACGGCCAGTGCTCAATTTTCAATCTTTTCTGTAACTTAAAGCAACATAATGGGGTAGAACTCCAATTTGCCCCCGGATCAGATGGTTAAACCCAGCATTTTGTAAGGAATTTCCTGATGCTTTGGAATTTTCCTCTTTTTGCACCTGAGCAAAGAGAAGCCAACAACAATGTGGAGCAAAGTGTCTTGTGAAAGGAAGCATTGGGACACAATGAAGAGACCATCCAATTGTCCAATCAAAGGCCAAATACACTATTAAACCTCAGTTTAATTAATCATTTTTTTAAACAGATGTTGATAGAATATGATGTTTTAGCCAGAGAATACCAGGAAGCACAGGTATATTAGCATTCACCAGAAAATAATGATATTATTATCCTCTGGAAGTTAAGTGCTAGAACAATAATTATAATCATTTAAAAAATTGGTCTTTGTTTAAACATGATCTGTAATTTGTTCAATAGTTACATGACTTTTGCATTGTTATCAATGCAATGTAACCGTTTTTAAGCAGCCATGTGTTGAATGCTTACCTAATAAGGACCAGTTTTCTAAGCCCTGAAATTTTTTAACATCATTCAGATGTAAATTTTACTGTAAATATGACCTCTATAACTATTAATTAATTTGCAATTTACACAAAAAGTTACTATTTTTATAATAATGTCATCATGATGGCTCATACAATTATTTTTGAAAAGGGTTTAGATTTATACAGTAATATAATGTTTGCAAAATCCTTAACATTTTAAAATGAAAAACTGCGGAATAGTTGTTGGATTTAATGTAAACCATGCTTGAATATGTGCAGTTTTCCACCTTGAAGGATAATAATGTTCAGGGCCCCACTGAAAACCGCCGAGGCGAGTGGGCTCCCTGAATAAATATTATTATTATTATTATTATTATTATTATTATTATTATTATTATTTATATTATTATTATAGTTTGATCATGACACCAGCTTTGAATTCAGTTTTCCAATGTTAAATGTATAAGAATAAATTAAGCCTTCAGCTCGTTCTCTGTCAAGTCAGCTCCTCACATTTTCTCAAAATGTTGTATTGTATTTGAATATATTTTGCCAAATTTTAGAAGGGTACTGAATTAAAGAAATTACTGATGATTACTTACACTTTTGGTTTTTGTTTTGTGTTTCTTTTGATAGGATTCCTACAAAGCTATCCATGATAAACTTGAGCTGTCTCAAAATGACATGGCAAACCTCAGAGAGTGAGTCCAAATAATACTCAACTGTAAAAATATGATACTCACAAAACCTTACAGAGCTTTATCCCTTTAACCCCTAATATCAAAGAGCAAATTCTCCTATCTTGTCCCCATACTTTTCTTATATTACTACAGTTGACTCCTGATAACTTGGACCTTCATAGGAAATTGAAAAAAGTTAGAGTTATCTGGAGTTCGAGTTATCGAGGGTAACATTTTATAGAAGATGACCTGAAGGGAAAGGAAAATTGGTTCGAATTAGCGCGAGGTTCGAGTTAGCGAGGGTTCGAGTCATCAGGAGTCGACTGTAAACGTACTGAGAAGAAGTTATAATTCAAAAAATTTAAATTAAAAAAAAAATTAAAATTAAAAATTTTAATTAAAAAAAAATATATCAAGAAAATTTACCTTGGGTGATCATATCCTTCAGTTTCTTATGACCTCAGCAGTTGAATTGGTGTTGATATTACAAGGAGAAATTTGATGTTAAAGGGGTTTATAGCATCAAAATAATAAAACAAAATATTACAACTGCAAAGGCAACAACATCTTGTTTTTAATAGATGTATTTTTCAGTCAGTGACCGAAGCATACTTGGAAAAAAAGGAAATCTGAGCTCTCCCAACAGCAGTCAAACTCATGACCCCTCGATTACTAGTTCGGATGCTCTACCACTGAGCTACAGGAAGCGTATGGGATCTAAGGCCATTAAACTAGGTTGTTGTGGCAAACATCCTTCATACTGTTAATCAGATTTCACACAATTCACTCATTGACACCCAAATCATTGAATCACTGGTTTTCAAACTGGTTGCAAGCTGAGTTTAATATTACTTCACAAAAATTGGTTACTAGCTGAAAACATAGGTATCTCAGACCAAATCACAAAAATAAGTTCGCTCAAAGAACAAAAGGACATTACAAAATAAAATCCGCGCAAAAATGACACGCGATAATTATACTCGGAGCTAATAATATAATTACAGTCAACTCTCGTCTTGCGTACTCCTCGCTATTACGGATGCCCTGATAATACGACAGCAGCTAAATGCCCAGCGAAAATGAATTACAAACATTTGACTGAAATAAATTCCCGCTATTACAGACTCCCGTTATTAAGTTCACTAACTCGCGGTCCCGAGAGTGTCCACAATAAAGGCAGTTGACTGGTTTTTTTTTTTCAGAATTATTTCAAAACTTGTCTTCAGAAATAGTATTTTGGAGGAAGCATCAAAAGAAAATGGTAACTTACAACAAAGCAGGTTGGTATAATCTGACTTATGAATGATATATTTATTTAATATTTACTTCTTTTAGTCATAATTTGAAGTGAAGTAAAGCTGTTGTGTTATATTCAGAGTTCTTTCTTAAGGTTTTACAGAGGGGAGGAATTACTTTTCAAACCCCTCATCACCCTTACTTACCTTCTATCTTTTTTCTCAAACAATCGTCTATTTTAAAAAGAACTATTTCATGAAGTCCTTGAGTCAAAATGTTGTCCTATGAAACTTCAATGTTTAATTTGTACTTTAATATATACAGTGAATTGATATACTGAAGTCAGTCACATTATTACTCTAGTACTACATCAGTACATTCTTTGATAGCTGTATTGCGGTACTACACAAACATGAGACATTTCCAATCATCTAATTAATAAACATTTAGAAGGTTTTAATCTCAGTAGATGAGTGACGTTTACTTTCACCAGCCTAGCCTGAAAAAACCTCCCATAAGTGACCAGCTTCTATTGTTTCAGTGATTGGTTGCTTGTGAGAGCTTATTCCCTTAAGCGACCAGCTCTAGTTATGACCACTTTTTCAAATTCCCAAGGTGGTCGCTTACAAGCGATTCAACTGTACATATAAGTATTAAGAAATATGATTTGTCAGGAAAGGTGAAATTTAATCCTAAATGGCTTTTAATAATAATTGTTATCTCATATTTGTTTTTGCTGATTTCATCATCACAGCCATGTTGAACAGTCCACTGGTAAGAACAGACCACAAACAGGGAGAAAAACATGGGGACAATCAACTCCAATAAAGAAACGAGAACCTCAGCTGCACAGTCTAGCCACATCTTACACAAGACCAGAGATTGAGAGAGATGTACTGAATAATGATTTATCACATTATACCACATCACTGGCTCATTCCAATCTGCCAACCATACCAGATGCAACAAAAGTAGCATCACCTTCTGGAAGGAAACAAGATTTGGCATCAAATGGGTCAGTAGAGAGTAACATGTATATTTCACAGAAGTCGTCAGCAATTCCATTCTGATCCGGGTTGAAAGTTCGTATTTCTGTAACTCAGTGGAAGCATATAGATTGAAGCAATTGTGCAGTTTCAGAAAGAATCTTTACCAGTACCCTCCCCATAGAAGGTCATTGCGAATTCCCAGGGGGAGGGGGTGGTCTTAAAAGTCAAAATTTTGGAAGGAAAGTATGAAGCTAAACTGGATTTTTCTAGGGGGAGGGGGTGCAAAAAAAAACCTTCCATGGGGGGAAGTATGGATATTTTCTGGACCTGCACAATAGATTTAAAGAGAAAAAACCTTTTTTTCCCTGTTTCCATAGAATTATTAGAAACACTCTTACTGAAGTTAATACTTTTTAAATTTGTAAATATTAATTTTAAGTGGCTAGCTGATCATTATATCTGTGCTAACTTGTGTACATATTATTTACATTTTATTATCTAAGGCCCAAGACATCAACTCCAGCCAAAAGACAGCAACTAAAACCAGCCACAACCAAAGATGGTCCAGAGTCGACACAGACAGCACTCCCAGGAGGAATGCTGGTCAAGAAAACTAATCTTCTTACCAAGTAACTTTGATTTTTTGAATTTACTTTGTATCTCAGCAATTATTAGGCCCACCCAGATAGATGTTTTTCATTAACTTGATTCACATCAGCTGTTTGCTAAGATTTTCACACAGCCCCATGCATTAATAATTTATTATGAATGCATTTTGCGATTCAATCTCCATTCATGCTTGCAGTTTTTGGAAGTTTAGTTTCAGTTTATTGTTTTGCCATAAGTTGTCCAAAAGCAAGAAAAAAATAATCATAATTTAAACACTAATGACAAGGAAGCCCTTGGAAGGGAAGCCACCAGGCTTATAAGGAATGGGCTCCCTCAAGTAATTAGAACAAAGTATTATCATTGTTACACATCAGGGCCGGGTTTTTCGAAAGGTGATTAACATTATTCTATGATTAAAGGTTAGTCAAGGTTTTCATCTCGCTCTTTAAAAGTGATTTCAAAGCGTAATTTCAAGCTAAAGGTAAAAAAAAAGTCTAAGTCAAAACTGAGAGCCAAAAATCATTTTAAAGAATCTTTATTGATAAGTAATTAAACTCGAATCAAAGTTCACGTTAATCCAGGATTAGCTTAATCGGACTTTAAACAACTGGGCCCAGACCAAAATCAATGGCAAAGCTTATACAGTAAATCTAAAAAGAGGGTTAGTATGACAGTGCTGCATGTAAAATTAATGTATGGGGATGTGCAGAAATCTTTCTCAGTTTATTTTCTTTTTGTCTATCATGAATGGGAGTGGGGGGGGGGGGGGGGTAAGAATCTCTTTAAGAGAATGGCCGTTTTTATACTGGAGGACACATTATCCAACTGGACGAACTATCTTCTGTTACACATCATTCAAGATGAATGATGTGTGTTGTGCCCATCTTTATACTAGAGACGCATAACCAGACAAACAAATTTTTTTTGCCCAAGTTCATCTAGGCGGATAATGCATTCTCGTAAGTGTAGTATAAAAAATGACCAACGTTGAAAAAGAGATAATTACCCCAAAGTACTTTATTTAAGCAAATTAAGTCAGAAAAGAGTATAAAAAATCACATATGGCATGAAATAAGTGTTTGAACATACTTCCCCCTCCCTCCCCCCAACAAAATTCTAGGGTACCCCCTGTCAAGTCCTGACAGAAGTTTAGTCTTCGTTTGATTCTGACACTTTCTTTATTTTTTGACAATAATCTTAAAAAGATGACTGGGAACCCTATGAAGGGCATAATTGTATTTTTTTTCTTTCATTTTGAAGGTTTGATGTGGTATTTGAAGATAAAAATTCAGGTGAAGAAATGGTCCGAACTCATATGGGTAGGACATGGCGTGTGTATAACGAACCTGCGCAGACGGAGTCTAATTTCGTAGCTGGTGGTGATGAAACTGCTTCTGGGATTGCTGCCTGCAACGCAAGACTGTTAAATGCAGAGGATTTTGACAGCACTTTATCTGAACCAAGGAATACAAACTTAAAACAAAATGGTAAGCACCATAAATTACGAAGCCGAATTGTAAAAAAAGCCTCTTTGGGAAGATCAAGGATCATTGGTGAACCAACATAAGAGCTTGAGTTAGCAGGGATACCTGAAGTAATCTCGAAGTTTTCCTTTTTTAATTTACGTAAACTGAGAAAGGTTTATGAATAGTCAAAAACTATTTTCTGAAATGTTTTGGTTTGGAAGGACTGAGGGAATTTATCACAGCTTACATTTAATTTCGCAGAACACATTAATACCATTTCATCGGCACGTGTTTGAGAAAATGAAAGTGGTCGAGTTTTCAGAGGTGTGGACTAGCTTGGATTTGTTTCGGGGTAGTTCCCTGTTCAAATCCTCGGCCATGCTTTGTAAATAGCCAACTGATACGCCTCCCTGTCAGTGAGGTTTTTTTTAAGATAGTCATGTTTAGTTTGCATTATTTCTTGCCATAACTTATAGTGTCCCCAATTAGCACCACAATGTCAAATAAAATTGACACGTATCTGTTTGCGGCAGAATTAATAAATTTGTGGACGGTCGCTTTTTATTTTTTTATTTTTTTGTTTTCTTTTGTATCCCAATCATTCTCATCATCAATAGAGTACAACAAATACACTAGAATCAGAAGGGACATTCACATTTTAATCTTTGTACTAAAAAAAATTTCTCTCTCTGCAGTAATGTACAATGTCGCTGAAAAAGACATTGGTGATGTAACAAGTCAGGTAAGTTTGCTAAGAGAAACGATAACCTCTTTCCAGTATATTTCTAACTTTCTATCTGTGTATGAAGTCTTAAAATGAGACAATTCAAATGAAAGCTACTGAGTAGTGAGTACTTTCCTTTGGTGCTGTTTATTATGCTATACAAGGTGGTTCTTTCTTTTGATAAAATCCTGAAGTGTGACCATTCAAATGAAAGCTACTGAGCAGTACTGTCCTTTGGTGCTGCTTATTATGCTATACAAGGTGGTTCTATCTTTTGAGTCTGTCGATAAAATCCTGAAGTGTGACCATTCAAATGAAAGCTACTGAGCAGTACTGTCCTTTGGTGCTGCTTATTATGCTATACAAGGTGGTTCTATCTTTTGAGTCTGTCGATAAAATCCTGAAGTGTGACCATTCAAATGAAAGCTACTGAGCAGTACTGTCCTTTGGTGCTGTTTATTATGCTATACAACGTGGCTATAACTGTTGACTCTGTGGATAAAATCCTAGAGTGCGACCATTCAAATGAAAGCTGTCGAGCAGTACTTTCCTGTGGTGCTGTTTATTATACTGTACAAGGTGGTTCTAACTTTTTAATCTGTGGGTGAAATCCTAAAGTGTGACAATTCAAATTAATTAGCTACTGAGCAGTACTTTCCTCTGGTGCTGTTTATTATACTGTACAAGGTGGTTCTAACTTTTGAGTTGGTGGATAAAATCAAATGAAGCTATTTTCTGTTGTTAATTAATCTGGATGTTGTGCATGGGTGTTCTACAGGCAGCCAGCAAAGATAACGAAGAGGAACATCAAATGTACGCAATGGAAAAGAAATTTTTTGATTTAACTGAGGAAAGAAAAAGAGTAAGTTATTAGGATTTAGTTTAAAATCTTTTTAGCGGAATTTTGTTGCGTAACGTTAGTTTTAGATAGAAGTTTTAACATGAAGTTCGCGCTTTTGTGAAATATTTCACCCAAAAATAGTTTTCTGTAAGTTATCAAGACTTTCAAGAAACAGCTCCCAGCACATGCTTTTGTCGAAGGGCGTGGCTCCATTTCGCTCGCTTTGCGCGCGGCTGGCCAAGTTTTCGATTTTATGTATATTTTTTGTCTCTACCGATTTGTGGTAGTTTAGCCTAATGTATTTCTCATCTTGTAAAGTTTTCAACATTTCAAATTTTAAAAGTATTAAAAATCCTGCTTATTGGGTGAACGAGCATTGCCAGACTCGTAAAATAGTTTTTCGGGCCTGACAGTTTTGAGAAACGCACACCAGGTTATTTCTTCAGATTGTTACACTCTGGATACTTATGCTTGCGTCGAATTCTGATTCGTTTGTGGTTGGTCAGACATGACGGAATGATCACGGCAAAATAACTTATATTTTCGTTGTTCCTCTCTGCACTGTAGCTTGAATCTGCTCTGAACCGAATTCCAGGAGACGGAAGGACGAAACATTCAGAGGAAGAGAGGGTATGTGAACGTAACACAATCAAAATTGCACGTACAAAGGTTTATTTATTGGCTTGTTGTCTCAGCTGGAATGAGCGTTGCGTCGTTGCCCGTTGAAGCCTAAATTTTTTTTTATGCTTAATGCTAACTAAAAATGCTGACATAAAAATAGTGTTCACTTATCATAAAAGGTTTTAAAGTATTAAAAAGAAAACACTGCATCCTTGAGCATGAGAACGCTTCTCTAAAATATGAACTATTGGCGAGGCCCCCTACCTTTGATTTTTTTGGTTCACTCTTATGTGAGAAAATGAGGTCACAATCGCTGTGACGCTGTAATGCGAACTTAGCTGCACATTTTTTTTAATGTACAGGGCTTGTACATTTGCGTATATAAAGTTTCGTTTTTGGTAAACTCACACTTATTATATTGGCATTCCAGAAAAAGCCAGCCATTTAGACTGGATATTCGCTTATCGCAACTCGCAACTCGCATTTGCTGACTGCGGCTACCTTACGAGTCAGTAGTACACGTCTACAGCTATCTTCTCGTCTTTATTTCACCTTTTTCACGTTTAGTATTCTTTCAAAACATTTTAACCTTAATTTTTAGTCAGTTCTCTTTTTTAGGAGGGGGGGGGGGGGAGGGGGAGGGGGTTCTGCTGCTCTAAGCTTATTTATAATTCTAAAATAGAAAGCGTGTGTCGTGACGGCATGATTTGCGGCCGTGAAGTAAAACATTTATTGGACGTGATTTAGTGACATTCTCTTGTTTCCGAGAGGCAAGACTTGTTATCGAAACACGTTTCCTGTACAGCTGAAGAGAAACATTTGTATCCGTAATAATCTTTCCAAAACAAGTCAGATCGTAGACCACAGGAAAGTATCAGCTGTCATTTGAATGACAGACTTTTTTTTTTTTAAAGATTTCGGATACAGTATTACACACATTTTACAAAATTCGAGTTGTGACAAAAGCAGGTTGTTTATTTCCAAAGGTTGATGCACCCCATTCCCTCGGCTCCTCCCCCACCTCTCCCGTACCTAGTTTGTGCCTGTTACGCAAACGAAGTCCTTCTTCAGAAATTTTATGACCTTTTATTTCTTTACATGTATTGTACTTTCCCAAAGATGCAGATTTTAAACCTGGTTTCTTTGAATCAGGGTAGATGGATTTTGACCATTTTTGGACTGAAATAGTGTTTGATTAATTCACTTGTCAGAAAAAGGCTATTGATTTCTACTGTTTCGACCTGAAATTAGGGACGTTTTCATATGCCAAAGGTTTCTCTTGGGGAGTGTCAACGTCACACGAAAGTATCACATCACCCTACCTTTTGAAGGCTATAGACAAAACCGTCTTGTGTGTGAGGGTGTGGCTAAGATCAAGACGTCGTGTGGTTCTGTTTAGTTTCAGTTAATTATATTTTCGGGTTGTTGGAAGCCGACTGTCGATAACAGGTACTGTACCAAAGACTTGAAAGAGCGCTATGGCGCATATTAAATTTCTTGACCCGTTGATGCGGCGTTTCTTTAAAGGCAGCCTTTATTTGGGGGGAAGCATTCTAAGAACTCGTGATTACTTTTTGAATCATCTATAAGTTTTACGTGAAAAACGTGCAGTTTAACGCCTCTTTGGTTCCCATTAGCGGTGATGAGCCCACGGGGGTCTCCATTTAAAAGTGACGGGGGTGATCGTCGTACCTTTTAGGGGTTAAAATTCGTGATGCTAAATTCAAAAATGACTTCCGTCAGAGATATGGTGGTACCTTTTAGGGTATTGAGCCGAAAAATATGAGAGAAAGTAAATGTCAGTCAACTGATTTGGTATTGTTCGGATCACACCACAAAACAGAATTCTGCTTCCTTTTGAGGGGTTCTTCTCACGATCACCCCCGTCACTTTTATATGGTAGTCCCCCCCGGGGGGGCAATGAGATCTTAATGTTTACAGTTACATTTCCTGAGTGAAATTGATTGCAGATGGTTGTAAAATTACACCCAGTTGGTTTTTCTTAATCTTCAGACTTGGTGTACAATTGCCGCTTTTGGTGAAAGATCGTTTATTACAGACCAAATCTTGCAGTCGGCGAAACGACTGAATAGACTTTTTCTCACACGGCGGCCATGTTGAGTCTCAGGAGAATAAAAAGTTTTGTTTTTGCACGGTAGCTCACGGTAAGCCTCGCACTGAATTCGCGTCCGGCCAAGGCTTGCCGTGCGAAAACAAATATTCCCCCGAGACTCAACACGGCCGCCAAATGATAAGGGTCTATTTACAAAATCACAAAAATAGTTTCTTTAAAATATAACAATGATGTGCAAAAGCCTTAACCATTTAAACTATATAGCATTTAAAAAAAGCATTTAAGCGATAGAAATTGTTGACTTTTCATGCATCGGTTTTCGGCCCCCCTCCCAGCAATTCTTTCGTCCCATGGGACAAGAAACCCTTGAGATGTAGGAGATGTACTTGAGCGTGCCAGCTGACGATTTACCGTCTGGTGCAGTACTACAGTATGCTGCAGAGCGTAGTCGAAACACCAAATTACACCTCATTGCGGGGATATTTTCCCATCAAAATCCAGGTTTGCGCTTTTTCGTGACATGCCGGCTTGAAAGGTCGTTTCCTCTGCTTCTTTGTTAAATATTCTCATGTTATCGAGAAAAACAAGCAATTTTGCTCTCCTTTTCTGCCTTTCCCTTTATTTTCTTCCATCTTGTTGTTTATGATTCTTGTGGAAACTAAGAACACACCTGTAACTCTAGGAATACGTGCATTAAGCTGGAATATTAATGTGATAGGCGCAATTAGCGCTAAATTGCCCAAAACGACATGAAACAAGAGTGTGTCGGCAGACAACACTTGCGCCGGAAGGAAACTGATAAGGTTATGGCACGAACTCTCTGATTTTTAAAATAAATTTGAAAGGTTGCTCTCACGAAACGTTCTTTTGTATCTTACTTCTCTTGTGCTTGTAAAAATTGGTTGACAATCAGCCGCCAAATCCCTTACGTGCTCCGGTCCCTTTTACTGTATGTGCCATGTGAGACTCGCGCGCAAGCAAGAGATGGCTCGTGTCTCCGCGCGAGGATATTTTTCCCGCTCTTTAGTGGGCGTGTTTGACTTTTGCCACATGGCTTGAATTTTGTCGAAGCGCTAGAATTGATTATTTCCCGAAGTATCGGCATGTCTCAACTGTGGTCCAACGTAAAAAATAAGAAAAGTCCAGTAAAGCTGATAAGTTTTTGTGAGTCTGTGAGCTTACTAAACAATTTTACGATTTACTAACAACATTTCAAGTTTTTAAAGTGAAGTATGGGGAGACTGATCTGCGGCATTAATTATTAAGTGCATTGTTCGTTGACTTCGTCGTCGTCTTCTGTTTGAGGCCCCTAATAATTTATGTCTGAAGAAACCGTATTATAATTCACAGTTTTGTTAAACTGAACTGATTTCCACATCAGTACAGGCTTCGGATGGCCGGCGGGATAGAAATCCTGATTTTTGCGATCAAAGTTCCAATTACGATTCGTAGAAAAACTTTTGAATGCAGAGGTCCACACAACGCAGGAATTAAACTTGCTGGTAATTTTGCCGGATCTCTCTTGTGAAAGACCTCGTGTCAGGCGTCACTTGAACGTGAAAATACAAAACTGAATGCAAGGCTGGCACTACAGCTATACTCATATAGCTCTGGCCCTGAGGAAGACTAATTCTATTAGTCGAAATATTGGCCACTAATAAATCTGCCCTTTGCCGTAGTGCCAGCCTTGCATTCAGTTTTGTATTTTACGATTTGTATCTTTATTACACCCATTTTAAAATCATAGGTGATCGTTACAATCTGATTGACCGATTACGCCGGCCTTGCAGGCTACTCTGTTGATAAAACAATCACTCTTTTTCTACTCTCCACCGACGTAGCACTACAGTTTCTTTAAAAAGTAACTCCCTTAGGGAACTGGTTATAAGTGACAAGTTTGTTCGAAGAGGACCCACCTTATCTGGGGTAGGGGGATATCGAAGACACCATCTATCTCAAGAGCATTAATGACAAAAATTTATTAGGTAAATCATACAAAAAATCATCGTCATTATGGAAAGTTGAATGGTATAAGGTGTGCTTTCCGGGAAAATTTTTTTTCATTTTTTCCACCAAATTTCAGGTAGACCCCCGCCTTAATAAAATTTGAGTTCACACAGAAATATTCAGCTAGTAAGAGTCAGCATTGCTAGATAATCAAGAAAAGTGAGATTTGAATCTCATTGTCATCTTTTACTGCTGGATAAAGGGGTGGTAATTTGAAGTTGAGCAGGGGGGGGGGGAGGGTGGGGGACAGGCACAGATCACCATCTATTTTATGGTTTACTGGGTCCTGTTCGGGTAAAGTAGTTTAACCATTTTCCTTATTCCTATTTTATTTGTTTTTCTTGACAGGCTTATCTCGAGCACCTGCTTGACGAGGTAGCGAGGGAGCTTGCATTGGTCAGAGCGCATCTTCGAAAACACTAGTGCTTTGGCGACAAAGCAACACATCATCAGATTCGTCCACAAATTTGTAATATACGTTAAAAAAAGTTTCTCTTTTTTTTTGTATGTTTGAAATCTTTTCAGTCTTTCTTGATTTCAAATTTTTGAATGGTGCTCAAATTACAGCAAGCAAGGAAATTACACCAGATCTATTTATATCCGTAAAGAATAAATGTTTACAATTCGTACAATAAACACTCAACCAAACAAAGGAGTTGTCTCAGCGTTGGCTTGTTTCAGAAAAGTTGCTTTGTTCAACTTGGTTTTTTTTTTTTTTTTTCAATTACTAAAAAACAACTGGCTTCTTCCATTTGAGAACAGCTTGACATTTTAAACGTTTTATACAGAATGCTTTCACGCGTTATTATCTCCCAGCCAGCACCATCATGATGGTAGCAATTTTTTTCTTATCCACCGGAAGCGAAGTTGCATTTGTCTTGTTCTGCTAAGTCCGCGGTGTAAACTAATAGCTTGCAATCGAGTTATGCGATGCAGAAGGGAAATTGATGTTGCTTTCTCTTTAACAACACAGAGTTTATGGAAAAATAAAAACGAAATCCTAACCATTTCTAGTAGATTTGGTGTCCCGCTTCAAGATAATAGGGAACTTAAGCAACAACGACGGCAACGGCAACGAAATACGTCACTTGAAACTAACTTCGCGTTACTTCTACTACTTCGTTTCGTGATTATTCTAATTCGTTCGAGTTGTGCAATGTGGGCGAAGTATCCGGAAACTAAACCTGATAGGAACGGTGTTCAAGTAAGGAAGGAGAACGAAAAATTCACCGGCCGGATGTGTGCTCACATTCTCCACACACTGAATACCTTAAATTTGGACATTTCACGTTGTTGTTTTGCTGATGACGGCAAAGAAATATACAATATCATATAACGTACGCGCAGAACGATTGTTTTTGCTCATTAAACCTATTTTTTGTGGCCTTCTCGTTACCTTCCCCGTGACCACACAGGCACGGTGCACCACCATATATAGTGAACAACACACAAAGCTGAATAGATGTGAACAGCTGTCCAACACCTGCCCACAGTATACAATGGCATTATAGTGCCGACCGACTTTTCTGAGGAGTTGGCTGGCAGTCCAGGACAAAAAGTTTCCTCACGTTCGGCGTGGGCTGCTTTTGGATATGTATTTTTTAAATTATTATGATTGTCGATGCTGTTTTGATTGGCGTCAAATGGCCATATCAAAACCTCCTGGGGACTTCCTTGTCGTTGCCTTTACGCGAGTCTAGCTAGAAGTGTGAAATTAAGCGCGAAAGAGCGAGCGAAGAAGACGCGTTGATCGGGCTTCAAACGTTGCCGATGCCGGTATTTTCATTGACTCAAAGGAATCGTTTTAAATGATACGCAACTTTTGAAGTCAGAACTTCGGCATTAGACGGAGCCAGTTCTTTCCGGTTTTGGTACTGCTAAATCCGTTGATTCAAAGGAAATTGTGAAACGAGGATATTTGCACGGAAAACCCTGAGTTTCTCGAACATTTTTGTGTCTACGGCTTCTAGAGAAGCGTAGACACTATGTCATCGGGTTGAGTGAAAGAGTGAAAGAGTGTAAGAGTGTAAATGCCACAGGAATCCCAAATGGAATCCTATCGAAAGCCGACGCTAATCCTCGACTGACCGAGATCTAAGCGATTGTATTTGCGGATCAGGACAATGGCGACAATACGGTAAATGATGTTTTCCGATGTTGATTTGCTTTTTACAAATAGTTTAAGTGATGATTTGAACCAGAATTCTGTAACTTCTGTAATTTTCATCGCAAACGTGCCCCAATTTACTGCGAGTGATCGCTTTGAACAAACACGGAGTGTCTTCAAATTTTACATGCGTGTTTGCAAGCACGCAAACAAAAAACTGAAAGTTTTGGCCTCTAATAGCAAATGCATCGTTTATTTCAATAAAATGTTTTGTTGGAAAAGCTTTTTGTTGATTTTTGTGTCTTTGTCAATTCATATATGCGTTTGAGAAGCGACAAATGCGTAATCAAGGACAATTTGCATAAGCGGGTTGAAATTTGATATGCCAAAGGTCTTCATCAACATGCCGTGAATTTTAGATATTTTTGCGTTGAAGTGTGTTTTTCGGCAAACGATTAATAGTAACGATATTATTTTACGTCAGAAAACATTTGTTTAATCATTCCAGTTTAATATGCAGTTAATTTTGGAAGCCAACGATATTTATTTATCTACTGCGCATTTTGAACCGCTGCAGGAAAAAGTTAATTTATGCGAAAACTATGGAAATACGACAGGAGTCAAAGGGTTAAAGAATGATACTTGCCATTCATAAGTTCAGTATAGATTGATTAATAGTTTCTGTTGCATTTTATGCCAACGTTTCAGGTTAGAACTTTGCTTTCAGTACTTTATGTTTAGAACTTTGCTGCATTGCTTTCAGTACAAAGTTGTGGTTCACGTTGTAAGATTATATAATATATTGTTTATGTTAGAATAAAGTTACAGTTCTCTTCTTACAAAATGTTTGTGGTAAACGATACCAGCTTAATCTCAATCTCACCAGTATTCTGTGCAATATTTTTACAACCATTTTTTTTATCTCTATCCTATTTCCACTCCTCCCTCTTCGTTTTCATTTCAGTCTTATTTCCCTTTTCTTCAATTCTTTTATATCACATTTCTATACCATAACTGCAGTAGACACATGCAGTCTGAGACTGCCTATTTTTCCTAAAAGTTTTCCTTTTATCCCAGGGGAGCCGGTTTTGCTGGCTTGGCCGATAGTTTCCCTTCTCTGGATTAAATTTATCGAGCATTCAAAATGTCCAGGCACTGACGGCTACCGAAGTTTAGTTTATACGTGACAACACGGAATGGGTTTACTACTCACTCCAACTGATTTGTCCGGCGGTGCTTGTTTTGGCAAATCTAGCCGTTTTCAGCCCAGAAGACAGACAGCGCTTGCAATGTGTGAAAATGGGACGGTCACCAGTTAGCCCGCGTAGAAGTATTCCGTTTTTTTTCCTTTTAGCGATAAATCAAAGGACAAATTCAGATAACTTCTACATTCAATGGATCGTACCCATTTCCGGCCGCTTTTACTGATGGCTTGTTCGGTCCAAAACCATGTCAGTCGAGTCTTCAAGCTGCTTCTGTTTAAAAAGCCCAATAAGCGGGAATCTGCCCTGCTAGCAGAGGTTCCTTTCTGGCATGCCTTTTAGCATGTACGAAGTCGTTCGTGTCTCTTGTATTTCGCGTAGTCGGCTTGTTCGCTTCGATCCCCACTAAACAAGCCGGGTACGCGAAATACTGACTAGAGACGCCACTGAACGAGTCCTGATATGCTAAAAGACTTGCCGGAAAGAAACCCCTGCTAGAAGGGTAGCCGGGGAATCCGACAAATTGCAACGATTAGCTGCGGTATGTTTGCCGGAAAGTGACATATTTTTTTCTGTTAAAAATATGAAATGAATCATGATCAGGTAGCAATGAAATAGGTGACGGCTTAGTGGTGGCTTCAATCTGGCCTTTCTTTGTGAAGAAATATTTTATAAAAGTAGGATAAGGAAAGAAAGGTAACTTTTCTTTGTTTTGAAAAAAATAAAACAGGCCTTTATTTGGAAACATTTTCCGCATTGCCCCATAAATTTATTACACTATGCACAGAATTCGTTCTTGCATAATTTCCGTTACATCAGTTGACACTGCAATTAGCCTTCCCCTAAAAGGCTATTGTTAACTGTAGTTAAAAACCAAAGAGTTTGCGATCGTCGGTGTAAAACCGTTGGATGTATCTGGGTTCGACGTGTGCTGTCCTTTTTCCATTTATAACTGAAAAATCTTCGCAGATTATGGAGCCCCATGACCTTTTTATCCATATAATAGTTGTAGTAAGTTAACAATTTAAAGTTTGCTACATCACAGGAGATGCTACTGAAATAAGTTGACATCGATTTCTGTTTTCCCCAAACAATTTTTCAATACATCGGATTTTCCGCGCTGCTGGTTGTCTCGCTGCGATTTTTTGAAAGCGTGGAATGTTTGGTCGCGCGGGTCGCACGCCCCCCAAAATGGCGGGAAATCTGTCACGTTTCTATTAAGACTCTAGTAAGGAAAATCTCCGCTGACTTGCCCCGAAATGTTTATCTGTTTCTGGGTTTTGCACGTTGGACACTTATCAACACAAGAGCAACGTATATTTATTGACTTTGAGTGCAGCATTGTTATACAAAATTTTCAAAGAGCTTTTGTCCATTGAAAATTTCGGCAGATCTAGATAACAGCAACACTGAGACAATTACTGTCAATATCATGTCAGATTGAAATAAAGCGCGCTCCAATCATCTATCGGAAACAAGATGGGCCATTCCTGTTGGTCATTTGGGTGTCGTCCTAAACGATAACTTCATGTACAGAACTGACTTGGAGCGGGCAGCATTGGTGGCATTTGCCGCTTTAGAAGTAAAAATCGAACAGGTCTAATGAAAATGTTTGAAATAAGAGGCGAACTATATATAAATTTGTCTCACTTCACGCAATCACTTCAAAGGTGTCACAAAATCTCCCGGATAGAAAGATAAGTTCAGAGCCAATCACGACAGCGATCTGACCCCACGTGTTCAAAGTGTGGTTTACCATTCTCTTCAGTTCTGTGAGTGTTTGAATGGGGAAGGATCGTTCGAAGGTGTATAGGGTAAGTTTTGAACTTTTTGATCCGCGAAATGAGACCAGTATTGGCTCAAGTTTTAAGGCAAATTGTAGAAGGAGAAAAAGATAACCATTTGGGGTAGATATTTTACAGAATGTTTCTGAAAATCGCCGCCAAATTTGATAACAAGTTGTTGTAATGGAGTCTGTTCGCTCGTCAGAGCACGAGGTTCGCTGTCAAAAAAATTTCATACTTTTTTATTTTCAAGCGAGTAGTTTCGCTTAAACAACCACTCAATTAAGCCTAGAGTAATTATCTTTGAGTTGTGATCCATTTTCAATTCAGCGCAGTCGTTTCGTCTGCTTAGGTACCTGGAAAGCTAGGCTTTGTTTAGAGTCTTGCCATTATCTCACGCTTGGCCGCCATTTGTAATATTCGTCACGTTCTTGCGAGGCTTCCTAAATTGCATGACATAAGCTTCGTTTTTGAATCGCCTGTAGTATTGAGTTATATTTATGAACACCAAAGCAAATTTTGAAGTATGTTTTAGGTTGGTCTTGTTTTGTTTTGTTTGTGTAATTCTTTCAAGACCAGTACTGTTGTGTTTGGTCGCTGCGCGTGTCTTGTGACGTGACGCGGATTGATTGCTCTCTTGCACAAACCATTGTCTGTTCTAATTCTCCAGTAAACATCAAACAAGAAGGTTGAACCTTAAATATTACATTTAAAAAGTTTTAGAGTGCCATTAACGCACCTGATGTATTATTTGTTTCAGGTTTGACGACGTAGAGACAAAATGACGGGGCGAGCCAGGGGAAGAAGCCGAGGACGAGGGCGAGGTGGTGGTGGTGGTGATGCAGCTCGCAGGCCCGGAGAAGCAGCTCAAGCACCAGTGCCTGAGCAGGCCCCTGTAGGGCGAGGAAGAGCTAGAGGGCCCCCTCCTGCACAAGCTCCGGCTTCAGCTCCCCAAAAACCACCACCTGCTCAAGTTGCACCCCCCACACGGGCAATGGCAGAGATGAGTGTGAGCCAGGAACAGAGACCGCCGAGGAGATCAAGGGACAACCCAGATGATGTAGCAACCAAACCAGCCCACATTTCTGACAAGAAGGGAGCGACTGGCAATAAAGTTTCACTTGTCACAAATCATTTCAAGCTGAAAACAAAACCAAATTTTGGCGTTTACCAGTACAATGTCAGTT
This sequence comes from Pavona decussata, assembly GCF_977016875.1. Lineage (NCBI taxonomy): Eukaryota > Metazoa > Cnidaria > Anthozoa > Scleractinia > Agariciidae > Pavona > Pavona decussata. The sequence continues at coordinate 127,886 of NW_028145606.1, read as the reverse complement.
ATAACCCAGAGCAAGAGTCCAAGAGGGTCCGAGTTGGTCTCCTGAGAAGCCAGAGTGATGTTATTGGACAAGTTCACGCATTTGATGGCATGATGCTTTATCTTCCAATTCTGCTGCCTGAAAAGTCGACTGTACTTAATGTTACCAAGTTGAATGGGGACGCTGTGGTAATGACTATCACGCATACAAATGATGTCGCCAAAGACTCGCCAAGTATGCTGCAGTTGTTCAATATAATCTTCCGAAGGTATGCATTTTACTCTCCTTATTCTTACATAACTTGCTTGTATAAATTTTGATATAATGTTGTATACTGTGGTTAGTCGGTAAGTTCTTAGTTTGTACAAATTTTGAGCGTCCAATAAAGGAGTCGTATGTTCTCTGGCTCACATAAAAATCACATAAGAATGCAGTTATGTTATGTATGTGCCTGATTTGGGCTCTTAAGTTTTGTTTTCATAAACTTGATGGTTGATGTTAAGCTAGCAAATAAAAGGCTATTTACTCTCTCTTTTCTTTCCCTTTTTTGTTGGGGGGTCCTTGGGCAACACCAATATAAAGATGACTGGAGTGTTTTTTTGGTAATTCTGAAAAGCACCCTTCAAAGAACCACGTGTATCTGAAGTATTTAAAACAATTTTGTCATTCAAGAATTGTAGTGTGGAGGTTGAATTCTCTCAATGTGAAGAACACTGGCAAAACTTTTACTGATGGTGTTGGTTCTCAGAATTTATTCAGGTTGTACTGTTGTTGATTGTGAAATGTAGCCAATAAACAGGCAAGGGATTTGGCAGTTATTCTAATAATTAAAAATAATAGGGGTCAGTTTTTATTTAGTGCTAAAGCATAAGTTCTAATCCCAAAAGGTTGAAACAAATACCCTGCCCCAGTTTTAACTTGTCAGCCCATATCAACAGTTCACTATTTTCTTCTCTAGAATCCTCAAGAATATTGGGATGCAACAGGTTGGCAGGAACTATTACCACGTTTCACGTCCTATCATGATTGACAAATTCAAGTAAGTGACTTATGGAATTTTATCCACTGTACCATCGAAGTTTATGTTTTCCTTGCCATTTGCTAGAAAATTCTATTTTTAAGCCCCTGGGAGTGAATAGCTTAGTTGACCAGAGATTTTCCAAACATTCACCAAATTTGCAAAGTGGTAATAAACAACCCCATTTGCAGTAAAAATACACAACTTACAGTGTAAGAAAAACCAATACCCCTTTGGTCTTAAAATATAGTCGAAGCTCACATTATCGCATAAAATACACTAGTTGCCGATGAAATTTTTTCAGAAGAACAAATTTGAAAGTCAAAATTTTGGTGAAATTTGATCCTTGCGTCACATGCAAGAATTTGATGTGTTCACGAGGACGTTTTTGTTTACGCAAGATTACACAGTTGTCACATTTCATCAATGAAATAGAAAGAAAAAAAAGACAGAAAGCTTTCCTAGATGATAAAATTTATCCAGATAAGTCTTCAGTGTTCAACACTAACTTTCTTGCTAATTTGCCCTTTGGGCAACAAGCTCTGGTTTTTTTTGGTTATTCATGTGTCCTTTTGGTTGCCCATTCAAACTCATAAGAAACTTGCAAAAAAAATGCCCAAATGTATTTTACAAGCTTGCCTTCTTGTTTTAGTGTTACAACAGTGATTCATTGGGTGATTAATCGGTGACAGATTAAATTCAGTCTCCAAAGTGTTTAGGTACTTTCTTACTTCATTGCTTTCCAACTTCGTTCCACGTTTCCAGGATAGAGATTTCCTCCACTTTCTGTCTCTTTATGTCTCTATCCTCTTCACCTTCTTTTCCATCTCCCCTTTCATTTTCCTTTTGCTTTTTTGTGAAAATCCAAATTGAAATGAACCCATAAAGACAATTTTCCAACACCACAAGTAACAAGGCATATATATATGGCCACATGGAAACTTGGCATAATTTTGAAATCTACCAACATTCCTCGCGCGTGACTGAAAACATGGCGGTCACCCAGAAGGCCATGCGCACGATGTTGGTGTACAAAGCAGTTACAAAATATGTAACGCTATTTTTTGAGCTACTGAGCGCCATCAATTGACAACAGTAGCAAGCTGAAAACAGAAATGGAAAGTGCAGCTCATGTGCATTTAAACAATATCAAAACAACGCTTAATATTCAGTCACTTTAAAAGGTATGGTAAAAACAAAATTTGCACTTTATAAGTGCGTCGAAATCAGTGGTGTACGCGCTTTAAAAAATTCCCATTAATTTTGCCTTTATGAAAATTATCCTACAAAACTCAAGGAAAACAAGGTGCACTTGAGTTGTAGAAGGTAGTTGAACAAGTCCTTTTCACCTGCAGTCAAACTGAAAACAGCAAAACTGAATTTCTGGCGTAACATTGGTAATTTTTTACCCTAGGAGCTCTGAAGCGTTTGGTCAGCGTTTCTATCGTTCATCTGGAGCGTTTGTAGTGTTCGTTTGCAGCGTTCATATTGTTCGTTTTCGAGCGTTCGCATCGTTTGTAACCTTCAGCAAGGAACGTTCGCAACGTTTGTAACGTTCGCATCGTTTGTAACGTTCGCATCGTTTGGCAACCGAACGACAGTTCGAACATGAACACGCTCTTGCATATCAAATGACACTTGACACTAAATTTGCATAACTGTGTAAACAAAGGGCGCCATTCAACCAAAATTTCCGGAAATTCTGGTACAGAATCAAATGGAACGGCAATTTTCGAAAAGTTCATTTTGAAAATTTTGGGCAACCTTGGAGATCGTCCTTTTTACCGGAAACTTGGAAATTCTGGGAATGTTCCATCTGGGATTTCATTTCAATTAAACACTCCCGCAACCTGGTGCTAGCTATTCCAGCGGCGATCGCTGTTGTTTACAAAATGTGTTTCTCTTAATTCACCTCAGATGATTAAGAATACTTTCTACAGTGAAGTTTTCAAAAATTCAAGATGTTGTAAGGCTGATGTGCAGGCATTCGAAATTTATGAATGAAACAATATATTTTAATAGCAAAGGATTCCAGGGATTTATTTTGAGAACATTTCAATGTAATTGTGTTAAGTTGAGAGAAAAAGATCGGACAGATTGTCTGCAGATAGTCCGATCCTTGAGACTGCAAATTCACAAAACGGCTTTTTATTTGTTCAAGATCTTGTTCTTTGTGTGTTATAATTATTAATGAAGGTTAATCAACCAGTACACTAGTTGCCAATTAAAAATTTTCCAAAAAACAAACTTGAAGGTAAGATTTTCCAAAGTTTCGATGAAACTTGATCCGCGCGTCACATGGGCGAAATTTGATCCGTCTCGAGAGCATGTGTTTGTTTACGCAAGATTACACAGTTGTCACGTTTTCTCAATGAAAATAGAAAGAAAAACACACAGAAAGCTTTCCTAAATGAAAAATTTATTCAGAAAAGTCTTTGTTTACGCCTAAGATGAGCCCGAAATCACGGCCGGCTTTTTTAGGTCTTAGGGGGGCCTAGACATAAAAGTTTTTTGTCTATAGCATATTTCAATTTTTGTTGCCTTGTGGGCCGTGCGGCTAAATTTTAAGTGGCCAATTTACGCGTTTTCTGAAGAAAAGCACCCCTTTTTGAAATGGTAAATAGAAAGAGGAACTGCTAAGGAATACTCAACAGTTTCGACAGCGGGTGCTAATTGTTGTTTTGTCCAGGCGACGGGCGAGCGGACAGCTCAAATCATTCAGGCCACGGACTTTCTGCGAAATTTTAGAGTACTTCTGGGAATTCAACAGCCAAAAAATTACAGGTTTGATTGTGAATTTGTACTAAAATACTATTCTAATTGACCGATTCTTTGTACTCAGAACAGTTTTTGCGAAATATTTGAAAAACGTGCCCCGCACGTGTTGATAAATTAGCTTCGAATTGGACTTGTTCCTTCAAATCGCTTAAGTGTCTATCGTCTCGCATTAATAACAAGATGCCCGGCTAATGGCATTAACATGAAATGCTTAATGTAGCCCCAATTATTTCCCATTGTATGTTTCGCAGATATTTAAAAACTATCCTCCCTTGGCAATTGAAATAATTGTCTGAATGGTTTTATTCAGATATATTGCGTGATACTTATCTCTGCAATAACGTCATGACCCCGCTGAACTGGTCTGGCCTCTTCTTGCTCTAGCTCTAGCTCTAATCCTTCGTGTTGATTATTCGATCTGTTTTTGAAAGCGGAATTTCTTCGCTGTGAACCCTCCCAATTTCCACTGTTTCAACTGTTGAGTACTACCTAGAAGTTGTTATTACGATTTACCGCTTGAGAAAGGTTTGTTTTCTCTCTGAAAACGGCAGATCAGAGTCTTAAATTCATACATGTGGCCACCATTGAACAAAAACAACTTTTCGAAATGATGACTTGCTTTGACGTCGCACAAGTACATGTGAGTGGGTCCCCCCCCCCCCCCCACCCCCCCCCTTGTGATATACACTCCAATAAAGAATTTTGATTGGGCCGCTTCTGTTGAAGACAATCAGAACAATAGATCCCTTCTGGGAGAGGGCAGAATTTAATGTAGGGCTAATGAATAAATCAAATGATGATTTGACGTCACACAGGAAGGGATGAGTGGGTCCCCTCTCTCACAATATGTGCCTAATAGATTTTGATTGGGCCGCTTCTGTTGAAGACAATCAGAACAATACATCCCGACTAGGGGAGGACATATTTTAATGCATAAATTAATGTGCACGTTTGTGGTTACGACGAAAAAAAAAAAGATACCCGACCGAAACCTAGACACGGCCTGCCCTGCGGGCATTCCGTGTAATTATACGCGTTTCTCTCTAAGGCGCAAACAAAGACTTTTCTTAATAAATTTTTCATTTTGGAAAGCTTTGTGTGTTTTTCTTTCTATTTTTATTGAGAAAATGTGACAACTGTGTAATCTTGCGTAAACAAACACTTCTCTCGAGACAGATCAAATTTCACCCATGTGACGTGTGGATTAAATTTCATCAAAATTTCGGAAAGTTTTACCGTCAAGTTTGTTTTTTGGAAAATTTTAAATGGCAACTAGTGTATTTTATTCCATAATTAGTAATTTCAACTATCTTAGACTAAAGGGGTGTTGTTGTTTTTTTTTGCCCTGTAAGTTATTTATTTTTACTGCACATTGGGAAGGAAATAACCACTTTGCCAAATTTGCTGAACTTTAAAAAACCTCTGGAAATGGCTGGTGCATAATGGGTTCGTGCACAAAACAACTAACCCATTGATCTTTGTTTATGCCTAAGAAAGAAATGCGTATAATCCTAAATGCAAGATGAGAAACGTGCAAGCGATTTGAAGGAACTACAAGTCCATTTCAAAGCGTATTTATTGACCCGTACGAAGCCTGTTTTTCAAAACTTTCCCTCAAAAAGTTTGGAATACGAAGAATCGTTCAATTTGAGTAGTATTTCAGTACAAATTCACAATCAAACCTGTAACTTTTTGGCTGTTGAATTCCCAGGAGTACTCGAAAATTACGCAGAATCTCTGTGGCCTGAGTAATGATTTGAGATGTCCACTAGCTTGTCGCCTGGATAAAACTACAATTTGTACTCGAAGCCCAATTCCTTTACTGTTATTTCTCGGATTTCCACTGCTGAAACTGCTGAGTATTCCTTAGTAGTTCTTTTGATTTATCATTTCGAAAAGATTGATATCTTTGATTCTTTTGTTAATTGTAGGTTGGAATTGTGGCCTGGCTATACCACGTCAATCTTGCCTTATGAAACTGATGTCCTCCTGTCGGCAGATGTGTCCCACAAAGTTTTAAGGCAGACAACTGTCTTGGAATACCTCTATGATTTGTATGGAGAGACAAGTAGGGATTTCCACAACGTAGCTTGCAAGAAACTTGTTGGTCAAATCGTTTTGACACGGTATTGTATATTAATTAACATTTTAAATGTGTTCTCAGCTACGTATTTCTGTTTGTAGAAGTTGGAAAAAATAAAGATAAAAAATGGCAACATCATTCTGAAATAACATCCTCAAATTAGTTATCGATGTGCATCAATATTTCAGTGCTACCTTTCCATACTGGTACTTATCCAAAACTTCATTTCTTGCTAGTATGAAAGCCTTGTGTACGGTATTTTTTAGATCATAGTATTCAGGGCCTAGTTGTTCAAAAGCTGATTACTGTTAATCCGATAATTACAAAATAACCAAGGTTTCCTAGTTATCCTAGTTGAAATTATTAAAAATATTAAAATTATTCTTATTATCCCCCAAGAGGTGGGGGGTGTAAGTTGTTAAATTCACTTTAAAAACTTGATTGTAATTTTATGATGATTTATTACTATTAATACTTCTATTTTGTCATCATTTTAAATACTTATAAACCCCATTCACACGCACAAAAAAATTGGCATGGCCCCCCTTTTTTTGGCACCATACTGGCGTTTTTTCAGCATGGCACTCCAAATTATCGACATGTAAATGCATTGGTACCAACAAAAGTTTGGCACTGGTGCCCGAAATTTTAGGGGTACCAAGATTCTCGGGGAGGTAGTCTCAGCACCCCTAATCATGGCCCGGTGGTGAATTCTGATGAGGTGCGATAAATTTTGCTGCGGTTACAACCGAGGCGCATGCGTTCCTTTAACTAAAATGGCCACCGCTAGAGCAAATAGCTCACAACAGAGCTCACCAAAGAAGAATAGTGGAATAGCATGGTCTTGCGCAGCAACAGAAACACTCCTGGAATTGTGGGCAGAGGAATGCATACGATGGTCTTTAGAGCACGCAAAATCGGTGAAAGAAATGCGAGGGGTTTACGATGTATTTCGCCCTCTAATTGTTGGTGATGTATGGTGCGTTTTGAACTTAAAATCAGACGGGAAAGAATCACACTTTTGATTTTTTCCAACATTCGCAATAGCAATAAAGATGGATTATTAGGGGTGCCAAGAAAAAATTTGGCACTGTTCCCAGTACGAGGAAATTTTTATCATTTTGGTTGTGTAACTGGGGAGTGCCATGCGGACAAATTACCAGTATGGTGCCAAAAATTTAGAGTGCCGTGCCGATTTTTTTGTGCGTGCAAATGGGGTTTTAGTTGGTGGCTGAATATCAATAAATATTGGGACATTGTCCTGTTTTCTGCTCTAGTGTCAGATGCTTAGGATATTCTTATTTATTATTTTAGTTTTCTATGTATTCATTGCAATGAATTCAAATAAGTTAAAGTTAAAGAAGATATCGCAATAAGAAGAAATTTGATGCTGATCACTGTTAGGGCTTAAAGGGTTGGGCACCCGGGCGTCTGTGTGGCAGCAGGCTTGACCATACCATCCCATCCAGAAAGGAGTTGCATTACATATAACTCTTGTTGCTTCATGCTATAGAAGACAGATTTATTTATTTTATTTATTTATTTACCAAATAAGTCTTCACTCTTAATAGAGTACTGATTACGGACTGTATTGCAATACAAAAGAGCGATACCAGTAAAACGTAATGGTTAAAAAATCATTTAAGAGCTCTTTTGAAGGCAGCTGAGGTATTGGCTTAAGTATTACAAGAGGGGAGAGTGTTTAAACAGGGTTCATATGGTCATGGAAATTTCAGCCCAGGCCTGGAAATAAGAAAAATTTGTTTATGTCATGGAAATTCAGTTTTTTTCTCAAAACTGATGGTCGAAAAGTAAAGGAATTTTGGAAACTTTGCGTCAAGCAGCAAAATATTCAGGAACAACTGTCTAATTTGAGGTCATGAAAGTAGATTGAAAGTCATAAAATTTTCTTTCCTATTTTCCGTGTGAACCCTGTCTGGGTCTAATTGGCTGAGGATAAAAAGTGTTCCTCCCGTAATCACATTCACTAGTTGGGTAATAGGGTACCTTGTGTACAACTATCAACTT
>NW_028145606.1:100000-115000 GCF_977016875.1 Pavona decussata | reverse complement strand
AAAATTGAGATATGCCATCTTTACAGTAATCAGGAATCAAGCAGAGAATTATCTGGCTGGAATCTGGAGGTAAAGATATTTTATTCTCTACTATATCACGACAGTAATTAGTGTACTGATTACGGGAAATTCCAATGAGATAATTTTGTTCAAAATGGAAATAGCATTTTTTATTTTAAGAAACTTGTAACTTGAAATGTTTGTTCTCTTCATTCCAAGTCTTGAATTATAGTTTACCACAAAATTTTCACTGAAAGGACATTTTCAGGACTGGTTAAAAATTAAAAAAGTTGTATGGTGCCCATAATTTTTGTAAAGGCCGATTTAGAAGGTACAATTTTTGCTTACGACTGTCACATGCGATTCATAGAGCACGCGCTGCTCACGTCATGCAAAAAATCGTACACAACTCCCGTCATTCAACATTGCCTAAACCTATGATTGTCGTAGGATTTTAAAACATGTTTTAAAATCGTACGACATTTTTTGTGACATACAGGGCAGTCGTAAGCAAGTTGTAGGTTTGATTGACACGAAATAATTCTTGTCGTAGGCCTGTTGTAAGCTTGTCACATGCGACAAAGTCGTACCGTGTAAATCACCCTTAAAACAGCATGGGTATTTCTTGTAAAAAATTGTAGGTACCATACCACCTTTTAACGGGTCTCTACCTTTTTTTGCCTATCATGTGAATGGTGTTTGAGTCTGCTTGGTTTCATTCGATGATGTGATGAGATAAATTGTGTTTATACACAGAGATGTGGATGATAGAACTTGTCACCAAAAAGCTTTGCCTTAATTTTTGTAATTTATCAGTGAACATTACATTTTAACATTTATGAGTGTTATTTTCCCCGTGCATACCTATCAAAAGGCTGTGGCTGCTGCCAGCCTTACTACCCTAGAGGATAGAAGATCTCCTATATGTGTTAATTACGTAGAAAAGTAAAAAACGCCCGGAGTAACCTCAAGCTTTTCTTTTACCCAGAGTAGAACCAATAGCCCCTAATTGTGATTTAAGATCCAGGAGTAAGTTTAGAAGTTTCTTGTATGGAGACCGGCAGAGGTGTAGAACAAAGCGTTCACAGCAGTTTATTGCACTCAAATTTTAACTCTACATTGATTTACCTCATCATTATATTTTATTCACTTGTTATTTTCATTGTGATTATGTTTTATATATTATTATTACATACATACATAGTTTCTATATTTTAGTTTGTATTGTAACTCTGTGATTTAGCCTTACAGGCTGCAATGAGTTGTTAATAAACAATTATTATTTATTTATTTGTTTGTTTTTGACTCAAAATTTCAGCTAATTTTGCACTAGTATACTCACTAGTTAAGGAATTCGCCTAGCACGTTGAACCAGAGTAGTCACTTTTCTTTTTGCCAGCAGTTACTAATTCTTGTGCATTTAATATTGCAGTTTGAGAAGGAAACCCTTTCCTTACAAGGAAGAGTTCTACCAACAGAGAAAATTTACCAGAAGGGCAAATCGGTAATCTTTCTTGTATTATATGTAGCAGTACTGCATCTATGAACAGTGCAAGGTTCTCACTCTATGGGGATTTGAATCCTTTTTTTTCCCTGTGCCTTAAAAGGTTTCTTGGTGGTCATTAAAAGAGTAATCATGAATCTAGATAATCATCGTTGGTCATAAGTTTTTGTTAGCTTCTTTTATGTTTATTCTCACAAGGCACTATGGTGTTTGATCATGTTGGAACCGCTGCCACATAAAAATATTTCCATTGAATTATCTTTCCCCAGTAAATGACAGTAAAACAAAATCCAAGAATTGAATTTCCTGTCCAGAATACCAGGGGAAGGAAAACTCCAAGTTGTTGCTTGTCACAAGTGCCAGCCATGCCCAACTAGGCTAAAAGTTGCTGCTATTGTTTTTGTTGTTGTTGCCTGCATTAACACCCTCTGCAAACAGTCACCTGTGAGTTTTGTTACAACCAGGACAGGAACAGCAAACAACAGCAATGGGGCCCCTATTTTTAGGCTGGTCACTTACCCTTGGAATTTTTCTTACTAAACAGCAGCACTTGTTCTGGTGCCTTAACAGCCAGGTTTAATGGAAGCTAAGCTGCTCTTTAAATCACTAGCAGCAGACTGTAAAGAATTGCCCAAGTTTTTGCCATCAAATCACAAATGACACCTTTTTGTAAGGTATACCTTTTGGTTTTTCTTTCCATAATGTAGTACAGCTATGATCCAAAGACTGCTGATTGGTCCCGAGAGATGAGAGGCAATCCCCTGCACAGCACAGTCAATCTCAGCCAGTGGGCTCTTATCTATTCACAAAGAGACAGTGCAAATGCCAAGGACTTTGAACAGACTTTGGGCAAAGTTTGTGGCCCCATGGGAATCAAAGTTTCAAATTCTCAAGAGTAAGTGGTCTTTTGTGGTGGAGCCAAGAAAACTGTATTTTTTTGTAGAATGGTTATTGTGTAGGGGAAAGAAAACCCATCCCATATGAGAAGAAACCAGAAGCTTAAATGGTTACTTTTTTGTGGTCTGATCTTGCACCTGGCTGGTTATACATGTTTGTAACTACACATAGGTTTTTTTATTTATTACAAATTGCTTTCGTGTAAAGCTGAAAAATTATGCAGCTAGTTTGGTCCTCATTGGGTTAAGGTTACTTATAGGGAAGGAAGGTCGAATTTTTCTCAAATAAATTTTTTTAGATAATTGTTGAAACAAGAAAGGGATGCAAAGTTTCGTGAAAACAGCCGTTAGAAATCTTAAAAAGAACGCGAGCTATCTGAAAAACAAAGTTTTGTAGGAAAAGCGGTGAGTGAGTGAAGGTGTCATAATCCAATTTATGCGGGACTGTGTTGAGATATCACGCGGCAAAATTTACCGACGATCTCAAATTACCGGCAAATTTGCATATTTTTGTCTACCGGTATGTAAAATTTTACTGTGAAACAGCGTTCCATTTTGGTTTCAAGCATTGCGTAAAAGGTTGTTATGAAGAAAGCAAAAGTAGAAAAGTTGCCTTGGGTGACAGTTAAGTAAAAACCGGGCCCAAAGAAGGTCGAAAAATCATTTGAGGAAGCCAAAAAACTTCCGCTGGCGGAGAGCGCCAAGGGTTCTTGGTACAACCAGTCAGATTTTCTATAACTGCCTCGGCAGCAGAGAAATTCAAGGAGGAGAAATCAGATAGTGGAGAGTCGAACATCAGTTCGGAGTCCGAAATCGAAGATGCCGGTGACAATTCAGCCACTTTCGCCGTTGTTGACCGGCTGAAAATGAGCAGCGAACCTCAGCGCGCAGCCTCGTGTACTCATAGCGGTGAGAAGTGCGTGTCTCCTGTCAACTCCGCTGGGGCTGCCAGTTTCATGTTCTGCGTCTATCTGCGGTTTTCTTCTTTGTTTTGGTTTCGCCGGTGGCTTTCTCGCGCCAGACATAACTTTTCCCATAAAGAAATCGCTTTACAATATTACAGTAACACTAAATGCTTACAAAACTCCCCAGGGAATGCTTCTTTGTGTTTGATTGGCTGGCGGCGTGAGCGCGTTGGCAAGTATTTTCATGAGGTGCGAAAACTCGGAAAATGTTTCAAGGCCGAAAACACGGCTTTTGTTTTTGCGCGAATTCCCCATCTTCAAATGAATTAATAGGGTATGTAGATTTGCCAGACTTCAACGAAATTTGGCCAAAATGGTCATCAGATATTAATGCATCAAAGTGTGTCAGGCTTTTATGAAATCCAAAATATTTTATCGGTGACGTGTTAACATCTGACGCGACTACAAAAATTTCCCATTGTCCATCTTTAGGATGGGTTTTCTCACAAACCAATAGGAATAAAGAAAAAGCCTGACACACTTTGTTAGCCTATTATCTCCTGATTGATATTGTGCAGTCTGTTTGGTTGTGCACCTTTACGTGAGAGTGGGTAATTCAGTTAAGTACACGTCGCTACTATTGAGTTTGCAGGCCTCTGAGCGCTTATGTATCCAACAAAATAAAAAAAACATTGATATTTTCGCAAACTTCAATTTATAAGCTTTACAGTGATATATAGTTTTCCGTGGTTTTATCGAAAGCAGTGCGCATACGCTAGATTTCCCTGAAGGCACTCGCGAAACATGGCAGTAACCTTAAGCAGCTTAACACTTAATTACAGGGTCCGAAATTGTGCTTTCCTGGTCGCCAATGCGACTAAAAATTTTGCACTGGTGACCAGAATTTCACAACTAGTCGCCAGCGGGCGATTAACAATTTTATGCCACGATCATTATACAAACAATAACTTTGATTTTCAGCCAAATCGATAAAAATAAAATTCAAAGCCGCCCGCCAATTGGTCACTTACTTTTTACCTTTCCACTGCTTTTGAAGTATAAAACTGATTTTCCCGTTATTATAAATCTATCACAATGCTTCACAGCTCGAGCAGTGGGAAGCTTCGCTGCCTATTTTTTTGAACGAGAAATGCTGCACGGTTGTGGCCTGCTGCAAACAACATGGTGATCCATCGATCGTCTTGACAGAACGCGAAAGGAAATATTGTTTACAGTTTTGAACATAGAGCAAAGAACCAACCGGCAGTTTTCAATGGGATACATTTCTTCTCCAAAAGTTAGAGACAAGAGAAGGTATAAAGTTGACTTATAACATTTAGCAGTCTTATGAAACTGCGTATATAGCCGAAATTCGATTTGTTCGTCATGGTTTTTCAGTAGTAGGTGTATAAATCGCCATTGCAGCCCCAAACGCGTTCTCTTCGTTCTGATTCTTAAAAAAAAAATGGCGACCAGAATTTTCCATCTGGCAACCAAAAATTTTGGTTTGTGTTTCGCTGCGAAGGAAAAATTTTATTGACCTTTTTAGCTACTTTTAATTCTGCTTTTTGGTGACCACATTTTTCCATATGGCGACTGAAAAAAAATTTTAAGTCACCACTTGGCGCCTGCCTAAAAAAGTTAATTTCGGACCCTGTATTACCCATTGTCAACCAACGTCACCCAGGGTTTCCCAGGAATATCAATAAATTAAATGAGTGGTAATGAACAACACCCCTTTGGTCTAAAACAGTTACAATTTCTAATTAATATTGAATATGCTAATTAAAAATTTTCCAGAAAACAAACTTGATAGTGAAAATGTCGCTGAAATTTGGTCTTCTCCTCGCATGGGAAATTTGATCTGCTGGCAAGGACACATGTTACTTAGTTGTCACATTTCAGCCATTTTCTTAAATTTGATCTTTTATGTGTAGGACAAAAGCCTCCCTCTCTAGGCCCCTTGAAAACCTATAAATAAATGCGCAGAGAGTGGATTCCAATTGGTCAGTCTTTTCTAAAGACAATTAGAACATTGGGGACCAAAAAAGCCCTTCCAGGGGAGGCAGGTGCCAGCATGGTGGTGGTCAATGGGTTAAAAATCCTTGTAGGAGATTTGTTTCAAATCTTGGAATTGCCCTTAAAATTTGTATTTATTGAAGGGTTTTCTTCCCCCTTTCCACGTATGAAATAACTAATATAATTGCTGTGTTTGTGTCCACGCCAAAACAGGTAACCATGTTGACGCTAGGCTTTTTTTTCAAAGAAATGAGTCATTGTATTTATTTTAGAAATTTCATGTTTTCTCAGTGTTCGGCTCCCTGATGACCGCACAGAAAGCTATTTAAAGGCCATTAAACAGGAGTACAGTGATAACTTACAAATGGTTGTTACCATTTTAACAACAAATCGTAAGGACCGTTATGATGCCATCAAGAAGCTTTGTTGCTTGGAGAAGCCAGGTGAGAGATAAATTATCTTTGCTAACAAGTGCTTTGTTCTAGCACATCTTAAAATTTGTTCATTAACGTGGGAAATATCAACAGGTAATAATCAAAGATAAGGGAGTACATTCAATGACCTTGATCCCAGTCTCTCTCTCTCTCCTTTGCCAAGGTGGTGATGATGTTAGCTGCCCCTGCAAAATCTGGGGGCTGGGGGAGCCAGATATGCGTCCCAAGATCCATTCATTCGTTCGTTGATTGTCCCTTACAATCTCAACTCCAAACACAACTAGGAGTGTGTTCTTTCTGCGTTAACCATAACAATGTTACATTGTTTGGCTTGTGGGGTAGGGCTAACTTGATTGAACCCTGAAATTGATGGGGATTTTTGAAAATGTTAAGGTTCATGGTGCAGATTTAGTTTCATCTACAGTACCGTGCAAATGTAAGTTGACAGTCCCTCGAAACTCGAGCTTCGCGACTCGATCCTCGAAACTCGAAAGCTTCGAGTAGCGAGGCTCAAGTCGAGTGCATTGAGTTTCGAGGCAGGGAAACAAAGAACTTCTCGCGTGATTAGTTTTTCACACGTCTTATCCCAGGCCACAGTTCAGTTTTTTTTTTACAGGAACCAACTCCGCGAGACAGCCAACTGTGTTTGCGTTTTTGTTGGAGCGATGTGCGCACGTGTATGCTTGAGCTGGAAAGAGTTAGCTCTTCAAGCGTTTTCTTGGTTCCTTGCTGAAGACAACCTAAAGTTTTATACGTCCCTTTTAATCAAGGAAATGCTGTTTTTGAAGTTTTGATTCGAAAGATTAATGGACAATCAAGCATAATTATGTGCAGCGTACTACTTAGCGAGGCTAAAAGCGATCGCGCGTATTTCCATTTTCAGCTTGTGAAACAGCGGCCGAAAAAGTCGCAATCTTTTAGTTTCGCTTCCTTCACTGTTAAAACTGGGCTTAGTAAACAAGTAATCCAGTCATCTGTCAGGAGGACATGGTTACAATCAACAGTTGATAGAAAATGAAGAAAACGTGACATTGCCTTTTGAGATGATCTCGATAATATTTATGCAAATTTGTAATGCTACGCCACAAATGTAAACATTGGCGGCGGCTTTCAAAGTCTGCTCAGAGGCAAGCGAACAGCCACGTTGAAGTTTCCCCGGTTCCTTATCGAATCTACCGTAAATGTTGTGCGTTTTTACATAAGGAAATGCTTTTTTCGAAGTTTTCATTCGAAGGATTCAAATACAATCAAGTATAATCTTGCGCAGCGAAGATATTTCAGAAGCGATCGTGTTACATTCCGCGAAAAAGCCGCAATCTTGGAGTTTTAAGTTCGCTTCGTTGAGTTTGAAGTTTGATTAAAAAGAATTGGTGTAGCGTATGAGAAAATTTAAGTATGTTTTAATTTCACAACAACGACGAATGGATGTGTTTTAAATAATACGCGGAAGGAAGAAACGCGCCGAAACAGATTTATTGAACACTCACTGCCGCTGATTTGAATTACTTCAACTTTCGACCAAACTAAAAAAAAAAAAAACACGCAAGAGCCATGGGAAAATCGCTTTTGTTCTCTCTTATTGTTTGAGGTTCGAGAAATTAATCGTTTCCTTGAAAGCTGCCATCGAGATCCGCGAAAAATTCTTCGAGCGTCTCGATACTCGAAACTCGAGCCTCGAACCTCGATACTCGATTCTCGATAGCTTTGAGGATCGAGGATCGAGTTTCGAGTCGAGACTGTCAACTTACATTTGCACGGTACTGTATCTCTTGAGTTTATTTTCATTGCATTGTCTTGTCATTATTTTTAGTGCCCTCTCAGGTGATTGTGGGACGCACCATCAGTAAGAAACAGATGATGATGAGTGTCTGTACTAAAATTGCAATTCAACTTAATTGTAAACTTGGTGGTGAAGCCTGGGCAGTTGAGATACCAGTGAGTACAATGTTCTCTTCCATATTGTTTTGTGTAAAATACTGTTTGATTTTAAAGTGCCTATGAAGTAAAAAATGTCTTGTTCTAATATGATAGTTTATTATTTTCTGATTCTTAATATGTAGGTTTTTGGGGGTAAAACAATCACAACGCAAAATAAATTGAACCAAAAGTCTTAAATTTGGCGCCTAAAAGTGTCTCCATTTTGTGCGGGGCCAAAATGATGTATTACAAAGCTTTGATGTAGGAAATACTTCAGAAGTGAGAAGTAAACAACTCTTCGAGGCATTCGCTACGTCATCAGCATTGTCCTGAGCTAAGACTTATTCCCAGTCCACGGGACATAATTTAGTGAATTTTGAGGTTCTTTGGAGGGCAAAAAATGTCAGTTTTAGTTGATTTTGTCAAATTTCTTTTGTCATTTCGTAATAATGACACAACAAGCTTCAAAAATACAAAAATAACATTGTTAATTCATTGGCACTTTAAAAGCACAGCAAGCTTAGTTTTGGTAAGGGTCCCATTGGAGATTATTCTGAAGTTAGTTTACTTGTGAATTTCATGCCAGTTATCCTTTTTCAATTTAAGCTCACCTGTTTTTGTAAAACATTACAAAACAATTACAAGCATGTAATGACATCCTGGTTGCGTTTTTGTTGGATTTGGGAAGTTAATTGAAAACCTGAGGTCCTGTGAAACAACTTGTGGTTAAATGTTCACTCCCAAAAAGAAACAGGAAATCTAGTGATCCTGCAACTTTAAAAGGAACTTGTACTTGTGTTGTTGTTGTTTTTAAATTATTATTTATACAGAGGATTAACCCATTGCAGCCCACGTGTTTTCGACAAATAAAATTATTTCACAAATTAGCATATTGTTAATTAACCTAATGTGCAGTAAAAATAGACAACTTACTGGGTCAAAGAAACAGCACTCCTTTGGTCTAGAATAGCTAGAATTTCTAATTGTAATTGTAATTTCTAAAAGGTTAAAATTTCGATGAAATTTGATCCTCGCGCCACATGGCAGTAATTTGATCCGCTCTCAAGAAGACGTGTTTGTTTACGCAAGATTAGGCAGTCATCACGTTTCATCAATGAAAATAGAAAGAAAAACAGGCAATAAAGCTTTCCTTAATGAAAAATTTAGTCAAATAAGTCTTTGTATTGGTCTTGGAAGAAAACGCGTATAATTTTTGCCGTGAGGCGACCGACTCGCAAGGGATTTGAAGCAATTGCGAGTTAATTTTGAAGCGAATTTATCAACCTGTGCGGAGCACGTTTTTCAAAACTTCTGCAAAAACTGTTCAGAATACGAAGAATCGATCAATTAGAATAGTATTTCAGTACAAATTCACAATCAAACCTGTAATTCTTTGTGAGTTGTATTGCGAGAACACTCGAACATCACCAAGAAAGTCCATGACGAAAATATTGATTTGAGATGTCCGCCAGCTCGTCGCCTCGGTAAAACTACAAAATTTCTTCAAAGCATAATTTCTCTGCCGTTAATGCTTGGCTTTCCGTCGTTGAAACTGTCGTGTATTCCTTAAAAGTTCCTCTTTCGATTTACGGTTTCGAAAAGTTGTGTTTTGCTTCTGAAAACGCGAAATTGGCGTCTTGAATATTTAAGCCTGAAGCGCGTGGCCCGCCACGATAGCTGAAATCGGATATTTTTCGGACGACAAAAACCTTTTTGTGTCCAGACCCCCCTAAGACCTAAAAATATATGCGCAGTCGGTGCATTCTGATTGGTCAGTCTTTTCCAAAGACATTTAGAACAATGAAGGACAAAATTATCCCTTCTAGGGGAGGTAGAAACCCTTGCGTGTGTGTGCGAGGGTTTGCGGCTGGTTTTGGCCGTTAATGGATTAAGGGAAGGAAGTTTGCATTTTGAGCTAAGGACTTGCATCGCTAACGTTACATTGTGTGTCTGTTTCAGCTGAAAAAAACAATGGTTATTGGTATTGACTGCTATCATGACTCATCAACGAAAGGTCGCTCGGTTGGAGGCTTTGTAGCCAGCGTAAACCAGACATTTACAAAGTAAGCTTTATGTACTTATTTAATTAGTGGGAGAGCCTAATGGGAAAGGGTAAAATACATTACTGACCAAAAGAATAGGAGCACCTACATGCGCGTAAAATGTGCATTATATGCAAGTTTAAATTATACAAGCTATAACATTTACCTGTTTCAGCTGAAAAAAACTATGTTTATTGGCATTAACTGTTTTCATATCTCCTCAATCTGTGTGTAATTTGACCAGAGAGAAGTCACGTTGTCCACAACACTCAATTTGCGTGTATTTTTCACTTAGCAAAGTACATGAACGTGACAAAAGCTTTGGCATTGTAAGCATAAGGAAGGAAAGTTGGAATCTCCGAGTCTGTATTCAGCCTCCTTTGTGTTCATAGAATAAGGTTTTATCTTTGGATTATTTCCGTAAACAGTCTAAAAACCTGAAGCCATCATACCATACAAAGTGAAATTTTGCTTGTGCTGTCTCTCAGACATTTTTGGTAGTGGTTAGATAAACAGATAAACTTGAGGGAGCCTTGAACAACCTTTAATTTTTTTTTAATCTGTTTTATACCCAGTCTGTGTTTTACACCTCAGACCATTTTTCAAACTGAGATGTACTGAATGTAAAAAAGTTTATTTAAAGGGTATTTTTTGAATTTTCGAACCTGAAATAAAAAATTTCAAGTTACAAATACCATTGTCACGTGCCACGAGAATTGAAATGAAATTCACAATATAATGGTAGAGAAATATCTTCTTGCGAATCATGCACTTTTGTAGAAGCGGATTTATCATCATGCTTGCAGCTTTTTTATGTTGTTAGGAAGAAATAACTTGCACATCAAGCAGTACATGAAGTCAAAGCGAAACATTTACAGAAACAATGCCAGTAAGCTGTGCTAATTGAGCAGGGCATTCTAGAGACAAATATGCAAGGAAAATTGCAAACAAAAACAGTCAATAATAAACCCAACTTTAACCCATTACGCACCAGCCGTTTCCAGAGGTTTTTCAAAATTCAGCAAAATTGACAAAGTGGTTATTTCCTACCCCATGTGCAGTAAAAATACATAACTTACAGGGCAAAAAAAACAACACCCCTTTAGTCTAAGATAGTTAAAATTACTAATTATGGAATAAAATACACTAGTTGCCAATTCAAAATTTTCCAAACAACAAACTTAACCCTTTCCTGTCCGAGGGAAATGGCGAATTTTTCTAAATCGCTAACTATGAACTGGGAGACTACATGTGATATACCATTTAAAAGGTATTTTCTGGAGTGTGCTATAAATCACACCAACAGAGGTGGAGGAGGTCACATATTAGAGTGAGAAAAGTCCAAAACGAAAGATGAAAAACTTTGAAAATTTTCTTATTCGCTGTACATACTGGGTATCCCCCTAAACTATAGCTTAATGTACAGCTCTCAGTGTATTGCTTGTTGTAAGATATCAACTGGATCCTTAACGTACAAAGGTAAAAAAATCCAAAAGTTTGAGGGGTGGTATGATTTTATGCCTTCAATTTATAGATCTTTCAAAGATCTTTTGGTTGTGCAAATTTCACACAAATTGACCAAATACTGAGCTCATAATTGGGTCTTGTGCCATATGGCACTCTTGGTCGGGCAAGATTTCCAAAATTTCCAAAATTTTGATGAAATTTGATCCGCGCGTCACATGGATGAAATCAGATCCGTCTTGAGAGCATGTGTTTGTTTACGCAAGATTACACAGTTGTCACGTTTTCTCAATGAAAATAGAAAGAAAAACACACAGAAAGCTTTCCAAAATGAAAAATTTAGTCTTTGTTTACGCCTTAGAAAGAAATGCTTATAATTAAATATGCGAGACGAGCGACACGCAAGCGATTTGAAGGAACAACAACTCCAATTCGAAGCGAATTTATCGACCCGTGCAGGGCACGTTTTTCAAATATTTCGCAAAAACTGTTCAGAGTACAAAGAATCGGTCAATTAGAGTAGTATTTCAGTACAAATTCACAATCAAACCTGTAATTTTTTGGCTGTTGAATTCCCAGAAGTACTCTAAATTTTCTCAGAAAGTCCATGGCCTTAATAATGATTTGACCTGTCCGCTCGCTTGTCGCCTGGATAAAACAACAAATCGTACTCGAAGCGCAATTTCTTCACCGTTATTTCTTGGATTTTCGCGGTCGAAACTGTCGAGTATTCCTTAGCAGTTCTTCTTTCGATTTACGATGTCGAAAAGATGTGTTTTCCTTCAGAAAACGCGAAAATCGCCGACTAAAAATTTAGCCGTGTGGCCCACGAGGGAAAAAAAAAATTAAACTGGTTACCGCTTCTAAAGACAAAAAGCTTTTTTGTCTGGGCCCCCCTAAGACCTTAAAATATATGCGCAGTAAGCGGATTCTGATTGGCCAGTCCTTTCTGAAGGCAATGAAAACAATAGGGGACAAAAAATCTCTTCTAGGGAGGGGTAGGACCCGAACGCGGACCGAGCGCGAGGATGGCCAAAATCACGGCCCGTTTTGGCCGGCACGGTGCGTTATGGGTTAATGGAGACTTCACAAAAAATTGAAATGCAAAGCTGAAAATGTTACAATCCCTGATGTAGTGTGTATAGATTTCATTTAATGTAAACAGAACACATTTAGTTGACTTCATTTTATATCATGATTAGTTTAAAACGGTTTATAGTTGATTGCAAAGGTTTGATCAACAAGCTATGAATTTACAAAGTAAAATTTATTGTAATGCTTGTTTATGGCATTGATACATATATATATATAGTTTGAAGGCAAAACTAACAGTTGTGACCAGTAAAATTGTTTCAAATCATGTTGTGTGGGGCTGTCTGTGGCTCTAGCTATGAATTTACGAAGTGAAATTCATTGTAATGCTTTTTTTTTGGGGGGGGGGGGGGTATTGATACATGTATGTATAGTTTGAAGGCAAACTAACAACAGTTGTGACCAGTAAAATTGTTTCAAATCATGTTGTTTGGGGCTGTCTGTGGCTCTAGCTCCGCCCTTACTTCTTTTTCCGTCTCTGCTTGCGCTAATATGTACAACCCTAATACAGAAATTTTTCTCAGTAGCTTTGCTGTGCAAATTTAAATGATAATTAAAATTTTTGCTCTCAAGTAGCATCACATTCAATGTATTCTTATTTTTTTAAGTGCTGTGTTGATCACTGATATTGTCTTTGTTAGGTACTACTCAAAAGTGACCTTTCAGCACACAGGACAAGAGCTTATAGATCAATTGAAGCTTAACATGACAGGTAGCAATAACTGTTGAATTTGTTTCAGTTGAAAAACCTATTTAACAACTGCATTGCTAAGTGGAAGTTGGGTGTCTGCGATATCCAGCAGCTTCCATTATTGGCAGCCAGCTCCTTTTTGAAGTCTTTAGCCAAACACTTAAGAGGAAGTATCATGTGAATTCAATGTCATTTCAGAACCCAAAAAATGTTTGTCTGTTGCAGTGCAACGACCTCAACTGGGGCCACCGAAAAAATCGACACAAACTACCAAAGCCAGATTCCTTTGTTGGTAACGTGACCTGTGATTGGCTGATCAATGTTGGGTGGCCCTGGTTGGGTTTGTTGCACTGTAACAGAACCAAAAAATAATTGTCCATTTTTATAAATTATCACCCCAGTGCAATAAAACTGTTGATTAGTGCCTCTGGCCAAAGACAGAGTAGGTTGGAATGGATTGAAACTTGAAAATTGTTCAGCTAACGTTTTTCCGGTTCTCGCATTTTTGTTTCCAAAATGGGCTAGAACAGATCCCAAGTTGTTCCTTGAAAGAATTGAGTTGATCTCTTTCCTCTCTTTTTTCTAGAATTATTTTGTAGCTAAGTGAAGGTCTTATTTCAGCATTTTTAACAAGATCTCAAAAACCCAATGACACTTCCCCTATAACCCTCCCTATAACTGCATGATTATTATTAATTGAAACTAACTCATCTGTGTTTTCTGCAGCTGCTTTGAGGTACTACAATGAGGTGAATGGCGATTTGCCTGAAAGAATCCTGGTCTACCGTGATGGTGTTGGTGATGGACAATTGAAAGCTGTTGTAGAACATGAAGTACCACAGCTTAAATCATCTTTTGCTGAGGTTGGAAGCGACTATAAGTAAGTGAATATACTTAAATGGTTGACAGTTAATAACACTTGGATTCCTTGGTCTGTAGGGAAGCACTGAAATTTAATAACCGTGAACCTATTTGGGAAGTCCAGGCTTGACAAAAATTGCGTCGTGCCATTTTTTCATTTCAACCATTTCAAAATCTTGACAATGTATTGAAGACCATTCCGAACAAAACCAACATATGTTGAAAACCATTTAAAAATTTATGCCAATGAGATGACTGTATACTACACAAACTTAATTAAGGTAGTTTGTGTATTATTAAGTTGTCATGGTTTTGAAGTGAAGGTTTTGTTTACATTTTTATATGACTGCAGAAATTATGCCTCTGAGATTCAGTGGAGGTTTTGTTTGTGGCCTTCAATCCCTTCAGGAAACATTTCGTCAATGTTTTAATCCGGTACTTTGCACTTTGTTTGTAATAAAAAGCTATGATTATGGACAAGAATGTCTTTTTAATCACAAAACAAAGAGCATTTGATTAAAAATGTTGTTACTTTACTTTCCAGGCCCAAATTTTCTGTTATCATTGTAAAGAAGCGGATAAGTGCAAGACTTTTCCACAAAGGAGGTGATGGCAATCTTGCCAACCCTCCTCCAGGCACTGTTGTTGATACAGCAATCACACGGCCGCAATGGTATGAGTTTTGTTTCAATTTGATATGAGGTGTTGTGCTGCATTTTTGGGATGGGAGTATTTTAAATAGTCTATTTCTTTTGGAGAGAGAACAATCATGGAGACTAAGAATCTGCATCAGAACTTGGTGTAAACAAGACTACAAATAGTCTGTTTTATCCTGGCAGTGAGAAGTGAAGTGTATTTTTTGTTGTGTGAATTTTTTTGTTCCTAAATTTAACAACAAACAGAAACCATTTTTTTTATGGCTTTCAATTTGGTAACCCCTGAAAGGTTAATAGGATGTGCTTTCCTTTCAACCAAAAATTCATGAAATTCAGGGTAACCGAAATTATCCGGAATAAGATTTCTGTATTTTGGGTATACCTTGCGAGGTTGTCCTAATGTTCTGGAAAATCAGAAAACCACAAGATTCTGTTCTATTATTAAGGTCCTTCCTACTCAGGGTCCAGTTTCTCTGACTTAAGTCAGTTGTTATTCTGTTAACCCTTTCGCGCCCTTGG
>NW_028145606.1:0-97500 GCF_977016875.1 Pavona decussata | reverse complement strand
ATATGGGTTGTTAAGAACCAATCATATTCAGGCATTTTGTTATTGACACTATTATTATTATTATTATTATTATTATTATTATTATTATTATTATTATTATTATTATTATTATTATTATTTAAATGCTGATATGGCAATGCAATAACAATAATAATATTTTAATTGTCTCTTTCCAGGGGACCGTCCGTGTACCAGCACCATGCCAGTATGCCCACAAACTGGCATTCCTTGTTGGCCAGTCACTCCACCAGAAACCTAGCCCTGAGCTTGAAGACAAGCTGTTCTTCCTTTAAACGCAACCGCAGATGCGTTCTAACGTCTTGACAAAATAAGACGGCAGTCATGTTGTTACTAGTTTTAGTTTGTTACAGCAATAGCTTTCATACAGTTCAGAGCCGTTTAGCTCGGTGCTGTTGCGTTTGTTGCATGCTTGAGGATGGAACATGTTTTCCATCACAGAAACCGATCAAAAGCTATATTTCAGTTAAGAGAGAGATTTCGGATTTGTTGTGTAATTGGTATAGCAATATTATGTGAAATTCAGTTGATAATGTTGATTAATTTTTCCTATTGAAAAGTATTATCACTCGGAACATTTCTATTTTTGTAGAAGAAGCCCTAAGTATAAGAGTGGCAACGTTACTGTTGTATTAAATTGTTCACAAAAGTGTCAGTCTGGTTTGTTTAATTTGAGCCAATGCCAGTCTACTTATTTCAAAGTAAGACTTTTTTCGTTGCTCGAGAAAATGAGGAAACTTAGAGCTGTCTGCCGATGACACCGAAAGAGCCCTTTAGGCTGAAAGCGTATTGTTTTGATGATAATAATTATCATTATTGATTTTTAATTGGAAAATGGTGAACGCAAGTAAGAAAATGGAGGGCTCAATGAGGAGGGCAGTGAATCTCTTGCACTCTCCGGGGGTTGGACACCTTAAGATGTTTACATAACAATATTCTTTGACATTAAGAGACCCTATTTACCCCAATATTTCTTTTTACGGTTAGGTTAGAAGTAAGGACGTGTTCTATTGGGGCCAACCGTTTCAACCTAAACCGGATTTGGTTGAGGTGTCCCGGTAGAACACTTTCTGACTTCCTACCGTTTTGGGTTGAAACGCGGTTTGGCCTGGAGAGAGTCATTATCAGGCTTCCTTTACGTAGCGCGGGTTTGCGCGAACTTCGCCAAGTTGGCGGGAATTCGTTTGTTACCCAAAATGTAATGGGCACTGTTGGAATCGTCTCTTCGAGCGCGAAGGGTTATGGAAAGGAAGAAAGTGCAAAAATATTCAACCAAAAATAGAGGTCGACTAGCAATAGAGTTATTTCAGTAGAGTTATGACTTAGAGTTAGAGTTAACGACTGCCAAAATGCTGAATTTAAGATTTTGGACGGCCAAAATCCTGGATTCGAGATTTTGGACGGCCAAAATCCCGAATTCAAGATTTTGTACTGCCAAAATCCTGAATTCAAGATTTTGGACTGTCAAAATGCTGAATTCAAGATTTTGGCCGGCCAAAATGCTGAATTCGAGATTTTGGACGGCCAAAATCTTGAATTCAGGATTTTGCAACTCTCACTCCACGCTGTAACTCTATGAAGATAACTCTAATAGTAGCTGCCCCCCCCCCCCCCCCAAAAAAAAAGACATATATATATATATATATATATATATTTTTTGCATTTTTCCTGCTTCCCATCACCCCTCGCGCTCCCTTCGGTCACGTTATCCTTCCCCATCAATACTGAGACGACTGGGCACGAGTCTGTTACCGTATAGCGCAGCAACAGACACGACAATTCATAAAAATGAAGTTGGCAAAACAGCTTGACACCGTACGCGTTGGAAATTTCCTTACACAAGAATTATCAACTAGTACGGCTGTGAATTGTTACGAAAAGTCGTTGCATAAAAATTGTAGCTGCCGACTTACATGAATGGCACGTTTAAAATTTTAATTAAAGTATCATATAAAATACAAAATTTAAATTCACAACTTTTCTCAGTTTTACGTGGACCAGCCAGAGATTTTGACGTGAGTGAGCTGTTGCATATTTCCTATTTATCTGTGTTTTCAAATGTAGCTATGTCAACGGAGATGTTGTCAGTTGGCAGGCACGGTTTCCGCGTTTTTTTTTTTTTGTTGTTTTTTTTTTTTGTTCTTTTCGCATACCGTAAATTGGCGTTTCGTGAGCTACCGTAAAAGGTTGTTATAATTCGTGCAGTCCGATCTTAATTGACCTAAAGAATTTACAATTTGCATGACACAGCACGTCCAATATTACTTGCTTTGCAATTCTTTTGATACTCTGCAGTATTCTGACGTTATCCGAGTTTTGTTGATCCGTAAAATTAAGCATTAGAATCGTCATAGTGACGTCACGTCACGATACGTGAGTTATCACGAAATCATTAGCTAAAATTCCTCAAAAGAGATCGTTTGTGGTTACTTAAGCGGGAAAATTGTTCCCCTGGACAAAGTGCTGTTATTATTTCATTTCAAGTGACTGGGTTAACTAAATATAGCTTTGCGTTTGCATTAGGTGTTATATTTTATTCAACAGGCAATACTGACCGACTCACGTTAGCTTCCGCCCGAAAGGTTGGGGTCACACAACCCGCGCACACGAACTTCACTGTACCGTGGCGCGGAATGAATGAGGTCTCCTTGCGGGGGTATAAACAACTTTAAACAAGCTCACATCAAAAAATAAGGGAGATCGTTCGAATTTGCCGCGATGAGGCATTCACCGACCAACGAGAAATCCGCTATTGCGGAGGTGAAAGTGGTTGACGTAGAGAAACGAAGGACCAAAGATTCCTCTGGGAAGAATTATGTGCGTATGTTTTCACGTGCTATTTTGGCTTGTTTTTCTTGTAGTTCGACAGTAATCGCATCTCCTGTAGTCTCAGTAACATGGAAACACATTTCTGGAAGAGAAATTTGAAGGTGTTTCATGTTTTTTCCCGTTTCTTTCTAGGAATATGCGTTGAAAGTAAGATGGGCGGACGAAAGCCAATATAACATATTCCGTCGGTACAGCATGTTCTTTGACTTGCAGGTAGGGTGGCGGAATTCAAATGTTTAAATCATGGTTAAGAAGTTAAGTGGGTCAAATCTACAGATCCGCACTTCACATTTTGAGGCCGTTGGCCTTTGTTTACTTTGGAATGAAGACAATTCGTATCGCGACAAGCTTGGAGCCTTCAAATAGCTCACAAAGGAAAAATAGAGATGTCGACTTTATATTGATCGATCGTTCGAATGTTATATTTTATTGCTTCTGCCGTTTGGCACAAAATAACATATAGTGAGTATATTTATCCTTAATACGTGTATATAAATTGTTTACCTTAATATTAACTACAAACGATTTATTATTAATTTATCACCAGAAATGGCACAAAAAGATTATTTTTAACTTCTGCCCAAAAGAATGTATTTCCTCGTTTTAACGTCATTAGTAGGTCCGGAATTCCTTCTCTCCCCCCGTTTTCCGTAGAATTCTATTTTGGTAGAGAGAATGGCTTGAATGATTTTAATTGGCACAAAGTAAAACTTTAACGAGAAACTAATAAATTTATTGACTTCAGGTGACATTTGTGAATGTCAAGCATATTTGCGTAATCCTTGGTTTCTTGAGTCTTTTGGTCGTATTGGATCTGTCATTTCAAGGTTACAAATGGACGATGTTTTTATCAAAAAGTTAATAAAGAAAGCTTAAATAAACAAAAAGTTCTCAAATTTTTCTGACATAGCACCCCATGGTGATCTTCAAGTATTACACCATTTTCTTGCAATTATTGAATTGGGATAATTGGCATCAATTGACCCATAAACAGAAACGAAACCAGTAGAAGATATCATGTATGAAGAGGGTTCCCTTTGGTTGCTCTAAACTGGTCAGTGTACTTGCAGCTGTGAAAAGAAATGAACATGTTGTAAGAGTAAGTCTGCACCTCTTAGTGTCAACCCAAGGGGTACATTTGACTTTTGAAGAATTTATTTATAAAATTGTAATTTATTCATTGATCATTTTTTTTATTCTTATTATTTTGTCTACAGGCTGGCTTGAAAAATCTTTTCCAGGAAAGACACAATTTTGGTATTTCAATACCAGAGTTGCCTGGTAAGAAGATTTGTGAATTTCAGCTTATGTTACATTGTGCAAAGAGAAAATATTAAAAAATTTAGTCCAGTAAAATCTGAAAAAAAAATCAATCCTTTGAGTATTTGGGTGTCTCACCTCAATCAAATTATAGTTCTTAAAAATTATATTATTTTGTAAGAAATTCTCCCCACCAAGAACCAAGGCTGCAAAAGCTGGCCTTAGCCAGCCTGTATTACTGGGGGTCTGTCTTTTGAAACAAGATCCCTGTAAAGATAAGACAGGCTTGACCAAATCTATATATGATTTTAAAACATCTCTAAATGACAAGGTTATCTTAAATAGTAACATTAGTTAAATACTTTCTTGAAAGGAATTTTTGTGACAGTTTTACTAAATAAAGCAGAGGAGTTTCTAAAAGTTTACACTTAGTATTATTGTGTAGTTTCATTTAAATGCCTTTCATGTATATTTTTTAAAAAAGCTGATAGGAAGACCAATTTTGATATGACATTGTGTTTAAATAAAGAATATGTCGATGATCTCAGTGGGCTAGCCTTGAAAACTCTATAAACCCCCTGTTTGGGCCCTTTTCTGGAGATGAGATTTAGGGAGCCGCTCTCTCTAGTTAGCTCCCTCCCTCCTATTCCCCCCCCCCCCCCCTCCATCCCCTTCTCTTGGTAGAAAAAACAGATGAATTAGTACTTCAAAACTCAAGTAAACCAATGGTCGTAAGGCATCAGTTAGTTTGTCCATAGCAAAACTTGGTCTTCAATGCAGAACTATTGTTGTGCTATGTATAAGCTAACATAATAAATTAAGTATTGTTTTATTTAATACACCTGTTCATTAGTGGTATATTTCAGTTAGTCATGTGTGGTAACATTTTGGAAAAGTTAATGCGTTAAGTTTTGTTCAAGACTTAAATGTGATTTGTAAAATAAACCTCCATTCTCTAATATCCCCCCTCTTCTTTAGGCCTGAGAATAAATAGGAGGAAGGCTTTGTATTCATAGAGCAGAAGTATAGAGTTCCCTGGAGGGGGGGGGGGTACTCCTCAGAATTTTTGGTGTGGGTGTTTGCCTCGGTTTTCCAAGCTCTGACCCTATTTCAGACCAAACTATGTAATTTTCAGTACCCATTTTCAGACGCGGGCTCTAGAATCCATGCATACCCGTTTCTGTAATTCCATCCTGTTTTCAGACTAAATTTAGACCAAAATGGTTAAAATCTATATGCTATTCCAGACGTCCAAAATGGTGATTCTACTGCTATTTATAGTAATTAGTAACAATGAATTAGTAGTTAACTAATAATTCATTAATGTTAATTAGCTTTCAAGGCTGCTGCTTAACAGGAGCCCGGTAGCCTGGGGCGCCCAATAAAATGCTCTGGCCACCTATTTTTTTTGCAACAGCACCAGCTAACACTTCACATGTTGGGCTCCTAACATCTCCTAACAGCATTAAATTGCAAGTTAATTTGGTCATCGCTGGCATTTTAGTTTAAATAACTGTTTCACATTGGAATTGAAAATCCTCCCCCAAGTATCCCTGTGTGAGGTGAGCTCTTAGGGTAGGGAGGTGGTGAAGAGAGACAGAAAAACTCATCGAATTGTGAGGCGGTGAGAAGTAGGAGCAGAAAGCCAATACTTACACGTCAATAGCAATATAGTATTTTCATGTTTATTTTGTATTTGTGTGTTAACTGTTGGTTTGTCTTTTATTTAATAATTTAGCTCCTGTTTTTTGCCTTTTTTTCTTCCATTTTTTCCAAATGAAGTTACTCGTTTTGCTGGTGGGATGCTTTTTGGAGCATTTTCAAAGAAACAATGTAAACATGTTGAAGACTTCTGCCAGGTAAATTAAGTATTTTGATATTTATTGGTACTCATGACCACTTAATATTGAATTACTGAATATCGATGATACTTTACCAAACAGATATTCGCTAGTCAAGAATATTTTAAATTAAAAGTTTAAAATTTTCTTACTCAAACAGTAAAAAAATTTAAGTCGGTCGCCACATCCTGCATGGTGTGAAAATATTAATATATTGCAGGTTTGTTCAGAGAATATTGAATTATCTTGGGCACATTTTAGTGTGACCCAAGAAAAATAATTCCATGATCATTGCTTGCCTGTATATTACTTTCTTGTATGATCAATGATCAGCATGAAAGATTCATGAGACATAAGATATTCACTTAATGGGATTATTATCATCATCATCATCATCATCATCATCATCATCATCATCATCATCATCATCATTATTATTATTATTATTATTATTAGTGGTAGTAGTAGTATATCTCACCTTTTTTTTATTTATTCAAATTAAATTTTTTCAGTTAGCTACCAATGTTATTTTGTTACTATGAATAATGTTATCAATGCCCTTTGTATTATTTCATCTTGAATCGTTTTTTAATTAAAATAATTTTAATAAACTTATTTTCCTTTCTTTCATATACTTAAAATTATTATACTGCTAGTACACTTGTTAAATTATCTAATTCCTTTAAAAGAGGTTATAATCAATTAACATCAAAATTTGTTGAACTTTTGGCTGATAATGGTTACTTGTCATTCTTTTTAGAAAGTGATCCAGCTGCCTCCTGTTGTGGCTCAGTCTGAAATTGTTCTTGCATTCTTCAGTCGATGGGCCACAGATGGGTTGTCAAGAAATGATGTTGAGAAAGGGTGAGCTTTCATGGAATTGTTTATAATAAGTATTTTTTTAATTAGAATGGGTTGAATTTCAAACCCAAAATAACCCTAAAATTGGCTTGTCACTTTTAGCCTTAGAGCCACTTACCCAGATCAATCAAAAGACAATTTAATTGTTCACTTATATAATTAAAAATCAAAATATCACTGCCTTCCCTGGATTAAGTAATCAAGTACGTTAGTAATTAAGTAACCTTTATTTACCCACAGTCAAATTCAGTCAGGACTTTGAAACAAAATACAATGCAATACATCAATACAAAAATCTAATTGCTATTATTACATATTATGTTATATAATTTACTTAAAAATGCCTGTTTTCCATGAATACTGTGCCTCTAATTTTTTTAATACTGATGTTTTTCACTGTTTCTCTAAAATTAGCAAGTTAACAACATCACCTACAAGAAATGATGAGCAGGTCGTTGAGAGATACCAGTCAGTGGCAGGATTCAGTAGCAGCGGCCGGGGAGAAATGAGCCTGAAAGAAAATGAGGTGGTAACAGTCATTGAAAAAAATAACACAGGTTTGTATAATTAGTACTATAAAAATCTAGTTGTAGGATATTGTGCATTGTTTCAAAGAGTAACAATATTAAATGTCTATTATTCTATATTCGGTGAAATGTGTCCTTATTTAGTATGGTTAAGTAACATAAGATGTGGGACAATCTGAAACTCAGGAGGGCCTCTTTGGCTAATCATTACAATACTTTCAAGTTATTTTTGTGATTCTTTTTATTAATTATTATAGTTGGCAGGTTGGTCAATCAGTATGATTTTCCTGCCAGGGCCCTCATCTCATGTTAAAGTGACAGTGGTTTCTGCACAAAATTTAGAGAAAAAAACTACCTGGAGTGTTTAATCTAGTTATCCCAGTACCTTTTAGCTAGCTAGGTAAACAAATTACCAAGAAAAATATATGACACAAAATACTTAAATTATGTGTCAAAGTGTTAATAGTACCTACATTAGGGGTAAAACAATAGAGGGTAAAACATTAGACAACCTTTGCTCCTCTTTTGATCCTTAGCTACCCCCCTTCCCCTACTGAATTGCTATCCGGCCATATTTTGTTATCATTTATTGATCAGAGCATTTCCACTGTTTGTGTTGATGTTCCTTTGATTAAGTTTAAATTGAGTGTGGTGGTTTACTTTAGGTTGGTGGCTTGTGGCAAATTCCCGAGGTGACCATGGCTTTGCACCAGCAACTTTTCTTGAACCAATAGATGCTGGTCATAGGATAGAAGAAGAGGAATGGAGAGATGTTGAGGATGATGATCGTAAGTTGCATGTTTTTATGTTACGATGGGTGAAAGAAACAACAGACTTCAAGGTTGCCACAGGTGAAGCTACTATAATAGTAGACTTGCAGATGTTGTTTGGCTCTTCAAACATCACGCTGACGTGACAAGCCAAAGAACGTCTGCATGGGAGCCTATTACTGAGCACCTTGAAGGATTTCATGATAAGACATACTGTTGTTTTTAGGCAAATTTATACAGTATATTTAAATTCAAGTTTATCATGATTCTTTGCCATAATTCTCACTAGACATTAAATAAGAATTAATACATAGAGTTTTTGACAGTGTTTATACTAAAACTTGAATCAAGATGAACAATTAGTTTTATGCACGTGTGCGCTGATAATAAAAACTTAAATACAGTCCACCAGTTGATAGTTGTTTTTATAATATCTTTAAAGTTTCCTTTGAAAATCTCTTATGAGCATGCAGCCGCTGATCATCTTTTAACCTTCTAAGTCCCAATTTAATTTAATCATTAATTTGAATATCATTATCATCATTACCATCGTCATCACCATCATCATCATCATCATCATCATTATTATTCTTATTATTACTTTTATTATTTTTATTATTATTATTATTATTGTTATTGTTATTGTTATTGTTATTGTTATTGTTATTGTTATTGTTATTGTTATCATCATCAACATGCATTAATTTCTCCCAAGTGACTTTTCCATATATTCCTTATGGTACTAGTTGAAGGATTCAAGATATGTTAATCACTGGTGATTGTTTCCTGTACTCTCATAACCTGTTTGTTTGCTCAAGCAGTGATATTGTAAAGAGAATTTAGATGCTGGTTAGAATCAAAAGATTTAAATGCCAAAATATCTACTTTTGTTGGAAAAAGTCGCATTCTTCTTGCCTTGTTTTATTTTTATTTCAGGCTACTGGATAGCCATTGAGTCATACACGGCTAGGAGTGAGGATGAACTTAGCTACAGGGCTGGTGATGAAGTGGAAGTTCTGGCGACTAGTAACCTTGGCTGGTGGAAAATTAGGTAATAATAAAGTTTTCTCCGCACTAATTATTATTATCAGGAGACCAGTGCTTTTCCAATTCACAGTGTCATAAAAGGCTGGAGGCTAACTAGAAAACTTCCCAGTTAACTTAGCCCCCAGGCTCTAATAATACATTATTGCAATTAAAAATAATGTAAATTTATTTCTTTCATTTAAACAGTACGTACTATAATGGCAAAATTGTCATTAGCTTCAGAGAGCAAATAAAAACTTTCTTTCTTCTTCTACCTTATTAATGTGCCACATACATTATTACACGCAGTAACAATTCTTTGTGTTAGTCCTTTTTATGATACATTAGAACTCTGTGACAAATTTCCCACAAAAATATTTTCCACATACACCATTCCATTATGAAAATTACTGCATATTACTTTTAACTTTTTGATGTTTCCAATAATAATTAAGCTTTCAATTTATGCCTGCATCATGACTGCTTTTAATGGCAAAATATTAATTGAAATTCCCTTAGATGAATTTTAATCTCTTTGGAAAATAAACGAGACACTGTGTTCACTCACATCTGTTTCAGTTTAAACCACTGGCCAAAAGAAGTTAAATATTTTTATCTTCCACTTTTGGGAATTTGCCTTTAACCTGGGTTCGTGTTACTCCTTGAAGTCCTTGAAAAGCACTGGAATTTAATTTTAGATTTCAAGGGCGCTTGAAAAGCCCTTGAAAAGGAGAATTTTTGATGAAAAAGCTTGAAAATAATGAAAACTCCTTGAATTTTTGTTTGGATGGGAAATAATGTACGATTGTATCAAAGTAATTTAGGGATTGAGTCAGATTTCAAAATCGGGGATAGATTATATCCAGGGGAGCTTTTTTAAAGTTGCTATTGACCGATGAAAACTTTTTGAAACATAGTGCAAGACAAAGCTCCTTCAAAAGTCAGTTTTTAGTGCTTGAATACTCCTTGAATTTTATGTCCAAAAACCAGCTTTACTATGTGTAAGCTCCTGCATTATTATATAGCATTTATGCCCTCTTCCAGACATTCAGTGCCACTTTATAATCAAGTTTTAATATATTTATCTAAAGTGATCATTTCCTATATTCTCATAACCTCCATGTTTGATCCAGTCGTGACTCTGTAAGGAGAAATTAGATGCTGGTCAGTATTATATTAACAGGTTAATTCTAAGTTTGTAACAAAAATTTACTCCTGA
This sequence comes from Pavona decussata, assembly GCF_977016875.1. NCBI lineage: Eukaryota > Metazoa > Cnidaria > Anthozoa > Scleractinia > Agariciidae > Pavona > Pavona decussata. Next base: position 87,149 of record NW_028145606.1, on the reverse strand, counting down.
AAACTGAAAAAGAAATGCTTATCTGAGAAAGAACAGACAGACAACAAATTTCAGACAAAGATTTCAGTTTGTTTGAATTTAAAGACTTCTGCATATCAAGAACTTTTTTGATTAATTGTCAGGCTGAAGGGTGAAGTTGGTCTCACACCTGGATCAAACTTGACTCCAAAACCCAGACATGACAATATGGATCCATTCATGACAGAGGAGCAAAGGAAAAGGGTGAGTCAGCAGTTCTCTGTTCTTAATAGATCTTTTCCCTTTCGTTTCTTTTAGGAATGCCTAATAGTTTAATTTCGATCAGATAAGGAAAAAATAATATGTTAAAAACACTTTTTTGTAACTGAATTAACACACGGGACTAACACTGTGCCACAGAAAAATTTCTGGTCAGCAGCTTTCTCTTCAGGATTTCTTTCATACTTCAGGATTTGCTTCACAGACTCAAAAGTTAAAGCCAACTTGTACAGCATAATAAACAACACTACAGGAAAGTACTACTCAGTAGCTTTCATTTGAATGGTCACTTCAGGATTTAATCCACAGACACAAAAGTTAGTGCCAACTTGTACCGCATAATAGACAGCACCTCCCCAGACCCAAAAGTTAGAGCCACCCTGTACAGCATACATAAGGACGGTGCCTACTATTGTTACTGCACATACGTTCTGCACATCTCGAGATACTCGGGTTTCCTATGAGTGGTGCCTACTAATACAGGAATATTTTTGCGCGGTTTAAAACTATACGGAGAAAGCAGAACTTAGCAAATGATTTTGGTATCTCATAAGAAAATTGGGGGTAACCATGCATTTTTCAGAGATAATTAAGCTTCGATTAAGGAAAAAATCCCATACATTGCTTTATATTTTGGCGGTTTTTAGAGATATTATTGCTTAGTTATCTATGAAAAATGCATGGTTACCCCCAATTTTTATTTTGGATTCCAATAGCCCTTGCTAAGATCTGCTTTCCCCGCATAGTCATAAACCACACAAAAATACTTCGGTATTAGTAGGCACCGTCCATAAGAGTATTCAGATTAACTGAGCATACATTTGAATGATCACACTAACTTTAAATAAACGATTTACAGTACAATAGATAAACAGCACCAGCTTATTGATGCTCAGTAGGTTTTATTTGAATGGTCACGCTAAAGGATTATAATTGTCAGGCTCAAAAGTTTTAACTTTTAAAAAAACTTCCATAGCATGTTAAACTACTCGCAACACGACCCCTGCTTGTTAAGTACTGTATGCTCAGTACGTTTCATACGAATAGTCACATTTAGCAAGAATTTATACACCCACAGAATCTTACACAAAATTTTACAATTACGACCTTGTACAACAGGAATTAACTCTTCAGTATTTCATTTGAATGGTCATTCTTTAGCACATCATTCATGACTAGTGACATCAAGTGAAAAGTTTCATAACAATTGTTATAATTATTTAAGCACATATTTTTGTCAAGCTGATCAAATACACTTTACCAACAGTTCTAACCCGCTTATAACAAACATAATAAAATCTACTTAGAAAACAATTGAAAAAAATTAAAAAGCTAAAAACTTAATTCACGTTTTAGAGGGTAACTTACAGTAATTAGGGTGCTATAGCGTTAAATCAGGTCTAGTTCTCCCTGGTCTTGAAGGTACGGCAGAAAGCCAGTCCTCGCGAACAAGCCCTTAAGTGGTCTATCTACTGCAACAAAACTGAATTCGTTTCAGCGGAAGAGTTCTTGACAGCCTTGTTGTTGCACAGGTTGGTTCAAATACTTTCCGGCGCTTTCTACATTCCACCTTGGAACAAGAGAACTGGCTACAGCTCCTACTTCAAGAACAGGGTGATCCGGTTCAATCTGCTGAACCAGCTTTACAAACTGACACTGTCCGTTTACGAAATGGCCGCGGGTCGGACCGACTAGACCTGACTATGGTAAGCGCTTGACTGGACTCGATAGTCAGATCATTTTGGAGGATTTTTCTTTAAAATTAACATTAAAATTGTGATTAAGGTTAAAATTAAACTGAAAGTTAAATTTAAATTTATGAAACTAATCTCACCACTAACTTACACTTACAGGCCATCAAAATCTATGATTAAAATTAAATTTAAAGTTAGACCCATACTTGTAAACTTAATTTATGAAGCCAGCTAATCTCACCACTAACTAACAGGCCATCAAAATCTATGATTAAAATTAAACTTAAAGTTAGCTAGTTAGACCTACTCAAACTAAACGAAGCCAGCTAATCTCACCTACTAACAGACAATTAAAATCTGGCCATATAAACAGGAGTTCGTATTGTGGGTTCCTTATACTGATGACATAATTGATGTTCTTTCTCCCAAGGGTTCGACATACTCCAGCATATATGCAAGCATCAGGGACCCGCCACCACGAAGGTAACTACATTTTAGTTTCTGAAGATACTGCGGTGCTGCGTCGTTGGGGAGTAGAAACGCATGTTTGGTTTAGAGCGGTGTCGTAAAACCAAAACCAAAGTAATTACTCTGGCCAATGTGGCCAATCGCAAAAGATGCAAACAACGCAACGAGCCTATCAGAACTCGAAGCAAATACATGTAACTGGCGCCAAGCGCGGGAAAACGCGTGCGGCCAAAACACGATTGGTTTTGGTTTTGTTTCTCATTGGTTGAGAAAGTGGCGCGAGTTTTTTCAACCAATCACAGAGCGTAGTAATGCAAAACCAAAGCAAACGCGAAACGTTTCGAGCGTTAGCCCTGCGTTAGCCCTTCTTCGCTCTCACGAAGGCCGGCTAACGCTCCAAACGTCAGCTCTCGAATCTCTCCCGTGATTTCTAAGCGATGACTGTAAAACATGCAACTGCTACTTTTAGCACCAGAAGTTTGTTACTTTCCGTGAAGGTTATTACTTTTAACCTTTATTTTACAATCAATAACGTGAATTTGATTTGCTTTAAACAAAATAATTGTAATTTTCAGAGACTCGAGTATAAAAATGAAGAAGGAGGGAGCCAAGGGCCATGATGTTCCAAAGCCAAAGGTTTTACGCTCAAAATCCACGCCATGTGAGTTCACAGTTTTTTCGTTTATCCCATTCACACACCGAGTGCGCTGAAAACTGTTCAAAATTCCTGACTTTTCAGTAAACACAAAAACTGCTGAAGAGCTTTCATTTAAAGTTTAGACTGCGAGCAGCCTGTCTTTTGCTCACCGAGAATCCGCGGGAAAGAATGTGAGTCGCGCGCGCGACTCGTCTCCCGAATATCGCACTCACTCATTCTTTTGCATTCTTCCCCACGGATTCTCGAGCAGAAGAGAGACTGCCGACAGTCTATTTAAAGGTTCACACTTTATATTAGGATACTAAAAACGTTATAACCGCCTTGCACGGCATGATAAACAGCACCACAACAAATTGATGCTGAGTAATTTCTATTGAATAAACTGTAGACCCCGTCTCACAACACTTCAGTGTTCATAACCCTGTGGGACGTTAAGGAACCCAGACACTAAATCGCAAAGAGTAGGGCATGGAGTTCCCGGTGTGCTGGTCTGGTCTTTGTGCTATAGAGGGCCACTGGGTTATCAGTTTCCATACTGTCATGCGCTACCCTCATAAAAAAGTCATCAGTTCAGTTCAGTTCGGTTCAGTTGACAATCAAGATTTGTCCACCTACTCAAAATGCAAAATCATCGTATTTTATGTTAGAGCGTCAATATTATGATCATCATCATCATCATTTTTATTAAGTTCTTTTCATATAGTACAGGCGAAGACTACTCGGATATAGCGAAAGCTAATCGAGGCGGGTAGAAAAAAAATTGGTTACACTTTTTCATACATTACAGATGACTTGAAAAATAAAAAGCAACTGATTCGATAGCAAATTCAACATCAGCCATTCTTCAAAATAATCAGTGACGAAAACAGCAAAAATCCTTTTTAACTCCTATCGCCGGCCGGACGAACTTGCTATATAAGTGAGTTAAAATACATATTTTTCTTTCTGAAAAGACGCACTAGAATATGCAACTGTGGAGATCCTGCCAAGCCCAACAAAAAGAAATCCTGAGTTTAATTTTGAAAATGCCAGGTAGGAATTTTTAGTCGTGTTTATTTATGTATACTGACGATGCACGGAAGAAAGTTCTGCGGCGCTGAATCATAATTCCAGCTAACGCAGGTCGTGTTTAGGAAGCAGAAAAATTTTCAAGTATAACGGAGACAGTGTAATTGGTGAGCAAGCAAGGAATTGTGCAGTAGTAAGCTCAATGTGTACAGTGGAACCTCAATTTAACGAACCTCTATATAATGAAACCCTTGCTATATCTTCTTCTTCTTCTTCTTCTTCTTCTTCTTCTTCTTCTTCTTCTTCTTCTTCTTCTTCTTCTTCTTCTTCTTCTTCTTCTTCTTCTTCTTCTTCTTCTGCAGCCTTTTAAAATGTTTGGAACAGAACCTCAATATAACGAACCAGTTTACCTGGTTCCTTGGCACTTCGTTTAATCGAGGTTCCACTGAACCAGGCTCGAATACTGCACCCAGTTTCACGTTGCGTTTGGTGTTGCTTCTCGTTCTTGCTCCGAGCGTTCCGCGTTCTGGAGTTTTCCTCCCAACATAAAAAGCAAAGATTCTCGATTCGTATTCCATGGAAAAAAGTGCATAGAACAGGAACTCGTTAGATTAGCACTACAATTCGTATTTATTGTTGTGTTGTAATAATCATACCATGTTTATGTTTTTAGTGACGGCGCCGGTCACCAGTATGCAACAGTTATTCCTAAGCACTTGAGGTTAGAAAAAATGTATTGTTTTCCGTCAGATATCTTCGCCATCACTATGTTGTTACCAAACTATAATACCACTTATAATTAGTGGAGTGGCTGGACACTGAACGATCACTATGGCAACAACAACATGAGTATCAGGCCTTTCTAAGAGGAGGGGGAAGGGGGAGGGGATACTCAGGTTATGGCAACAAATACTCTCATAACGCGGAAAAAGTCACGTGAGTCAAATGGCGCTCGGTGGACAGAAACAACATCTTTGCCCAAAAGCACAATGTACAATATTTTCAAGATCGAAAATAAAAAATATGTATGTTGTTAAATTAGGTGGGAGGTTCATGAAAAAGCAATTAGATAACTGAATAAAATATTTCGATTTGTTTCTCCACGTGTCTTGTTTCTCTTGTTCATTTTAGAGCACGACCAAGAGCCCGCAGTATGAGTGAAGACGGCACAGATGAAATAGGCAAATCGGTATGTACATTGTTACCTTGAAAGATCCGTCGTTTTTCTACCGTATACCTCGAGGTGGTAGTGATAGAATGGGCTACTAGTCCACCGTACCGAAAAAGGTGGGACTGGTACCTTTGACCATAATTCTAAGCAAACGAAATCCCTTAAAGCGCTCATGAAAACGCACAGAAAAGTTCTGAAAACTTCAAACTTAGCATACGCAATGTTGTTAGTACAGGGACGAATTTCGAGAAAAAAGAGCTCTCTTTGTGCCTATTGGCTGTGTTAGGTTCGCAAGGTATTGTGGTAAAATGTACAGCCACCATCTTTTTTCTTATGGTGGATTTCGAAAGTAACATGTCTCGGAAATTTTGCGGTAACTGGACGAATATTTTACTTACATTTTTAAGTTTAAGAGACCATGGAGAAAATCCTCAAGCAGCATAAAACATCTCTAGCAGTTTACAAGTGGCCCTCTTCAATCCCTCCTGATCGCTTGTTTTTAATTTGATATATTTTTTTTACGTTCATTCAGCAAAAGCGTAGTGGCTGTCCAGACCTCCCGCCACCACCCCCGTCAGTATTCGTAAACTCGTCCGGAGATGACGATGATCCCAGTTATGCAACAGTGAAGGATTTAAGACAGTCCGCAAGCAGCAATTCACCAAGGGTACAGTTACTGCGCACCTCTGAGATGCGTGCTTCTGATGGTGAAATAAGTCGATTTGGAACCCGAAAGTACCAGAATGTTCTGAGAGTGGAAACCCAAACGAACGCAGTGAGTATTGCCCCGGTGGGGTGGGGGTGAGGCTAATTGTGCTTTTAGTGTTAGACCGAAATCAAGATGGCGGACATTTGCGTTTTTAGCTGAACAAAACGTTTATAGTTTAATATTGAGTGCTGTTTTACCTCACGATGAGTGGTTTGGTAAAATTTGATGAATTGTGATAAGATACCATGTCAAGATATAATGTCGCTTAGAAAGGCTCGTTTGAGGAGCTAACAGCTAGGTAGTATATCAATTTGGATGATCGCGCGTAGAATGGGTTTGCGTCCTCTCAGTCTGTAAACTGTTCTGTTTTTGAAATGCCATCTTGAATTGTAGTCAGCGATTTGACATACAAACGAGGTAACGGAGTTATTCCTTATTGTATTGACGTTTTTGCCTCGTTTGCGTGCCTTTTTTAAAATAAAAGATATTTGACCGCGGGCTCAACAGTAATATCAGCTATTGGACCAATCTCGTACCCAGAGTCTTCAGGCTTTTTGGTCAGCGGGGCAACGCCGGGAAGACTCTGGGGACATCGAATTTTATTACCGCAGGATTTCTGCGGTAAAACAATGGAAACCGTTACGGAACAGCCAATCAAAAAAATTGAATTTTTTCGATGTCCCCAGAGTCTTCCCGGCGTTGCCCGCTGACCAAAAAGCCTGAAGACTCTGGGTACGAGATTGCTATTGGACGTCCCATCATTCCTAGCGTAATAATCTCTAAAGAAGACTGTCCCCCATATATGTGCTTTGAAGTTTGTAACTATGCTTTAACAACGGAGTGGGGGGAGGGGGTGGGTGGGGAAAGAGTGCCTTATGTCATCTGTATGAGTGCCTAACCCAGGCAAGGTAAAAATGTCGTAAAATGTCCACGTCCCTTAGTGACATGCCCTGTGGCATGAGTTGTTTCCTGTGCACCAACAAGAGCAGTGTAGTTAAAAAGAGACGAAAAGAACGAGGAGAGCTCTCATGGCTGTGCTTTGGATATAATTTCACTGTCTTTCTTTGTCGTTATTTCCTGATAGCCTGGAGAACAGTTCGTGGCCATAACAAATTATTCTCCAACCGCTGACCGGCCCGAGGACCTGCCACTGTCAGCGGGTGAAACTGTGCGGCTGCTCTCCGAAGACGGCGTCTGGGCGTTTGTATGCACAACGGACCCAACTAGGAGACGGGGATGGGTACCGGCTTCAATGCTGAAGAAGAACGGAGGGTTTAACTCATCTTACGCAAGGTTGGAACTGTAGAAAGTGCCTGCACTCCCAAAATTGTCTAATTAACAATTATTCCACGAGCGCGCGTTGGATATGAGATGATAGAGCGCCCAATTGGCTATAATCATCTCATATCCAACAAGCGCGAGTGGAATAATTGTTTTATTAAAAACAATCAAGTAATATTGGTAGGCCTGGCTGATTTCGTTTTCAAGAGCAACCAGAAAACAATTTATGGTCGCTACTTCTCGGGCATGGTATAATGGCTCATATACCATGGCCGCTCAGCCAATCAAAACCCTGGAATTGCATTATACAATGATCCAGTTTTTAATAATCGCAAATATAGAATACAAATATTCTCAAAATGACGGTTTTTGCAAAATACGGGGCGCAAGCATTTCTGCTTGGTCATGCTGGCTTCCAGTTGAACGGTGACGTTTAATGATTTTCTCCACATCCTCGCATGTGTCGTTCTTTTAGATTTCACAAGAAAGCTATGTCCCTGAAAATCGGCGGAGCCGAACTTGAACCGTGAGCCTCGCGTTTACTCTTTTCAAAATTATAATCCATTTTCATCCTCGCCATCTTAAGCCAATCTCACTTTTTAATGTAATTCTTTTTTAGCTTTGCTATAATCTAGGTATGTTATGTAGCTTCTTGTTTCGTTTTTGTTTGGACACCAGGCGGTCCTTGTCAGTTGGTGACATATATGATGCGTATCAGGATGAGGAAGCTACACCACGTGTACAGAGAGTGATGCCATCAATGGCACCACAGCCTCAGAAACGACCTGTGCCGACCCCGCGGAGTGACCTGGAAAAGACACCTGTGGACTTGATGGGAGCCCCTAATGAAATGGCTCCTCCACTACCTGGTGGTCCACAAAAACATCGTAAGCCTGGTAAGAAGTCTGTCGTGATGATATTCAGAAACTCGGTTCAAACAATGTAAGGACCGCGTAGCACTGGTAGCAATCGTATAAAGCGGATTTTTTGGATTTTGTTTTTACGTTATGTATGGGAGGTTGCCAGGAACTGAGCAAGACTATTGCCACTAGAGTAGAAAGGAACCTGGGTCGCCGACAGTAAAGGAAAATGTTCGAACCTTTGGAGTATGAAACCACAAACTTTGCATCAGGGCCGAGTTGTTCGATGCCCGATTAGCACCAATCCTGGGTTAGCTGTGAACAAAGCCTAGAAGTTGCCATGGTAATTAAGCTGGATTAGTGCTAATCGCGCTTCGAACGACCCGACCCAGATCTCTCGAACGTTACGTCACCACACTCCCTTCTTGGCATGCGCGCAGTGAATCCTCCTTGTAGCATTCTAATAGGATATGTTGTGTACTTCGTATGATACGTACGATACGCTTTGCACTTTCTGAAGGAACGTGAAAGGGCAGCAAGCACTCTGATATGCCACTCGTGTTGAACCTCCATTTTATGTGTTTTTAGGTAAAGTCAGCGCATATTACTTCGCAAAGGAAGACTTCACAACTAACAACAGCAAGTGCATATGTATACGTAAAGGCGAGGTGGGTCAACTGTTAGAAATACAGTCGTCTGGCTGGTGGAAAATGAGTGTGGAGGGAGTGCTAGGATGGACACCTGGGGAATTCTGGGAATCTTTGCAGGTAATATAGTAAACACAATAAGTAAGTAAGTAACTTTATTCCAACTCGGGTTGATGAAGCTAATTAGGCCCCTAGCAATACAATCATGCTAATATGCCGAGAAAAATATAAGAATATAAAAAATTAAAAAAAAAACATACATGATCAATTAATGATTAACATTCTAACTATATCAATAAATAAACAATAAACAGTCCTAAGTCTTAAGATTAAGACAGTCAACTCCCTTTATTGCGGAAACCCTCGGGACCGCGAGTTAGTGTCCTTAATAGCGAGAGTCCGTAATAACGGCAATTGACTTCAGTCCAACGTGTGCCATTTATTTGCGAGGTGTCTGCAAGGCGAGAGTTGACTGTAAACGTAAATAAACAAATAAATGGGAATTTCAGTGGCTTCTGCAGAGTGGCTCTTTCATCCGCTGTTTCCCGGGAATGTTGGTTTTTGTGGAGGGAGAAAAACCGGAGTACCCGGAGAAAAACCCTTGGAACAGGGAGGAGAACCAACAACAAACTCAACCCACATATGGCGTCAAAACCAAGGAATCGAACTCAGGCCATATTGGTGGGAGGCGAGTGCTCTCACCAATGCGCCATCCCTGCTCCCTAATCTGTTGTTTCCTTCGTTTTATTGTTCAAAAGCTTGCACCAATCTCGTTTAAGCCTGTATGATTTTGCAGTTATTTGGGAGTTGTTTCTTTAAATACGATGAATCTTTTGTCCAAAAGGAACCTGTTGTCATCCGACATAAAAGTAGAATGCTTAATTTCTCTGAGTTAAAAACATATACACTGGTAAGTCAGTGTCATAAGCGTAATAGCCTGTTTATTTCAGTGAGATCATTGAGGTCCAAGAACCTTTAAATAGATTTCTGTGGTTCTAACACGTCGGGAAGTACTTCTTATTACCATCTTGAATGTTGGTGATACCGGCGTTTGCATTTCCTGTCGCGTGGGGCTCAATCAATACCACAGAGGTATAACCCATATCAGGCACCTCGCGAGATAAAAATAGTTAAAATCAACAAGTGGTTTGCTAAAGTTTGGTCAATGATCATTAGGTTTTCAACTTTTTATTTTATTGATTTAATACAGGATGAAGAGGATGATGTCCTTAATAATAATCAAAAAGAAAAAACAAGAAACAGTTCTTTTGGTAAGAATATTGCTTTCTCGTGTTGTTTTGTACTAAAATATCTATTAGCTAATGCTCTAGTGGTGTAGTCTTTTTTTTTCTGTTTTGTCTTGTTGTTGTTACTGATCTAAAAGTACACGTAGTAGAACGTGTCATCAATTCTGCAAATCACTATGAAAGCAAAGAACTCCATGAAGCCGACCAAACATCAAACAAAAACACCGAAATATAAAAGCCGACCCAAGCGCGGGAAATCATGGGTACTTACCCTTTGGCCAAAAACTCCGGAAATTTCGGTTTGAAGTCAAATGGTAAGGTAATTTTCCGGAAATTCCGTTCGGAAATTGTGGAGTATTTTCAGAGGTACTCTTCTTTTTCCATTCGAAACGGAAGGGCGGAAAATTCCTTACCATTTGAATGAATCCTCCGTTTTCAGGCCTTTTTCAGCTAGCGCGGGACGAAACGCCTGACAGATAAACGGTAAGCGCGATCTCATCCCGTTGGTCGGTCGAATTCGGAAAATGTCTTAGCATTATGCAACTGTTACACCAACCGGATTTTTCCTACAAATGGTAAGCACCCCATGCAACCGGTGCCAAGGCCGTGAAATCATGTAACCGGTTTGAAACGCGGGAAAAGACGTAACCGGTGCGAAACGCGGGAAAAGGTGTAACCGGTTTGAAATGCGGGAAAAAGTGTAACCGGTGGAATGCGCGGGAAATCATAAAACCGGCGAGAAGCGCGGGAAAAAAAGATGTAACTGATCCTGACGCGGGGTGAACACACGTAAGCTACGTTATGGTTTAAGAAAAGTCTTTTTGCTCTAGTTGGTTGGGACACGTTGTTACAAATAAACGAAAAATCTGTAGGACACTCGTAACAACTTTCAATTTTTTAGCCTCTTCATTCATTTTTGGTGTGTTTCTTTGTTTGTGTTTTGAAATCCACCCCTTCTCGTTTCCTCAAGTTGTCTTGTCTGTCTTGTAGGTGACGAGTTGTGGTATTATGGTAAAATGTCACGTCAAAAGTGCGAAGAGCTTATGCTGAGGGTAAGTTTTCTGAGTTTCAATGTTATTGTCATTTAATTTTAATATTGTAAAGCGCAACTAAATATATTCATATGGAAGTTTGCGCTGTATAAATGTATATCATCATCATCATTATCATCAGTATTATTATTATTATTATTATTATTATTATTATTATTATTATTATTATTATTATTATTAAAGACAACTTTCATTTCTGCATGCTTCTTTGCAGAAGCCGCCAATCCTCCTGGAATGATTATTCCTAACGGATAATTAACATTTCTTGGACGAGGTTGAGCAAAACATTGTGGTTTGTCAGTGGCGAGCAGATAAATTGTTTGCCGAAGCCGAAGGCTAAGGCAATTAATTGATCTGCGAGACACTGATAACTAACGATATTTTGCGACAATCGAGTTCAATAATTGTTTTATCATTCGATCACCGAGTTTGTTTCTCGTGATTATTTTTGGGAAATCACTCTCTGACAGCTCAGGGAAGCGATCTGCTATTTTCATGCAAGAGCGTTGTTTCAAATACGCATGAGCAAAATATTATTTGCAGCAAAACACAGTTGGACAGTATTGCGCATAAGTAGACCATTATTTGTAGGCAGTTATTTGCAGGTCACGTGGCATGCTTTCGGCCAATGAAAAAGAGGGAAAAATGCATCGAATGATAATGAGTTTTGTGTTTCATATTTCAACAGAGCGCAAAAGAACTGGATTACTTGATAAGGGAGAGCACTCAGAAGGTCTGTGAAAACATTCTATGGTCAAAATATTTAATCTCCCCACTGTTTGCCATGTATTTGATTCTACGGAAGTTCTGAGCATTTGTTGGTTCATCGATGCAACGTACACTAGATGTCGATATATTCTTCGTTACCTTTCACGTTGATAGTGTACTTGGAGTAGCGTTCAATACAACATTTATTAATTCCTCCTGTCAGGCTTTTCAGAATTAATTTATAGATCAAATGGATGTGTGAAATTCAATTCCAAAAAGAAACTCTTCTCTAGGATACTTTTTAGTTGTTTACAACTACGAAATGGCGAGTCTACTGTATTTATATTGTAGGAGAAATTGGAGGCTAATCAAAGGGTGATCAATATGTTTTGTTCTACGTTTTCAGTTTGCGTCTTTTGTCCTCTCAGTCATGTATGGCGGAAGGTTTGTATTTGCTCATTATTGTCTCAATTCATTCATGTTTCAAAGATGTGGAGGTGTAGTCGTCTACTTATTAGGAAACACGGCCATCAAACTTGACACATGTAGCTTATTGAACTCGTTACTCCTGTGACAATTTACTTCACTGTACCTCCCTTGTACTCTGACGCACTACACCCCCCCCCCCCCTCCCTCCATTCAGACAGAGCGGGTGTGGGGACGGAAGGTGGGGTAACAATGCTCGAAGGTACCTGTGCTACGGAAGTTGAAGGTGGGAGGTGGGTCCTTGTTATGTTCGTCAATTTTCATCCGAAATAGGGTTTCCCCTCAAACTTGAAGGCAAAAAACTTGTTTCGGCCTGTGAAAAATGAAGGACAGTCGACTCCCGATAACTCGAACCTTCAAGGAAAATTGGGTTCGAGTGAACGGGAGTCGACTGTACCTTCAATGGCCGTTTTTATACTAGAGGACGCATTATCCGTCTGGACGAACTTGGGCAAACATTTGTTGTTCGTCTGGTTATTCGTCTCTAGTATAAAGACGGGCAAAGGACGCATTATCCGTCTGGACAAACCATTTTCCGTTCTGCGTCGTTCAAGACGAGTAATGGAAGATAATTCGTCCAGACGGATAATGCGTCTTGTGCCCGTCTTTATACTAGAGACGAATAACCAGACGAACAACAAATGTTTGCCCAAGTTCGTCCAGACGGATAATGCGTCCTCTAGTATAAAAACGGCCAATCTCTCAGTACGTAATACACCCCCACCCCCACCCAAATTCTTCCCTTCCCCTCTTCTTCCTCCCTCCCCCCCCCCCCCCCCCTCCCGCGCCGGGTAATATGTTGCACAAAGCTCGTGATTCTTTGCCATCCTGTTCGATTCAGTTATAATAATTTCATGTGCTTTTTTGTTTCAGAATCCGCCATTTTCCCATCGAGTTGACACCCAGTGGTCGGTACGTGATTGGCAAACACGCGTTTGACGGTCTGACGGAAATCGTAACGTTTTACAAACAGCACGCGTTATTTTACACCCAAAACAAGGAGCCAGTGAGCTTGGGAGATTCATTCCGGGGAATGTAGGCCCGCGTCAGCCTTCACACAAATATCGTTTTTTGCGTGACAAAGACATAGAGACAAACGAAACTTTCTAATGTAAAAGAAAGGATTTCGTCGATGATGGTGTACCTCGTTGCACAATTTTGGCATCTCTTCACTATCAATAGTTGCTGTTGGCCACGGTAAAATGGAATCTATTTATTGTTAAAAAAAAAATTAAAACTGCTTAAATACATTATCTATCAATAAAGAAAATATTGCACAACAGAAATAAACTCTGAACCAGGCGGCGGGAAAAAATGCCAGAACCAGTTGACTGTGAACTTCAAAACAGGCGAGCGTTTGACGAAGACAATTTTCTGAAAAAAAAATTGTTTTAACATTTAAAATTTCCCGAAAAAGGTGATAATTATTTCTGTTAAATATTTTCTAGCCTGTGAATGCCCGCGCCAGTCATCGCCCCTTGCTGCAGGGAGCGGTGAGAGCTGGCTGTCTTCCAGAGACTGAACGTTTTCACGAACACTGTTTTAATAATTAGAAGCCAGAGAGCTGGAGAAAGGTTCTTTAGCATTGAATTCTGATAATATAATACATTTTATAAATTACAGATTTTATAAATCTGAAATACACATTAAAATAAATATTTTTTTGCACTGATTATGTTAAAAGCCCAAGTATTATGAAAGTTTCAAAACCAGACCACAGTCTATAGTCTGTTTTGTTCGTCGTTGTTGTAGTATTTGTCTTGACACTTTTGACATAGCGTTTGTGGTTTTATCTGTAACTTTTAGTGAACTGACGTGTCTTTCGAACAGAACGAGAAATAAGAATTTTGTAAAACGATAGCCAATTACACAATGAGTATATTTTAAATAGACGTGTAAAAAGTTAGAACGATAGTGTTTAAAAAAATAGGAAAATAATTTAATGTGCTTCTTAAAAGTAAAAATAAATTTAAATGACGTTTATTGTAGCGATTTATTAGATTATATCCGGTATATTAGGTAAATAAATTTTAATAGAGTTTAGTAAATTAGTTTTTTGCTGTTTTGCAGTGCTGTAGAGAATTAATAACAGTATAGATATGCGATGATTTGATTGCGGTCTTATTATCAGTTTTTATATTTTTTGCAATATTTGTAAACAACGCATTTATACAAGAGAATTCATACAAATGAAAGGCAACATTTAATTAAATGGTGTTTGTTTTGTATGATGTTTTTAACGTTTTGAAAAATAATAAAAAAAGTTAACAAAAATACACGACTTGTGTTTATCAGTACTGTGGTTATACATAGAGGGTTTTCACGGCGACGGTGTTGGAAGTGCAGAGGATTAAAAAGTATTTGAATAAAATAGAATTTATTTCCCAAACGAAAATCATTTTATTGGCCGCCTTGAAAAATGCTCTAAATGCAGAGCGGAAAATTGGCGGCTTGTTGACCGAGCCACTGAACTTTCTAGAACTTTCCACTTAAGAAATTTGTGGTGTACTGGGTACAAGTATCAGGACACGATTACATCCGGGAATGTAAGTAAGCGAGAGAGAGTTGAAATAGAAAGCATAATGGCGGACCTTAGGTGTGTCTCAGTGACTTTGTGTCTGACATAGTGTCAACCTGCGGCCCTTAAAACACAACAGAATTCCATGTCTCAAACATTCACTTAAAATTACACGAGGTGAAACTTATTTTAAACTTAAGGACAGTGCGTACTAATTCCAAGGAAAAGAAGATCTTAGCAAATTGCATTGAGTGATCCGAAAAGAAAATTGGGGATACCCACGCATTTTTCAAAGAAAATTAATCGACAATATTTGTAAAAAGCGCTAAAATACATAAAATATGGAATTTTTCTCAAATTTTTAACTTAATTGTCTCTGAAAAATGCATGGTTACCCCCAAATTTCTTTTCGGATTTCAATAACACTTGCTAAATCTTCTTTTCCCGCGTATTTATAAACTGCGCAAAAAATACGTTTGAATTAGTAGGCACCGTCCTTAAAGAAATCAGAGCATCTCGGACCATCACTAGATGCGCAGAGTGTATGCGCAGTAGCAAAGGTAGGCACCGTCCTTAAGAGGAAACTAAGGGTAAAAAAACAGTCATGTAAGCCTCGAACCCGAGTCATGTCAGTCATTTGCTTCATTTTTCTATCCATAACCACTATTCCAACAAGGACCAACTGCCGAAATTGTAATTTTTAACGTATTCATAAAGCTATAGAGTTACCCATCAAAATAAACAAAAGCTACTGTGTAGCACGGACATTTTGCGGGAGTTTTATTTAATTTGCCGATTGGCGATTTTTTGTGGTTTGCGGGAACAAATTTTGGCGGTTCGAGATGAGTGAAATTTCTGCTGTGAACTAATTTTTGCGATTCTCTGTTCAAGCAGCAGAACATTTAAGTCGGAGAAACCTTCAACTTTTGTTGTACGGTATGTTGAGCCACAGTTCACTCTACTTACATATTAGAGGCATATCACTGTAATTCCTTAATACTGCGCAAAGGGACTGAACAACAACAAAACAAAACAAAAAGCCCAGCACTAACCATGCAGAACAAAACACTCACCATCTGTTAAGCTTCATTAATACGAGATACAGACTACCGTATGTATCTGAGCTCTGGTTGGATTTTCCAATGGAAAATCATGTTAATGTTCTTGTTTAAGTCCAATGTATATTGCCCCAGTGGCACAAGTCTAGCGGAGTGTTGAATTTGACTGAAGGGAGTTAATTTTTGCGGCGTTTTATTTTGCGGGTTTGTTTTTGTTCGGGAACTAATTTTTGCGGATCGAGGTCAATCCGCAAAAATTAGAACCCGCAAAATTTTCATGCTACACGGTAACCGTTTTGAAATCAGTGCCTTACCCTAATTACTGTAGATCAGTGCTTAGCCCCAAAATGATGTTCCTTGCCTAGCTGGAGCTCTATTCACTCAGTTCTCTGCCTAATAAATCGGGGTCTTTTCCCGTGTATATTTTGTATGTACATCAGTACTATGAAGATAAGGAATACGACATTATGTAAACCTCATAAAGTGTCCAAGGTCAGTTCAAGATACGGAGACAAGTTTAACCCAAGAAATTCTGGACAACGTCCGGATCAAAATGTTCCAGCCTGGGCACCAACTTCGGACGCCGTGATATGTAATAAATACGAAAGCATTGGAGTTGCTTTGTACGCGTTAAAGAAGTCCCGTGACTTCCCAAAACATCCCACAATTCCCGAATTCGTGCCCAGTCTTCCATGTTACTGAAGCCGTGCTAATATACAGCTTCCATGTACAAATCTCGACAGCAACATTGTCCGTATTTGGCCAGTCGCTTTGCCGCGTACTGGACACGGGCGGATAATGCTCGCGCGCGAGAATCCACCTTTTAGGCACTTTCAACCTCGTGGGTTCAGTAGTCTGAAACGTTGCATATTGGCAGTAGACTGCAAGCAGTCCCTTTCTGGATAGTCGAGAGGTCGAGCGAAATTAGCCGAGCGAGAAAAAAACTGGAGGGAACGAGTGGAGTGGGGCTTCTCTTCTTGTTTATTTCTCCTCGCTCCAGTCTCGCTGCGCTGTGAGCGCACCCTCTCCACTGACCAGACAGGGACTGCTTGCAGTCTATATTGGTAGGAAAAGAAAGCATATAACACAGTGTTTATATTCTATTTTAGTTCACACTCGGCTCCCCTTAGCACCAAATTGTAATCAAATCGCCGTTAAACCTCAGTGGAAATCCTTATCAAGAGCGAATCGTCACACAATTTGCTGTTATTCAAACACATCAACAATTGTCTGTGTTAACAGCCATTTACAAGGCGTCGGTTTTATGCAAAGATACACACTGTCTCGGAGTGGTAAATTGGCCCCTTCCGGCAAGAAAACAGTAAACAGGAAACAGTAGCCCGAGAATACAACTTTCTCACGTGAATTAAGGGTATAACTTTTATTTTGCTTGCAGTCTATAAGTCTATCAGTTCCTATAAGCAAAGCGTTGAGCATTAAGCACTACATTTCATTTAGTTTAGTGTTAAATATTAGACCTGGAGAAAGGTCTTGATTAAATAGTGGTGCGCCTCTCTTATTTCGTAGAATAAAGCTGAAATAATTGCGAATTTCCATTGACGGTAGAGAAGCTTATTTTGCAGACTTGATGATGATCCAAGCGTTTCACCTGAAACAAAAACGAAGAAATCGCCCTTTTGAGCCAATGAATTTCGTGTCCTTCGAACTTCATAAAACTCCAAGGCCTAACTTACAGAACATGATAAAAGACGCAGAGACCGATACAACGTAGAATTACGGTTTAAAGGTTAATTACTATATTTCGGATGGCCAAACCAGCCTTCTTCAGGTACAATGAAAATTTACATTGAGACATACGCTTATCATAGTAGCAGAGCTACGTAAAACTAACTTGATTGACAGTATAAAATATGAAACAAATGAAAATAATAACAAAAAATAAAAAAATTTAAAAGGAAAAAAGCTAGTAAATTTCTTCGCGAATATTGAGGCCATGTGGAAGAAGTGTTCTGCCTTTTAAGATTATTTGAGGCGTTATTTTTTTCTCGTTTTTTTTTTTTTTCAGGCGAGCACGGGCCGCGAGTCACGCCGTCGCGCGTGACTCGTGCCCCCACGCTCGCCGCGTGCTTATCTCGCTCGCCTGCAAAAAACGAAACAACTGTTCTGCGGGCTATTCAAGGCCTGGCGCATGCATGTTGATTCATAGTCGGACTGTAACCGAATGTTTTTTCCCTTATCTATGATCCATTTTGTTTTGGAATTCAATTTGAGTTCAGTTAGTTCAAGGATGAAGAACTAAGAGTAATATAGCTTTCAGAAGGAAAATTCGTTGGTAAAAATTTGATTGGTTGGAATCTGAAGTTGCTCAAATAGGCCATTTCCGAGTTGCTGTGAACCTCATTTTGAAAGCGAGGCTAAGTGCAAAACTTTTCATATTAAAATTACTTTTGTTTGCATATGAATGAAAACTAATTTTCATAACAAAAATTTTGCTCTTAGCCTCGCTTTTACAATGAGGTTCAAAGCAACGATTAGTGAAAGTAATCAGGCTTAGAGGAACGAGACCCTGAACGACTAAAGTTTAACGGCACCCTCAAAACAAAATTTAGTTAATTAGCAACTCGTTTTTTCCAAACCATCCACAAAATTACCGGGCCCTTTTTTTCACACGACAAACTCTCAAAACTATACGCTGTTGTCAAGTTTGAATTTGACGGAACCCGTGATTGAAGCAAACGTTGTTATACCTAGGAGGGTTATGAATTTTACCGTACTTTAATACCTGATCATTAACAGAATTCGGGGCAAGTGCGGTGACAGAACCTCCTAGCTATACTTCTGTACCGGACCACATGCATGGCAGCACATTTTCCTCTGTACGAGCTAAATCGTCTGCACAGGGACGGGAAGATGTCGTCACATTTCTCTAATAAGAACGAAACAAACACAAGTTTGAAAAGTGACTCTCCTGACTTGCGACTGGTGAGCATTAAATCTAGATTTCAGCACTAATTTTATTACAGAAACAAATGTGGGCAGAAACTCGACTAGTTTGCTTTTACATATGAAAGGCATTGAAGTTTGTATTAAAATTAAGCCAACATCAGCCTCACTTCCACGTAAAAGCCAGGTCACTAAGCACACAACTGTGAAATGGACTATTTACTTCCTCTGGTCTCTACGGCGTTCTTGTAGTAGTCTGTGGCGTCATCAACATCATAGGCCATATCATCTGTGTTTAAATTGAAAGAAGCAGAATCACTTTGTGGCCTACTCGATTAGCTTTGCGCTCGTTAGGATGTTTCACCGAGCAAATATCTTTAATTAACGTAATTGTCTACAGTTTACACTAATTGGCAATGTATCGTCTAACGGTCGCTGTGGTATAAGTAATTACCATTAGTATATTTAACAATTATTCCACAAGCACGCGTTGGATATGAGATGATAGATAGCCAACGAGGCGCGTAGCGTCGAGTTGGCTATAAGCATCTCATATCCAACAAGCGCGAGTGGGATAATTGTTTTATTAAAAATAATCAAGAAATATTTGCTAGATCTTGCTGATTTCGCTTTGCAAGAACAACCAGAAGACAAGTTAATGGCCGCTATTTCTTAGGCATGGTATAATGGCTCATATACCATGGCCTCTAAGCCAATCATATGCCTGGAATTGCATTATACAATGATCCAGTTTTTAATAAAGCAAATTAAACCTGGGCATAGTGTTTTTCGTGCGCTCTGATTGGCTAATCAAACACTGCGAAGTACGTATTTGCCACTCATCCGCTGCCATTAGAATAGATTTAGACTCGCGTTTACGGCAAACGGCAAACGTAAGATTCGCGTTTATGTTTTCTTGAAAACATGAGAACATAGATTAGAATAGTGCAAAACAATTTTGACCTTTCATGCTAACGCAAAGCTACTCAATTTCATTGAGAAACTGGAAACAGTGGGCGGCAAATGAAGGGTTAATATGGTCACGTGGTCATTTCTTCCGTTTGCCGCAAACGTAATTCTAAATTTCGCTATTATCCTGAATTTTGAGCGGGTTTTTACGCCACTTTATTTGGATCAGACATAAAGTGACTAACGCATATCCATTGGCTGCCAAAGTATTGTTAAATACCCACCACCTCCCCCATACACTTCATTAACTAGAAAATACAGAAAAACGTTTACACTAATAATAGTTACAGGAAAGGGAAAACAGGTATGAGTAGAGTATTAGACTTACTAAAGTAGAAATATGTTTGTCCCATGAACCAAGTTTACATTGTAATGGCCTTAACTCCCACGAGTCTTCCTGTAGCTCAGTGGTAGAGCATCCGAACTAGTAATCAGAAGGTCTTAGGTTCGACTCCTGATAGGAGCACTCGGATTTTTTCGGAGTATGCCTGTGTCATTTACTGAATAATACATCATTCTCATAGAAATACGAAGTATGTAAAAAGACTTTTATAAAAGGGTGTAACTCCACACAGCTTGAATGCGAGAAATGAGTCACTCTGTTGAAGTAAGAAGGTTACGATAACTTCGTTTTAACTTTAAAAACTCTATAAATTCTTTCTTCGGATTGCCTTAAAATAATTTCAAGCACAGACTGAAGTGATAAATAGTTACCTCTGGCGATCATATCCCTCTCGTCTGTAAATGCGGTCTTGTCTATAAAAGGAAGTTATTTAACGGAAAGTTATGCCGGTAATACTGGTCAATTTTATTTTCGAAATAACCAAAAAAAGACAACTGACAAACAAACAAACTCACGAGTAAAAATGCCCAATCACGCAATTGTCCACCAAATAAATTGCAGGTTTAAGTTCAAGTTCAAGTTTATTTAAAGCTCTCACACAAATTTTTATACACATTTAAAATGTACAGTCACCAGAACAATAACACATTAACAAACAGTACATACAGAGAAATTCAATTACCAAGAGGTTTTTTTGTACAGAGTTTGTGGCACCTAAATATGATAAAACTAATCGAGGGAGTGAGCCAAAATATCTAGAATTAATGAAAATAACAATGAACAATCAAACATGTCTATTTGCAAATTCATACAATTCGCACGGCTTTGAAACAGACCTTAAATTCTTCCTTTATAACTGGAATTTCGAGCCGTAAACAATCCAGTCTTTTCACCAAATAATTCTTCATTTATCAGCATCTGGGAAAACAGGCACTTGTTTAACCAAGGTATTTCGTTTTAGATTGACTGAATAAGCGCAGCAGGCCTTCGCTCCTTAAACTCACTTTTGTCTTTTATCTTTGAGTTTAAGTAAGCGAGAATAATCACCTTCTGGGAGATACTCGGTGTCGGTAGTTTCATCAACCAAAGCCCTTGCATCCACATCTGAGTCTGAAACACAATGAAAATTACACTGAACGAACAGATAACTAGACTGCAGGAGTGTTAAGAAAAGTCGTGCTTGGCTCTTCTTTTGCACGGCACATTTTTGCGCTAATCACTGGTTTTCTCCGCCTTAAAAGAGGACTTTCAATCAAAACTTTATCTTTTAAAATCGTCTATGGTGTTTAAGATTTGCCTCAACATAGTAAAGTAGGAATCTGAATATTTGCAATAAGCGTAACCCGTGACCGAATCTTAGGGAAACTCGCTTACAACAACAACAACAACAATTTATCTGGTTAAATCTGATGTTGTCAAAAAATACTTTTTAAAAGAACTTTATTCGATGTAGATTGCACTTGCCTCCACCCGACCCTTGATTTGATTGAATAGTTCGTTCAACATTGTTGAAAGTGTAAAAAAAATGTTGAAAAATTTGCAAAAAAAAAGCCATACATTGCTTTGTATTTTATTGTTTTTTTAGAATAATTGTTGCTTAATTATCTCTAAAAGAAATGCTTTATAACCCCCATTTTGTTTTTTGGATTTCAATAGCCCTTGCTAAGATCTGCTTTTCCCACATAGTCATAAGCCACACAAAAATACTTCTTTATTAGTAGGCACCGCCCTTAAATAGATCGTCCTGGCAACGCGTGCGCAGAAAATTGCCGAACAAAGAACAAAGCCAATTAATCAAAAACTACAACTGAAATTTCTTTTATGAGTGTTCTGTATTGAATAGATAGATCGGTAGATAGCTGAGATAAGATGTTATGACAGCGTTAAACGATGATAATTTGTGCGACGTTTTATCAAGAACCCCTCGCCAGCCAGCTATATATCAATCAGTCAGTTTTGTTAGAAGCCTTATGACGGTAGAAACCCAACCGAGTTTACCGTGTAATTATCAAACCCCTTTTACGCTGATAACAACTTACTTGCCTCCTCACAACACAGTTTTTAAATTTTTTATAACTGACCTCTTTTAAATTTTAATCAGTTATGCTTGACCACATTGTGCAAGCCTTAGGTCCTAATTGGTTCTGTCGCACCAGTTGTTCATGACTTATTTTTCTAATCAACCCGTCTTAAGCTTCGCCCTCGCATTGATTGGCTTCATGACTGAGCAACTAATTCTGTTCCTCAATTTACACTAAGCGGTTGTGGTGAAGCTTGTTGCGTAAATGATGTCTGTGATGTATAAGTAGACTTACCACAACTTGTCTTCTTATTCGCCGAAACGGACTTCGAGAATGTGTATCAGGAGCCTCTAATTACCCTTGCAGATTTTCATCTCAGATACTTTCTTCTTTATGTTTGTGATAAGTAGCAGGAATTTAGTGCATGCTAGTCAATTTTACTTTCTAATTTTTCCGAAAATGACTGAAGGCGAAATGAATCGCAAACAAAAACTTAATCTCGTACTGGGCGGCCGACCACCGCGCTAGGGTCCCACGTATCGACTGCGATTCAATTATATGACACTCCTTCTAGATTTAGAAGTAGGCAGTAAATATTTTGGGAATTTTTTCTGAAAAAATATTTCGTTCGACAGTGCCAAACGGTGTTAAAGTCCGAGAATCTATCACGTGGGATAAACCGTTCACACGTAACGATAAGTACGTTCAAACCAAGTGAAAGTTACTGTTATCAAAGATTGGAGTCAAAATTAAAACGTTCCTATATCAGTGTTAACGACTTTTCACAACTGAATGGTGTTATTAACTTGTTTAGAACTCGCTTAAAATGGAAACTGTTTTTGTAGTTCAAAGTTTTGAGATTTCTGGTAGATCTGTAAATCTGGTAAAAATAAAAACTTTTCCGAAATTTTTACAAGCATTAATCACAGGACTTCGCCCTGTAACAAAAGAGTACAATAGAGTGATCCATTTTCCTTAGACTTCCGAAGTACATCTGATGACGCTTTCCGTGTTAAAGGTCACACAAATATATATTATTTTACTAGTAAAACCCTCAAAACAATTTTTTAAGCTGACAAAAACGTAATCCACTTAACGTTAGTTGATATGCTATCTTTTTGTAAATTAGAAATAATTCCACTTCCCATCGTGGTGATTGTTGATAGTAAAAAGCGACGGTTATCTCCACTTTAAAGCACTGTAGAGTCTACTTAAGGAATCTTTTATCATTAGACAAAATATTTAGGCACAAAACTTGCTGAAATGGTCAAGTCGGTTTATCACCGGCATAAAATAATTGAACTTCAGTGATAAAGAAAAGCAAACCTGTATCGATGTTGTTCCAGATATCTTTTTCAGAGGAAATTGATGCCGTTTGGACGTCATAATTCCCCCAAAACGCCAGAAAAATGACTAGGAAAGCTGTTTTAAGCGGCATTGTGCTTAGAAAAAACAGCTGAAAAACAATATGGCAGTTTGTGAACTTCAGTGAACTTCGAACAGACCGGCGCTGGACTATTGGGGAATGCTTCAATGTTCAAATTTATGTAAGGAGAATGTGTTGTTTTAATAAACTTGTTATTCATTGATTTAACTGGTTGATTAGAGGAATCAATTGATTGGATTAATTTTTTATGTTAGCAATTAACACCACGGACGACACGCCAATCCGCAACGCTACAAAGGGAATAAATCTATCATATTTTCGTTGTTTTGGCACCAAAAAAACCTGAGACTCACTGTAACCAAAGCAAAGAAATTCGGCATTTTCCATTTTGAGTAAGGATTTTCAAAATAATATTTCTTAATTAGTAAATTCTGTTGAATAATTTGTAAACGGTAACAAATGCTTTCGTTTGCACCAATGAATGAATCTGCTATAATTGGCCTACATAAATTAAGAAGAGGTGGAACTAAATGATGTATCCTCTGATGAAAATTGCCACAATTTTTTTTCTAATAGTTTTAAAACACATATAGCCACTCCCATCGGTAATATTTACAGTGCGAGGTCTCATAGCGGCAACTTTTCTCATAAAGTAAAATTGATATTTTTTGTGATTTCCGCTCGACAGATGTCACCTAGAAGATATTTTTACTAAAGTTAAAACAAAGAAAGAAAGATTTAGTAAATAGCATTATCAAAACAATGTGGTGTGGAATATCTAGCGAGTTTGTGGTTTATTGTTTTTCTTGGAAATGAAACTTTCTCGGCGGGAATTTGGCGTCAGTAGATTTTCAAAGTGTGCGTATAGAAAACACATTATTTTTTAAGTCCGTGTAGATCAGTATAAGACAGAGTGAAACCTATCAATCGAATAAAACTGCAGATATTTTTTATATGTCTATAATATTTGAAAGGTAAATATAAGTGATATTTTTGAGGAAACCTTATTCTATAAGCCCCATGGTTTATTTATGGTTAATTCTAAGGTTTCCTCGCTCCTTTCTCTTAATCTTTTTTCTAAATGAATGAAAAGAAATAAAAAATAGAATACCTTTAGTTCGTGATGAATGTATCAGTTATGTTTTCTAATTTAATCGCTGACGATTTCAAAGACATTTGATAATTAATTAGAAAATTTTCGCGTCATTAAAGTACACCGGTAGTTGTAGACAAGTGCTTACGGCCGGACGTTTGATTCATCAAAGGTACTAGACCACTGGTAATTCATAGGAAACCAAAATATTATTCTTTCAGTTGATTTCGTGTTTAATGAATTTCAGCAAGAGGTACTTCATCCTCTCTTGATTTTGGTCAACAAACTGAATCCTTTCGAAAACAGTTATTTTAACAAACCCTTTCTGGCACCTGCCAAAAAACGCCGCAGGGAATTGTAATTGAAATATGTCTCCTTTTTCTGCAGTATTTTTTTTTTAAAAATGTCTTTGGTTTAGTCTAATACTACCTTTATACAGGTATCACATGAGATCCCAAAGAAAAAAAATACGAAAGAAGATAGTAACCTCTTTACATCGCACCGTTTGACGTTATGAGGGAAAAGCAATTTACAATTTCTGTTTGTACAATTTTCAATTTTGCAAAATAGGGGAGATTTAATATTCGTGATTTCACCCACGGATAGGCTGGCGATCGATTGTGATATCCTACACAAAATAGATTGATTATTCGCCCTCCCCGCCGTTTAGGAGTTGTCTTTGTATGGCGTCAGTTATCCATGCGGGAAAGAAAAATGATTATTAACTGAAACACAAATTGTAATGTGTTGAATGAATTTCACAAAGTTCCTGGTTGAAACAGCAACTGCAAATTTGCTCGGTTGTAACATGTTTATTATTTTTTATTTTTACTGTTGTGGCTAAAAGTGGCTGATGGAAAACAGAAATCTATTTGCGAGTTATTTACTCATTGATAGCCTTATTACTGGAATTGATCATGAGACCAACAATTTTCATAACAGAGTCCTTTTCAACGAGGAAAATTTGTAGAATCAAGGCTTCAAACAAAGTTACCACTGGGTCAATGTTAGGACTTCTAGATAATATCAGATATTAAAGTCTAAATTTCTGATATTATTTTTTTTTTCCGAACTGATAATTACTGAGACACTTGTAGTCAGGATTGGATCCTTCATTTTTTATTAATCATGTTTTCCAAGCAAGCATCTGCCACGTGGATATGATTGTTAAAAATACCTAATAAGTTCCATATCTTTCACGCTTCTTGACGGCCATTTTGGATAAACATGCTACAAATTAAAGTGTATAGGATTTAAATTTTGCGTATAAAATAGCGTTCTAAAAGTCAATAAAAGAATTCTCTCGAACCACTGTCAGCCGATGTCAGCCCGGATTTTTACTAGTGGCGCATGCGCAGAGATAAGCGAACAAGAGTTCTTTAAGTAAGTAGAAATGAACGTAACCACTAGCAGAACTTTTATTAGAATAAATTTGATCGGTTGTTGCTTGTTTCTTGTTTGCTTGTTTGTTTTTTGCCTTTTTTTTACTTTTAAAGTTTAAAGTGGATGATGGAAAAAACCGAAATGTCTGATTTACTTATTGATAACCTTTGCTGGAACTAAGACCAACAATTCAGTTTCACTGATAGAGTCTGGTGTTTTCAAAGAGTAATGACCAGTGTCTTTCGTCAGATCATTTTCAGAACTAACCCGTGATTTTTTCCAAAATTACTTCACTGAAAATAATCCTAGAAACACCGTTAATTCGTAGTCCTTGTGTACTATCTTGTTTTCACCTGCGACGCCAGCATGGGGGAAAACAAAATTCAAAAGATTTATTGTGCTTAATCTTGGACTTTTAGCTCATGTTTGTGTCGGCCGGGCCCGACTCAGTGCCAGTAGAGGTGATGAGATGAAAGTGAATATATGAAAATTCATATATTTGAACTGGGGAAGAAAAAAATGAATAATAGAATGATCTTCGCAGTTATTTATTTTATTTATTTATTTTATTTGTTCACCACGACATACATTCATGGAAAGTTACAGTGAATAATAGACTAGGATCTTACGTAAGTTTACAGTGAATAATAATAGCAAAAGAAAAAGTAAGAAGTGGCGAGGAGACCTCAAGAAACCCCCGGGCTTATACTGACAGGTCTCCTTGGAGATATGTTAGGACTGTAAGACTAGTAAAGACATTGTATTTAGATTTTTCAACATACGGTGGTAAGACTATAAAGACATAACAGAGTCGGACGTTTCATACAATTAACTGAGGAAATCAAGAACCTTTCTTTTGAAGGTGAATAGACTAGGGGAAGACGTATTTGATAATGGCATAGCATTCCATATTTATGGCCCTCTAAAGAGTATAGTAAATTGCTTAGTTCGTAAATTGATTAGTTCAGCAGGTGTGAGGTCGAAAATGAGCTGAGGTTCTAGTATCATAATTATGAATTTGACCACCAGTCGAAAATAAATTTAAAAAAGGGCGAGTGCAGCAAACGTTGCAAACGTTATTCGCGAAAAGAAAGCCTGAAAAAAAAAAAAATCAGGCTTGAACGGGATTCAAACCTATGACTTCTGCGATACCGGTGCAGTGCTCTAAAAATTGAGCTACGAAGCCAACTGGGAGTTGAATGATCCTTGCAGTTATATACTGCACTAGTATCGCAGCGGAAGTAAAATGAAAAAAAGAGGTAAAACCTTAAAAAATTCCAGCCATCGCTAATTAAATGTATATAACACTATTAAAAAATTATTAACGTTATTATATTTACTTGATACGTTTGCATAAGGAACGCCTCCATTTTAGCCTGCAATGCAGGCGTTTTCGGGCGGCGCTCGAGAGCCGTAGACGCCATGTTGGATGTTCAAAATCATAGGAAGCTGGGGAAAGGGGGCGGTCGCTCTTACTACTCTCCCCATTCTTTCTCTGCTTTTAGCATCCGAGATGGCGGCTTTAGCCCTCAACCAAAATATATACGCCTCCATTGCAGGGACGGTGCCTTCTTTTGTTACTGCGCAGACGTTCTGCGCATCTCGAGATACTCGGGTGTCCTATGGGTGGTGCCTACTGATGCAGGGATATTTCTTGCGCGGTTTAAAACTATGCGGAGAAAGCAGAACTTAGCAAGTGCTCTTGGTATTTAAAAAGAAATTGGGGATTAGCCATTCATTTTTCAGAGATAATGAAGTTTCAATTTGATAAAAAATGAAATACATTGCTTTGTATTTTAGCACTTTTTAGAATTATTGTGTCTTAATTATCTTTCAAAAATGCGTGGTTGCCCTAATTTTCTTTCTGGATTCCAATAGCCCGTGCTAAGATCTGCTTTTCCCGCATAGTAACAAACTGCACAAAAATACCTCTGTATTTGTAGGCACCGTCCTTAATAAACCATCTGAAAGCAATGGGCACACTATACAGCTTCGCGCTATGGTCAGTACCTCACGCATGAACACTTTGGAATAGAAAAATGTACAAGATTTCAAAGCATTTTATAGGAAAGATGTGATATTTAAGTCATGCCAGGATCACGGATCAAAGAAATAAACTGAACCTTTTACGGGAGTGTTCTGTCGCACTTTGTAATAATCATCGCACTTTGTAATACCTGTCGCACTTTGTAATAAAACTGTCACACTTTGTAATACCTGTCGCACTTTGTAATAACACTTGTCACACTTTGTAATAAATGAAGCTGTCACACTTTGTAATAACAAGTTGTCGCACTTTGTAATAAGCTTTTAAATTAATTTTGAATAAGATGTTTGGTGGAAAATAAGTGAATTAACTAATCACCTAGGGTACAAATATGTTCTTCTTTTATATTTTACTTTGCACACTAAACTGAGGGGATGAAAAAGGAAAAACTCCTTCTCCTCCACGATTCTCGCAACTGTTAATTGTCTAGATCTTGACTACGATGTATCGTGACTTTCTCATCATGAGTAGGGACTTTTAAAAATCGGTTTTGTTAAGCCGCTCCATTGACTCGGTACTAGTCTAATTTACCGTGCAAATGACCCTATTACATGTTTAATTTGTAAATGATAGCTTAATTCAGGTGTCAAAAAAGGTATTTATTAACCCGTCGTAAGATCTTAAATAAAGATCCGAATTTGAAATATAATGGCATCTCCTGCGGATGAAAATAAAAAAGGCTTGTCTCCTTGGGGTTTTAGAGAGGAAGAAACTGGAAAGCAACCTGTGATGATGCTCAGCTGGCTCAGGACAGAAGGAGAGATTTGGTGTTCTCGTGCAAATCCCAGGCAAAACGTTTTTCTCTGCTCCCAACCAAGTGGTTAAAGACATGCTAGTCTAACTACTATGCCCACACCTCAAAGTGACTTCATCGATCTAGGGCAGGAGGCATTTGTACATCTCACACAATGGTTTCGACTAATGCTCGAAGAGGAAGGCTGTCACATTGCATCCATTCCACCCCAGTGGATCCTTTTGAAGGTTCTGGTTAATACTCAGTTCAAGGGGTAAGCATACCCAGATCTGTGGACCACCCTTCTAACAAAGAAACCCGACAAAGATGATCTCGAAGATGGACTCCACTGGATAGAAATCGTATTGGTTCTTCATATCTCCGCTGCTCAGCTTGGAAAGGGCATAATCAGCCCAAAACAGATTCAAGAATGATTCAAATTCCTCCCTTGGTGGAGAAACCCTTGCAGATCTCATGGGAATTTCACTGAAGGGTTCATCAGTTCTGGATTTTGATCCAGAGGCAACAGTGAGAAAATGAGTTTCTTCATCAAAAAGACACGAGGACCATTCCTCCAAGCTTGAGGGTATAATGCATCAGATATTCAGTATATAGATAGAACCTATCCAGTCTTTTCTTTCTTGGCCCACCCCTCACTGCAACTCCCATCTACTAATACCTCAGCACACACCAAGCGAAGAACGATACAACTATAAATTCGATTATTTACCGTGCTTGCATCTACTGCGCAGAGCTATCGGCTATTTATACTGCGTTGCGTGTAAATTTCGAAGAACTGTGGTATTTGTCTTGTAATGGCGTCCAAGGTATCCCGACTTTTAGCCACGATTGTAGCACCTATTTAAAATCTTGTGACTACCCTCCTAAAAAAAAAACCTCATATAGAACAGGTAGCGAGTCACTTGAAGCCTCCGTCTCCCTTGCTTACCCTTGGACTCAACCCTCTCGCTCATCTTTTTATTTTTACCTGGAGCTATTTCCCCTCTGTTCAGTTATTACACTCCATCGTTGCTAAACAAGCTATGTGATCTCCAAAATAACAATTGGGAGAAGCGTGGAGTAGAACGGGTTCGTCCCCTCAGTTAAGTATGCACAGTAAAATATCAAGGAAGAACGTATTTGTGCCCCGGGGGGATTAGTTAAGTCATATATTTTCTACCAAATATCCTATTCAAAGGAAATTTGAAAGCTTATTACAAAGTGCGACAACTTGTTATTACAAAGTGTGACAGCTTCATTTATTACAAAGTGCGACAACTTGTTATTACAAAGTGCGACAGCTATTTTATTACAAAGTGTGACAAGTGTTATTACAAAGTGCGACAGGTATTACAAAGTGTGACAGTTTTATTACAAAATGCGACAGGTATTACAAAGTGCGACAGAACAGGGAGTCGAACCCAGGAACTTTCCGCGTACCGGTCGGATCCTCTAACCACAGAGCCACTAGGAGACTGGTGACGAGCTGGATCAGTCACTAGTTCATATAGCATCTGTACTGTACATTGTTAGGATAAGATATGGCGTAAACGCCCTATGTAGCGTTAAAAAAAGAAAGAGAGATGGTACTGATTTAAGCGCTCATTTATATTTTTTCATTGGCAAACCGGAAACGAGCATTCACCCGGAAGCAGTATTTAGCTTAATCGACAGGATGGTTCGCTGTTCAGAATGTTAAACCTCCTTTTTCTTAGTTTTTGCAACGATTTAAAAACTCTCTATACTTCAATTGTGAATCATGCTCTGGATTACCCGACGAGTAAAAGTTCTTCTCACTGTTCAGGTAGGAAAAATAAGTTACTTTTCTCCTGCCATACAGGGACACCAAGGATTCACTGTTTGCAGGGTAGCTCTCTGTTAGCTAAGATTAAGGACGGTGCATCCTTTTGTTAATGCGCATACGTTCTGTGCAACTCTGGATAGTCTGCGGGGAACCTCAGGTTTCCTATGGGCGGCGCCTACTAATACAGAGATATTTTTGCGCGGTTTAAAACTATGCGGAGGAAGCAGATCTCAGCAACAATTAATGGTATCCAAAAAGAAAATTGGGCCTAACAATGCATTTTTTCTTGTGCCATACATTGCTTTGTATTTTACAGCTTTTTAAAATTATTGTTGCTTCATTATCTCTTAAAAATGAAGTGCTACCTACAATTTCCTTTTTTGTATCCAGTAGCCCATGCTAAGATCTGTTTTTCTCGTATGGTAATAAACTTTTCAAAAATATTTCTGTATTGGTAGATACCGTTCTTAATACAGAAATTCAGTTATCTGGATTGTTGTGTTCTGCGGTTTAAAAATCTTTGACAGTATTGCTGTATAATTCGATTGAATTTTAATATATTTTCTTTAACAATACACACATTTCCGAAATGTTGAGGAATAGTAGTCATAGTCAAGTTTAAAGAAAATTTACAAAAAAAACTCATATTCAAATTTAGTTGAACCTAGTTTAAAGAAAAAAGATAATTAAATAAGATAAGCATAAAACGATTAAGCAATTTCAATAGGCAGGAAATTGTGATTTTTCCTCAAAAAGAAAGACAATTATCAGAGGATATATACCACTTGAAGTTCTATTCAGATATTCAGGATTCATCATCTTCTAAAAGAAAGGAACATATCTTTCAACTTATTCGCTGTTTAGAAACAAAGTAAATAATTGGAGAATTCTAAACAAACCAATTCCGGCGATAATTAAATGAAAGCTCATTGAATCTCTTATCGTCGGCACTTTAGTTCAAATATCAATAATGAAATAACGCACACGATTGTTGAAGACAATAACTCGACTCGGAATTAATTTCCGATCGTAGTTTCTAAGTTCTAACTGAAATCACTTAAATTGTAATGTTTAGTCGGAACTGCGAGATTACGTCTGGAAAAGCAAATAGGATAAAGACGTTTTTTTTCTCTCACCGAAAAATACTGGAAATAAAAAGGCGGAAGTGTGCATGGCCTTCGAATTTGAAGAACGCCTTTGCTAATTCCCTGATATTCATTAAGGTGCGTTACTTGGATAAGTGAGTTGTAGGTATCCTAAATTTAGCTTTTGCCGGAATCTTTAGTTTTCTTCTCTTTCATTCCTGATCTGTCCAAAGGTGTCCCACTAACACACTTCTTGTGCCTATATATAGCTTTTTTTTTTCAAGAGTTCCAAATGGTAGTTTTCAAGAAAGCACCCGCTATCGTTCTTTTCTTTTTCCTGAGCGCTTTGATGGTGGCCCTAACTAATGCGCACTTCACTCTTGGACGAGAACTCAAACTACCCTTCAAGCAAGCATCAGACAATCCAATGAGAAACGTCGACAGAAGGCTGTTTGTAAAGGAGCAACGCAGACCAGGTAAATGAATTTGGTTAGAATTTACTAACACAGATAGCTCGAGAATTCAACACCCAGTCTGTGAGAGCAGGCGCCTTTTCGCCTCTTGTTCGTCAGTGGGTGAAAAAAGCTAGTTCCAAAGAACCTGGGTTCTAGGACTATATCAAATTAGCCCAGAGTGTCAAAGACTGAACCTGAATCAGACTCTGGAAAACTCTGAGCAAGGACTGGGGGAATGGGATAGCACAGGCTAATTGAGGCTGTTTGTTAAAAGCGTTTAAGATAAAAAAAAAAAAAAGACGTGTTGGGCATGTACGTTTTGTAAGCTGGTAGAAAATAGGGGAGAACAGAAAGAAAAAAAAAAGAAAAGAAAACACTGAAGATATAATAAATATTTTTGCCGGGATCATTTGTGGGCGTAGTCGATTGTACAGTCCTGGGCTCGGCTGCTCGAAAGCAGATTAACGCTAATCCGCGATTGAAAATTAACCGAGCGATTACCGAGGTTTCCATCTCGCTCGTTAAATATACTTTTATATGCTAATCTTAAGCTAACGGTAAATAATAATTCAATGCAAAGCTAAAGGACGAAGTTCTCTTTGAAGAATCTTTATTGGTTAGTGATTGCACTGGACTCAAAGTTCACATTAATTCAGGATTAGCTTTATCGGGCTTTGAACAACTGCTTCCTGGTGTTTCTCTTTTGCAGAGCAGGGCCTTGGAAACGAGCGACGTTCGGGTTTGGAATGATGGGAAGGAGAAAATAATAAGCAAGCAAACGACTGGGATTTGGGAATATAATGGCACAGATTTTGTTAACAAGAACTTTAATGTGAATATCCTTTTCTTGTCTAGTAAAGATACTTCCCCCTCCTCTCCCCCCCCCCCCCCCTTGGAAGGAATGTACCACCATCGAATTGGTCATGACCAAAGCTGATCAAAGCATTTTTAAACACACTAACTTACCGTATATTTCTTCTTGTCTCGATGAAACAATTTTAAGTCTCCAGACTAAATTTTGGTCTTTACAGGTGAACATACAAGCAGGGTATACCAACGAAGAGGTATCAGGACCTTGGAATAAATGGGAATGGCGTCACTGAACAACGAAATAGTGTTCGGTTCCTGTTTATGATAGTAGTTATGTAACATAAAAAAGCTGTCAGCAATTAGTTGTAAGAAGAAAAAATTAATCAATCATGTAATAAATTGAAATAAAAATTGATGACATTCCGCATTTTTTCTCTCCACATTCAGGGTTGCATTTTTCCAGAATGCTCTATGTAATCCGGGAGCCAGCGTTTTATACCGTAATTTATCGGAAATGTAAAGCTAGCCTACAGAACAGGAGTAATTATTTTTTTGCGTTTTTCAGGCGAGCGGAGGCAAGCGCGAGTCACGCACGCGCCCCTCCCGTCGTGCGTTACTCGCGCTTGCCTCCGCTCGCTTGAAAAACGTGAGAAAAAAAAAATCACGTATGTTCTGCAGGCTAGTATAAAGCGGGCTTTGAGAACGGTCTTGACAAAAATGCATTTCTCCCCTGTAAGTGATTAGTCTCTCTACTCACGGCGCCAGTTACTATATTATTAGTGTTTGTTTTTTTTCCAATACGTAAGGATCTAATCCATCACAAATACAGACTTAACAAATACATATGTGCAGCGCACATTTGATTTTGGAATATTGTATCCATTTGTAAACCTCTTGGCCCTTTTGGAACAAGATTGGTAGCTGTCGAAAAACAATAGAGACCTTTAGATTCTAGGACAAGTACGACTACGAGTTTTTCCCATAGACAAAGAGCGCGTGCGAGTGAACCAGTGTCATTTTGGCGGGAAAACGAAATACCCGTCGTCATTTTTCTACGAGTTTTTCCAATAAACAAAGATAATGATAATGATAATGTTTATTTGTGCTTTTTTTCTATTTACATGTAGTTATATAAATTAAATTAATTATTAGTTAAATTAATGTGTAAAGCAAGGAAGCTAAATAAGCCATTAGGTTGTCTTGTTAGCTCCCTGGCTAATTTAGGTTCTAGATAGCAGGTAAAAAAGAAAGAAAAGAAAAGAAAAGAAAGAAAAAGAAAAAAAAAAAGAAAAAGCAAAAGGAAGGAAGAACTTATTAATTGTAAAAAAAGTTAACGTATGTTACGAAGTCAGCATAAAAGAAAATTAGTTCATTTGTTGTTCTGACAGTAAATAATGTATAATTTGTTTCGGAAAAGCAGACACACTTTGTATTAGTTTTTTTTAAAGGAGTTGGAAGGTCTTTCCAAATATCGGTTGCCATGAAGGAGATTAATTGTTTACCTACATTAGTTCTCACGTTCGGCTTATAAAGATTATGCTTAGCTAGTATCTTGTGTTGTAGCCATGTATATTACTAGCATATTGAAACATGTTGTCGAACACTTCAGGCAGGAGGCCTTTATGCCATGAATGCAAGAATTTCAACACTTGTAGGCGATAAACATTATTAACTGTCAGAAGGCCTAGTAGATTTAGCAAAGGTTTGGCTTTCTCTGTTTCGCTGCCAAATGATTTGGCAAAAAATATTAATCTTACAATATGATTTTGTTTCACTTGAATTTTTCTTATATGTGTTTTGTATACACTTTCCCAAGCTAATATGCCATAAGAAATATATGGGTAGATTAGATTATAGTATATTTGTCTTAGTTGTTTAATTGAGAGGTAATACCTTAATTTCGATATTTTTCCAGTGTTTCGAGATATGCGAGAACAGACACA
This sequence comes from Pavona decussata, assembly GCF_977016875.1. Taxonomy (NCBI): domain Eukaryota; kingdom Metazoa; phylum Cnidaria; class Anthozoa; order Scleractinia; family Agariciidae; genus Pavona; species Pavona decussata. The sequence continues at coordinate 52,370 of NW_028145606.1, read as the reverse complement.
AGAAATGTGGTGTTTCCAGCTTAAAGACTCGTCAATCATAACACCTAGGTATTTTATACATTTCTTTCGTTCTAACGAGTAAGAGGAGCCGTCGGTATTTATTATGTTAAGATTTATTGGGATATCCTTTTTTTTTGTGGATTTGATTATCATGAAGTTTGTTTTATCCCTATTGATAGACAGTTTGTTAATATCGCACCATCTTTTCACTTTGGCTAGTTCAGAGTTCATTAAGTGTTCGAGTGTTTTAGGGTCCCTTGCGGATGCATATACATTTGTATCATCCGCAAAGATTTTGAAGCTTAATTTTTGCGAGCTATTTGGCAAATCATTAATGTAGATCAAAAATAGGAGAGGTCCTAGTGTGCTTCCTTGTGGAATTCCACATAACACTGCCTTCTTGGGAGACTTAACCCCATCCAACTCAACATACTGTTTCCTATTTGTAAGATAGCTTTGAAACCAGTTTAAAGGAGTCCCCCTTATTCCATAGGCTTCCAGTTTTCTCAGCAAGATCGTATGGTTTACAGTATCAAAGGCTTTTGAAAAGTCTAAGAAAATACCACAAGTGTATAAATTATTATCAATGGCTTTTCTTAGTGTATTTGTGAATTCAGTTCAGTATAGCTTCGGTGGTTGAATGTCCTTTTCTAAAGCCAAATTGAAATATAGTTGTTAAGTTGCTTGTGTATAAGTTTTTCAAATATTTGTGAAAACGTTGATAACGTTGAGATAGGGCAAAAATTGGTGGGATCTGTAACTTCTCCTCCTTTGTCAATTGGTGTAACCTTAGAAATTTTCAGAATATCAGGTACGACACCCTGTTGTAATGATTGGTTAAAAATGTAGGTTAGACATTCACTAATATAGCTAGAAGCTAGTTTAATAAAATTTCGAGGTACTCGGATAGTTGATTTGTTGAGGTTTGTTCCCATTAACAAATCGTAAACTTCGTGGACAAGGATACTGCGGAATGCAAAACTATCTCGGAAAGAACGTTTGATATAGTGGATATATGGGGCTATTATCATCCTTATTCGGCGGTAGTTTGTCAGCAAGTTCACAACCAATATTAATAAAGTGTGAATTAAGTTGATGCGCAATACTGGCTTTATCGGTGTAACACCTATTTTTATAAATTAGTTTTGTAATTGGAGGTTAACCACAACCTTTTTTCCTATTTATTATCATGCCGATTAAAAACCATGTTGTTTTCAGGTTTTCACTATTTAATCTAAATTGTTTTTGAAAATACTCTTTTTTGGCTGCATCCTTAATTCGGTTTAATTTGTTGTTATAAGTTTTGTAATAGGTTACTTTATTGGGATCATTACTAAGGAAGTGAGTTTTAAAAAGTTGTTGCCTTCGTTTTATAGATTTCAGAATGGCGTTAGATATTCACGGTTTAGCTGACTGCTTTCTTTTTCTGTTTGATAATTTGCGCATAGGTGCATGTTTATCAGATAAGGATTGTAGCCTCTTGGTTACATTATTCATACTCTGATTAACATCTTCATCGACTAGGTTATTAAAATCTATAGATTCAAGGTCACTTAAAAACAAAACCAAAGAGCGCGTGCGAGGGAACCAGTGTCATTTTGGCGGGAAAACGAGGTAGCCGTCGCCATTTTACTACGAGTTTGTCCAATAGACAAAGAGCGCGCGAGTGAACCAGTGTCACTTTGGCGGGAAAAAGAGATAGCCGTTGTCATTTTAGTACGAGTTTTGTGAGAACAGCGTGGTGGCGAAAACGAGTCCTCGAAAGGTAGGTGACCTTGTCTTTTTGGAATCACGAAAAGGCTTAGCTATCATCATTCAAAACAACTTCTTCAAGTTTGTCGCTCGCAAAGAGTATTAAAATGAAGTGTTCTGGGATATATCTCTTCTTAGTACTTCACTTAAAACTTAGTAGTCAAACCCTTTATTCATAGTCGTATTCGTACTAGAATCTAAAAGTGTCATTAATGGTCTACTCACGCGCATTACTACGATCCAACCCATTCTCGATCCCAGAGTCTTTGTCTTTACTGCGCAAGTCCCAAAGGAACTGTTCCCCTCCACCAGTCATGCGCAAGGAGGAAGAGCTCTGCGGTCGAGAATGGATCCGACCCGCGTACTATGTCCATTGAGATCAAGTGACCGAAAAAGTAATTCTTTGTTTCTGAATTCCTTTTATATGTACACCAATTTTAATTGAACGTGGAGCTGTAGCAGTTTGAGAAGGAAGATCATGAGGGTGAGGGTAATCTTTAACGAGGTGCCAACATCACAAAAGTGGTTTACATAGAGAATAATACATGGGCGCGCGGAGATATGGAATTTATCTTCGAGTGTTCACACCGATATAGAACGAGTGAGCGCAGCGAACGAGTGAGATATCGAATGTGAACACGAGAAGATAAATTCCATATCTCCAAGCGTCCATGTATTATTCTCTATGTAAACCACTTTTGTGATGTTGGCATACTTAATTGGGCATACTTAAAAGTATGCCCAATCACTTGAAAAATTTCTAACCAATGGCGTGGCGTAACGCAATGAAATGAGTGCTTGTGATTGAAGCTCGATCGTCGAAATTTTCCCGATCCGACCGATCCTTAGGCGGCGTTTGATCGAAACTTGGCGTACATAAGGTTGGTTGCCCAAAAGCATGCCTGTAATTGTAAGTAACTGCCAGTAACTGCGAGGGTCTTTCTTCCATTTAATCTGTCACTCGCAGGTCAAATATGAGTTTCATATATTCATATTCATTTATTCATCTTTCACGGTATATTACGAATTCACAATATTACCAGCTTCCAGTTGGCTTGATAGCACAGTTGGTAGAGTACTGCACCGGCATCGCAGAGGTCGTGGGCTCGAATCCCGTTCAAGCCTGAATTGTTTTCAGGCTTTCCTTTCGCAGTTGCGTCAATAACTGTTAGGGTCTTTCTTCCATTTAATCTGTCACCCGAAGTTTAAATATATGTTTCAGATATTCATATTCAATTTATATTTGCTCGTGTAAAACCACTGACAGGAGGTTCTCTGACAATCTTTACGTATTTGTTTGTAAAGGTTGAATACTGCGTTTCCCTTCACAAATTATCCTTGGCAGGCCATTTTGTTTGCTTGTCAGCGACGGACTGACACCACTTCGTGCCATCATGAAACACATCTATTTGCAGCCGAGAACTTAAAATTAAAATTCTAGATAAGTGTTTTTTTCTTGAAAAGCCGATCCACGGCCAAAAATTAGCACGTTAGTTCGTTAGAGAAAAAACTTATCAAATTTTGTCTTACACAGAAGAATATAAAGCCTATCAAATGCTTAATTTTTAAGGACGACTTTCTTGTGTACAATACGCCTAATGCCTCCGGTTTTTTCCGCTTAAAAGCGGATCATTAGTAATGCTTGTTTTCATTAAAACAATAATCTTCAAAAATGACATCTCATACAAATGCACGAACACTCAGGTCAAAGAAAATCCAATGAAAAAACCTTAGCTACATGACGAATTTCTTGTCAGTCTAGTAGACATATAGACAATTTGTGACTGAAATTATGGAAAATAAGCCCATCATAGATCAGGTTTAAACGGATTCAATAAAAACGCGATATCAAATTTGATGCCGGAGTTTTTGTTGATGAAAGTTTGCGAGTTAGCAGTCGATTGTATTAAACAGTCGATGTAAAACGGCGTCCAAATTTTAGAATAATTTCTCACGGCAGTCAGGATACTTCATTTAGTACCAACCTACTTGTCAAGGATGAAACGCCCAAGTTTTTAAAAATTAATAACACCTGACAGATAATGATAAAAAAGCGCACGGAAAAAAAAACAACGTACGCTTCACTATGAATGTAATTAAACGATATTATTTATGTGGAACGAAAAACTTTCTTGTTCATGATCAAGCAAAACCTGTAAATGACCAGCGACTAAAGAATTGGTAAGTTTTTAGATGTAAATGTGTTCAATTATTGTCGTGTCATTTGTGTAATGTTTGAACGGTTTTCTCCATCCTAATTCGTGATATTCGTTTCAGTTCATTTTTGCAAACGAACAGAGCAATACATAGTGTTAAAATGGCCAGAGACAACGTACCCGTTTCAAATTAAATTCAGTGGAAAGTGACTGAAATTATAAATGTCTATATTCAAATAGGCAGAAGCTTTTCAATGAATATTGGCTTAGACGATATCAAAAGTTGATCGGTAGTTTGTCAGTGGCGAGTGTCGTGTCCTAAAATAAGAAAGAAAGAAAGAAAGAAAGAAAGCGAATTCCACATTTATAGCACAATATAAAGCTTTGTAGGAACCGACAACCAGATTTATTCAATGCCACACTATTGCAATTATCAGATGATAGACAGCCCTGTATTTTGCGTTTGTAATTACTTTACGGGGTAAAGCGTTTGTAATTACAGGGTAGTGGGTTTGTGCCATGTTTCTGTCTTCTCAAATAATACAATGCTAATCCGCAGGTGCACAAATCGGAATTGAGACTGTTACAACTGACACTGAATCACTTCAAGAAGATATCTCTAAAGCAAGGTATGTTCTTCTTTTAATAGGTTACATTTTAACTTTTATAATTAAAAGTAATAATAATCAGACATGTACAAGAAGAACGAAAATTTTTGTTTGCCGTGCTGTGTAATAATATAAGTTGCGTAAATAACAGCGGGGGTCCTTCCTCCATTTTACGTGCAGTGTAATGACAACAATGTCCATCTTTTGTTGGGAGCAACGAAAAAACAGCGGACAAGCGAACGAAAACAACGGAGTTGCAAATTCAAGTCTTAATTCTAAAAAAGGCAATTATTAAACACCGACCTGACATTAGCTGTGTCAGTGAGGAAAATATTCAATTTGAATGTGTATTAAAATATCATCATATTTAAATTTTGTTGAAAGTCGAGCATCTCATGATTCGATGTGAAACTAAATGTTTGCAGACACAGCATGCTTGAATTTTCAATAAATAAGTTGATTTTTGAAACTGTGCGTTGATGTACTTATATAACGGTTCATTTTGGTGAATATCTGTTCGAAAAGTCTCAAGGTAATCCACTCCTATTTATTGTCGTGTTGTCTGAAGTTTTGAATCGCGCTTTATGGCAGGCAAGATCTACAGATTTCTTTGAGTTTGGGCACCCTTAATCAACAATGTTTTGTTGCGACTCTTAAAGCAATTGAGATATCATTTTATTTTTAACATAATGTTTTGACAAAAAATGTGAACAAGTCTGAAATTCGACGACATATTTTTTTTCCTTATTTCGTCAAATAAGCCTCAGAGCTCAAGCTTTAGATCTGCACGTTTCATGGGAATCATGACCAGAATACACGAATACATGATATAGAATACATGACCAGAATACTAGTTTGCTTGATAATATATTCAGGACTTCTGGCTTTGCTGTCACATTCCTCACATGCATGCAGTGTGCCTCGTGAGCCGATACATACATCTAATTCGATGGTTTTACTTATAATGGTATATGCACGGATATTTTGCGAGTTGTGTAGTACTTTTTCGAGCCCCGAATAAGAGATTTATTATTCCACTACAAAAAGATTTTGCTATTTTGGCTTCAATTTAATGGTAAGAGTGTCGAAATACACCCGGTATATGCGTAAACAACACAAAGCCAGTGAAATGTCGTTGTCCGTATTCGCTCTGTTGTAAACCGGTCAAACCGGGAAACTACAGTGTATTACGGTCTCATATTTTGCGCGTTCTCGTGACCTTATTTGGTGAAATGACATAAAAGTGGAATAATAATGAGTCTTAATTCTCATTTCTTTTGGGAAATAAATAATCATATATGACGAATGGTTTTCCCCCCTAAGGCAAACTGCCCCGATGGGGAATATGAAAGCAAAGCCGGAAAGTTTGAATATATTATAGACATTATAATGCAGAAGGGCTTCGCATCAGTTATATAGCGAATGGTTGGAAGTACTCGACTAGGAAGCTTTATGTTGCCTTAAAAAGGGAACATGTAGTGTTGAAAACTGTAAAGGTTTTGAGTAGATGTTGACGTCTGTAATACTATAATTTTTGGGAAATTGAAAGGCAAATACACGATATAATTCTGATGGATATAAGATATTGTAATTCCACCTTGCATGCGACTTAAAATTATATTTCTTCTAGTGCCAATTGTGTTTGCCTTAGGTTTCTGTTTGTTTCAATAATAAAAGCTTTGGGTGACGTAAGCCAGTCAGGTGAGAGACAGTCTGGCTGTACGACTTAGGCATTACAATAGAATTTTCAAAGTAAATTTTAACCAGAATTTTAGTAATTATGCAGCGAGTTGTATAGTCATAATTGTGATGCAACTGACAAATATATACAGTAAGAACTTGGAGGCTTATATGATGAAATAAGAAACTGAAGATTTTGGTAGCTATGGCCAGATGAAGTCACTGTTTCACAATGCTCACAATTTTTTCTCATTGAAAATGCGTTTCAATTTGTTTTCAGGATTATTGATTGAGAAGACAGCCAAACAGAAGGGACAGAGTTAAGCTCAAGGGTGTAATAAAATGGAAATGAACCATTTTAACTCGAAAAACAATGAACCCCCATCATCGGAAAATGAAGAGCGCTCTGATTTTGACACAGTAACAAAGCCAGACGAGCTGATCAAAACGTTTGGATCATACACAACGCTACATGGGTTTCATTTCCTAACTGACTCAGGCTCGGTTCTACGTCGTATTTTATGGCTTTTGCTAATGATAGTGTGTCTGGTCATACTAATTGTACAAGTTAAAAGCAACTACGCTAAACTTCAAAGACATGACAGCACTGTAACCAAGGATGTCGAACCTTCACGAAGCTTGCTATTCCCGGCAGTCACCATTTGCAATCAAAACATGCTTCAAAAAAGCAAAATACTTGGCACTGATGCCCAGTTCTACTTGGACGGCCTAGACTACCTTAAAGCGGCATTCATGAATTCGACGGATTTTAAACGAGCACAAAGTCATATCAATTCTTCGTTTGATATCGAAGAGGTCGTGAAAGAGGCCGGGCATAACTTGACAACTATGCTGGTACTTTGCTTGTGGAAAGGACAGACATGTGGACCAGAAAATTTCACTTCCTTTGTTTCTTTTTATGTGAGTGGTGCTTTTTTCTTTATTGCTGCGAGATTTCTGAACCCCAAGCCAGTATGTATCGTACAGTAATGGCTAGGGCTATAATTGCAGGAAGACCTTGAGCTCCGAAATTTAATTTAAGATGTGAGATGCGGAACCGAATATGATTCGAGTAGGTTCCACAAATGCGGCAGGCTTTTAAAATAATTTAAAATAAAAAAACTTATAATCGTTGGTTCCTGCTAATAACTTAATCAAGTCAATTAATTCCATAGTAATATAATGTTGCGTTATAAGGGTGCGTTCGATTGACCTTTACTTCCGGAATAGGAATACATACAACGATGACAAGAAATCCCTCTTAAGAGGTTTTAGGAGTTACTGAAGTTCGAGACGGCTCTTCAATTAACAGAATTATCATTTGTCAGTGACAGTTTGTAGAAATGGCTTCCCAAATTACTTAAAAAGAGAAACTGAATCTAACAGCTATTCCGCTTATCCTTATCCCGGAATACGGTCAATCGAATGCAACCTAACTCAGTGTTTTAATCAGTATTATATCTAAAAACTACTAGCAGTTTTCCTAGCTCTGGGAAGCCTGTTTTTAGGTATATATGGGCACGTCTTATCAAGACTAGCATGAGTGTCCACCTTGTTTGTGCGATCATTACCTTTGTGAAGACTCTAAACATTGGTTAACTGCACTGCGCATGTCGGGCACTAACAGAATCTGATTTCGTTTCCAGCGAGGTTTATGTTACACCTTCAACTCTGGGGCCCCAGGTCACCCTCTTCTTTACGCAACAGCATCCGGAACATTACAGGCTTTGAGCCTTACGATAGATGTGCAACCCAAAGAGTATTATGGGATGTTCAGCTATGACGCAACTGGGATCAAGGTGATTCTCCATGAACAAGGCGAGTTCCCGGAAGTGGAAAACTGGGGGATTGACGTCTCACCAGGCCGCAACACAAATATCAGGATAAAAAGACACAAGGTATTTACTAATTGTTGGTTTTCACATGACGTCATAAAAAACTGACATTTATAGCTAAACACAATTTTGGGTTTTTATCTTCATCACATAAAAGAAAATATAAATTTCCATCGGCTTGCTTGTTTTCAGCAGGAAAGCATTTTTTTTTGAAAATAAAGTAGTTTGAATTTTAGATTTTTGCGCAGTGCGTGACAGAAGGATTGCTGCTCTAAACATGCCAGTACATGAAAACATCGATTTGCCTCGTGTTTTTTTTTAGGTCTGATCAGCTAACATGTAATAGAAACGCCTATCTCAATGTGTGAAAGTTCAGCAGAGAGAAGAAAGGCTTTGAAATAGCCAAAGTAAACTCTAGGCCCCAGTTGTTCAAAGGCCGGATAACTTTATCCGCTGGATAAGGTACTATTCGGGGTCTAAAATTTACTTCACGTTAAACGTTGTCCAAGGTTTTCGTACACTCCTAAACTAGACTGTGGTTAGAGTGTGCATATTTGCTTGTACACGATGAAATACTGAAATCTTTGCACAGATTGAAACTGTCGGATAGTGACTCTGATCCACCGGATAAAGTTATCCGGCCTTTGAACAACTGGGGCCAGATGTTTTTGCTGGTTTCTGGGCATACTAAACTCTGTAATTTTCCGTGTTACATTTTCTCGAATAACTCGATTATGAGATATCGCACAGCCCTGTGGCTTTCATACGTTGTTTATGTATCACTCTTCTACAACATATCAATTTCTTGACTTTATCTATTGAATGGTTGAAGATTTTATTTTTTTACTTGCGTGACGATGTGTGAGGTGAAAACCGCCAATACCCCGGATGATAGGGACTTCGTAAAGGAGCACAGTCACATGCTTACAGATTATATGTTTTACAACTAATTTTCACATCATACGTCTTACACGTTTATTTGTATCGACCTGATGAAATTTTTTTTAACAGTGTTTAAATAAAGATTCAGATTCAGATTCAGTGTGTCTTCACGAACGTCGACCCAATTTTCTCAAGTTTCGAGTTGAATAAATTACGAAATGGCCAAATCTGACAGTTCTTCCCTCCAGTCATCATATTGTAGGAAATAAGCCTTTCATAATGTTAACGCAAAGTTTTTACATGAGTCATTTTAATTTTTTAAAATCTTTTCGTGACGTTAATTTTTATCATTTCCACCAAAAACTCTCAGCCTTGTCCTCCATAAACATCTTTCTCTTTTCAACTTTGATTTTTTAGTTTATACGGCTTTTGTAACAATTTAAGTGAACAATATCGGAAGTATTTTCCTCGCCATCATTTCTTGTAAATTGGGCAAAATGTATTTGGTATCGTATCACCAATTTCTTCTTCCCTGAGAAAATGCGGCATAGCCACCATCTTGCTAATGACGTTCAAATTCAGGCTTTTGTCTTTCAGTTGATCGGCCTCGAGGCTCCATTTAAGCCGGCGTGTGGTACCAAGAAACTTTCGACCTCCAAAACTTACTCAGCCAGTAGATGTCGTGCAGAATGCAACTTCAAATATCTGATGGAGCTTTGCAAATGCCGTTTTCTTACATTGCCACATGGAGGTCAGAAAGATACTTATTTAATGTAGTTTTATTTATCATTACTTGTGGGCACAAACAGCCATTTTGGCCGTTTTTCTATCAGCAATACAAAATGCATTTGAGGAGAACTTGGTTGAAATGTTGTAGTACGTCCTGGTTCTATTATGCGTCTCCGTAGTTCGTTTGGTATTATTAAGACCGCCGGGCACTAAGGAAAACAATTTGTCTGAATGAATTATCCGTCTTGTGGCCTGTTTTATACGAGACGAATTTCCAGACGCGTTATCACACGCACTACAACATTTCGCGTAAGTTCGTTCCAGACGCATCCCTATCGAGTCACTCGGGCCTCTGGAATGAACAATTTTAATCCCTCCTCCACCACTTCTACTCGACAACGTGGCAAGAAGTATTCTTATCCCCCGGATTGGATTTTAGCGTAAAACAATCTGTAAGGAGCGCCCCCACCCCACCCCCCGCTATCAACCCCACCCTGACTGGTTAGTAAAGCTTCTACCTTAGTACAGAGTTACCTTAGTATATCTTACCTTAGTATAGAGTTGCTCAAGCAAATAAAGAGGTTTCTAAGTGCTCATATTTTTCTCAAGAACAATTATAGAATAGAACCGGCCCTTCCCGAAGAAATTGTGACAGCAACTGCAATTGACCATTTTAAACTGAAATAAGCCGATCTTTTTAAAAGTACTTTAAATAGCTAGTTTTTAATATGTACAAATTTTTTTTGTTTAAAAAGTCGGCGTGACATCTTATTAGAATTTTTACCGACTTAAATCAGTTGTAGATGTAGATTTAGTTTCTCAAGCTGTTTTTACTGTTAAGTTCACTGAAACCACTTTTGAACGAAAAATCCCCTTCAGTATTATTAAATAAGCCCTCTCAATCAAGCCTTCCTCGAAAATTATCCTCAAGAAAGCTCTTTGAAGGAACATAAGCTCGGGACTTTGTTATTTTACAACATTTAGGCAAAAAACAAATAATGAAATTGTTTTTTCGTCTTTTAGTGGAGTTCAACCTATCAAACTATTGCAGCCCACAAGAACTCATGGAATGCGTTATGCCTAAGCTTGGTAAAATCAGTTACTTCTTAGGCCACTGACAGATATATAATTGATCAGTAGTGAATCTGCTGCAGCTAAGCTATGGAGCTCGATGCCCAGCAGTATACATTTGGGTAGCCCTTTGACTAGTTTTAAAAAACTTAGTTAAAACGTTCTTTTTAATGAGTGATTTTCTTAGTTTATTTAACTTTGAATGTTCTTATCACATATTTTGATTATTGATTTTTTTTATTTTATTTTTATCTTTTATCATTTAATTATAGATGCAAGAGCAAAGAGACTCTTATAATGCTCCAATACTTCTTCTTCTTCTTCTTCTTCTTCTTCTTCTTCTTCTTCTTCTTCTTCTTCTTCCTCTTCTTCTTCTTCCTCTTTTTCTTTTTCTTCTTCTTCTTCTTCTTCTTCTTCTTCTTCTTCTTCTTCTTCTTATTATTATTATATGGCAGTAAAAACTTCTGGATGCCCAGATTACCTAAACAATGATTGGGCGGCGAGCCGTAGCCAATCAATGCCACGACCAAAGTCCATACAATAAAACTCCAAACTTCTAATCATAAAAATTCTAGTTTTTTATTATTATTATTATTATTATCATTATTATTATTATTATTATTATTATTATTATTATTATTATTATTATTATTATAATTATTATTATTATTATTATTATTATTAATCGATTAATCGTACAGCTAGAGGACTGCACAAGCATCCCTACTCATGATCAGGTATCACAAATTTAAAGCTAAATTCAGCTGCTTTGAAACTGGAACATAAAGAACGAATTATAGAATAATGGCTCAGGAAGACACGAAGTATTTTTATGGAAAAGTTACGGTTTTTGTATTATTGCCTCATCACGTCATTATATTGTAGCATTCATTTTCTTGTATCAGGCTTCTTTAAGGAGGAAGAAATACATCCCGTAATTTCTTGCCATTAAATACTGGATCTGAATAAAAGTCCTGTTTCACTAAACACGAGGTCTCGAAGACGCCGAGTTCCATTAATTAATTAATTAATTAATTAATTAATTAATTAATTAATAGAATTTATCACTCGAGGTATCGGGGTTTATTAGAGTTTCGGTGCTAATCTATGCTGGGCTAGAATGAACTACAACACGTACGTATAACAAGAGAAGGATACTGCCAAACTTCTTCATTCTTTCATTTGAAAAAGAGTTCTGTCATTTGTGAACAGCTCAGTGCAAATAGTAATCATTAGCAAACTTGTGATCCCCTTCATATATCTGTTTTGGTTTATTTTTCTTTTAATCGAGTAAACTGAATTAAAATCATGAAGGGTAGGTCTGTCACAAATTACGTAAAAATGTCCTTGTTAAGTGAATCCCGAGCTCGAATAAATGCTTGTTTCTAAAAAGCTCACCTGCGCATGCTTTTCATCAAGATAGGACGGTTCTTGAAGATTTAGTCAATGTATAATGCTTGTTGTAGGTTTGAGCACAGTCAAAGGTAAAACAAAAATAAGCAAAATCCATTAAAGATAAAGTTTTTACTTTAAGAGCTCAAAGCTGATAAGTTTTTTTGTGCATGAGTCTGTGAATTTACTAAATCGCTTTGTGATTTTGTTTAGTAAACTCACAGACTAAAAAAAACTCATCATCTTTTTATCTTTAACGTTTTTTTTTTTTTTTTTTTTCACGTTCTTAAGCACGTATTTTTATTATTTCAGGCAGCCTCAATATGAAGGAGTGTCACTGTCCAGAGGAATGCGAGAAACTGAAGTACTCAAGCTCCCTCTCCTCGGCATACTTTCCTTCGTTTCATTTCTGGGACACTGTTTTTCAGCTGTTAAATATAAGTACCACTAATAATACCGAGGGTACAAAGTCCAAAGTTCAAGAAAGCATCAGGTTAGACTTGTTTGGTCTTGTTAGACGGGCCTACTTCACGCGCGGTTTAGGCTCTATGAAGGCTTCTCAAGGTCATGTATTTTTTTTTTTGGTTACGCCTGTGAAAGGCAAGAAAAACGTTTTTCATTGTTTGTCTTTATGTTTATACATTTTCCACAGACATGCATTGAGTAAATAGTGATATTCCGTGAAAACTTAAAACAGATTTTTTTTTCTCTTCGGCCCATTAACCACCCCGTTTGTTGCCAGATCTGGGCTGGGAGTTTTGGCAAGGGAATACTTCATTTATCCAACATGGAAATGTCCCATTCACTTGTCTATCACATTTTCTCTGACAGAAAACGTCTTCTGAAGGTGAACATTTTCTACGAAAGCCTACTGACTGAAGTAACTCAAACAAAGCCAACCTATGACATCCATGACTTTACATGTAAGTCAAGTACTACTTTCCTTTTTAACCAAAATCATTTGACGTCTTAAAAAACTTTTAAGTTTAGGACACCAGGTATGCGCAGAGAGTAATCACATTTTTTAGATTTTTCATACCTTTTACTGTAGATTATAATTCTTTGACAGAGTATTACAGTGGTAAGGAATCTATGCAGCCATGAAGTGTATGGAAAAAAAAAAAAACAACCATGCAAACAAACAAACAAACAAACACCGTGATTACACGTTTTATATAGCTTAGCTACACCCATCCCATTGCTGCCGAATAACTTTTATCCGCTATCTTAGTCATCAATTCACAATTATGTTCACATTTCAAATTTTACTGAAATTAATATTTCGCTTGGGATTGCAAGTTCCTCCCTCAAAGAAAACTGTATTTTGTAGAGTGATTCTCGGACGCGGTCCGAGGCCTTTCGCTGACCACTCCATCAGTGAGCGATCTTGGTCCTCCGTTCGAGAATCAGGTTATGTATTGAGAGATACTGCAGTTTGTTGTCATCAGATTAGGCAAAGACAAAACGGCAATTTTTTACTTTTTTATTTTATCAAATAAAGCGGCATAAAAATGCAACGTGATGTTCGGAGTAATTGTGCTGCTTTGGTGCGCGTTGTCTACTTTATAATTTTGTTTGATAAAAGTTCACCAGAATAAAATGGTAAACCAGATTCCTACTGTAAATTATAACTATTTTTGCAATTGTTTCTTAGCGGACATTGGCGGAAACATGGGATTGTTCCTTGGCTGTAGCCTTTTGACGTTGTGTGAATTCTTAGATCTCCTGATCAGGGTAATGGCCAGTTGTTTGGGAAAGCGGCGGAAACACGGCTCTCTAAATGTCGACTCGACAGATACCGAAAAGACCGTGATGTAAACGAGAAGAGTTGTGTACCTGGTCGTAACTGGGAAAAGTCATTGATCAGCCGCGATTATAATTAGTTTGCGGCCCTTTCACAAACAGTGCTGGTCTTCTGTACAAGCAAAGGCGGGGGTGTACTGAGCTTCCAGAGCTTCCTTTTACGACTTTCCGTTAAAATTCAGACTCTAAAGCAGATTGCTGTCGCTAATAAGTGTTTTTCAAATTTTAGACTTAGATGGGCAGTTCTTCTTCCTTTAAAATTGCTCTATATAAATATTCTTTTTTTCTTTTAATTTAGTCAATCAGCAATCACATAGAAACCCCATAATCGTACAGCTGTAACTTTACATTTGATGTACATGTAAGCAGTAAGAACCTTTAGCAGTTGGCTTCTAGTTTGATCTCATTGTACGTAATCAGTGGAAAATTTGTAAAATTGTGTTTGATGTAAAGTAATGTTTTGTTAGTAAAAAATAATAAAAAATTAAAAAAAAAAAAAAAAGACACTGATGATGAAAGAAAAATCTAATCTTTTCTACTGTTCAGTTTCACGTTACTTGATCAGTAGAACCTTGAAAAAAAATGTTTGCTTCCCTAAGCTGAAACAAGAGCTGAAAGCATGAAGCTAAACACCAAAGTTGAAATCCCTTGATTTACGTATTGGTTCAATTAAAAGGATATCTTAAAATTCGATTACCATTTACTTTCTTCAGTTGTAGTTAGCTAAGTACATGATTTTGTCTCTGTTACGAGATAAAGTGCTGCCATAGTTAATATAGGAGAATGGTTATGAAGCCAAACAAGTTTCTTTGTTATATGTTTTTGTTAACATTTTTGGCCTTGACCGTGCACAAACTACAATAGATTTTGTAATGTGTTGGAGCAACTGGCAAATAGAAACGTTCCTGTTAAAATATTCAGCTGTAGTGTGAACGTTAAAACAAAGGATTGCGCACGGTCGCAGCCCTTCCAACCTAAATTGCAGCACCATTGTTATCGACTTTGAACATGGCAAGGTTTCATAACCAGTACCTGAATTAACTATGGTGCTGCTGCTGTTGCTGTTGTTGTTAACGTGAGTACACAAAATCTGGCAACATTTACAGTACTAGTAAAAGCAAACTTTTAAACCTAGCTAAGAGTGACTGTTTGAAAAGCATGCATATTAAATAATGTCAAAAATAAAGACTGCTCTGATAGATTCTAGAAGCCTCGTCTCTTCTTGAGAGTTTGAAGTGAGATGTACATATTTGTGAAATGTAATGATGTAGAATAATTGTTGACCCTCTCTGGGGAGAGTTTCATATGAGGGCGATATGGATGCTTGTCGAAGATTTTGACAGTAGAATTTTAAAGGTATCTTAACCACTTTTTTGTGGCGTGGTAGATGTTCATTTTCAGCCAATTAAACTCACCAGGTAATGTTTGCTTGAGGTAACGTTATGGCTTAAAATTTATAAAAAATTTATAAACTTTCTAAGAATTCTAACTATCTATCTTGACGCGGGTTCAGTGTTAATCACCGGGTGGCATGAATCTTTATTTTTATACGGCGACTTTTTTTTTGCCACGGGTTACCAGAAGGCTTTCTGGTTTCGGTCACGACAATGATTGGCCTTCAGCCGATCACGATTTAACCACACCCCACGCGCGCGAGAAAAAAACATTAGGGAGTTTAAGGAACAAGGACGGCAATGGTAACGAAAACGTCACTTAAAAATATAACTTCTCGTTTTTGTAACTCTTTCGCAATCATTTAAATTTGTTTAACTTGTAAAATGCTGGCGAACTCTCCAGGAACTAAATTAGTATGAACGACATCAAAGTAAGGAAAAATAAAGAAGATTTTGCGTCATACGCTCCCGTTCTCGAGAAAACCTAAAATTTGGTCATTTCACGTTGTTGTCTTGCAGAGGACGGTAAAGAAATGTACCAAAATGTAAAACGCACGTGCAAAGCGATTGTTTTCGCTCATTAAGCCCATTGTTTTGTGGCGTTGTCGTTACCGTTGCCGTCCTCGTTTCTTAAACTCCCTATTGTTTCACAGACCAGGACTTTTCTTTTTGTCTTGGCCGTATCTCTGAGGTAAAAGAAAGGGGTGCAGTCCTTTGTTTTATGTATGTGAAAGGGGTACTATTTCCGTAAAAGTAGTGTATAATTAATTGTAAATTACGTAATTCGGCTGTCATGTAATTTTATTAATAAACTTTCTAACTATCTATCTTGGCTGGGTTCAGTGTAAATCACCGGGTGGCATGAATCTTTGTTTGTGAGACCCCCATCCCCTCGGGCTACCCCCTACCCCCTACCCCCGCCCCGCACACCAACACCACACAAGGATGTCAATAAGAGGTGTAATCTCGTACCCAGATCTCCCACGGTCAGGCGGAGGGGAGATCTGGTAAAGTTCGATTTGAGGCCCGGAATACGGGCCTGCCCATCATCCTTTGTCCACCGTGCTGCTCGTAACTGTGATCATTCCTGGTGAAGTTTTCGCTTTCGAGGGTGCTCTTCGGAACGTTCTTCGGTCGAGAGGACAACAAAACTTGAAACTTAAACCAAAACGAAAAAGGCAACAGGAGAGATTGCAATCAACAAGCGCGGTAAATCACTTTTTTACTAAGATTAGTTCCTACCCTTTGTGACCATCTAGACCATCTTTGTAATGAAAACTGTTCCAAGAACAAATCCATCGTAATTGTGCTTTTTCCACTCAAGATCAACGTGCTTATCGACGATCAATTAATTAAAAAGACTTAAGTCAACCGGAGTAAGCTGTACCAGTTTTCGCCTTAGATGGTAACTGTATTGAAGATACTGTAATTTACAGGCAGGGAAATGTCACATAATTTTTGTGCACCCCAAGGTAAAGGTAGCAACAGACAGTGCAGAGAGTTTTTGTTGTCGAAGCTTTATCAGAAAAATTTTGTGGTCGTTGTTGTAGATGAGGCACAATAGAGTTACTGATTGGCATCTTGGTGTTAAATTTCGCATTGGAAAGTCAAATGGTTCATGTCATATTTTCATTTGCAAAGTTTCAGAAATTGTGGTCTACCAGTGATACGTAAAAATTATTTCTTCTCTTTGTATTCTTTCAGCTGATTTGGTCACACAAATTCTCCTTCTTTCATAAGTTAATGGTTTAAATTTCCAAACCAAATGGATTGTGTAAATGCGGCAGGTTTCTTTTACAGGCCAAAGGACACAACTCAAGGTCACTGTAATAATATAATTTTATATGAACCAGCTAAACAGGGCCTCCTCCTACCTACAACAACTGTCCACTCCTATAACACCAGAAATTCTGCCAAGCTTAATTTCCACCGACCACAAGTTAGAACTAACATAGGCAAATTTACTTTTAAGTACTCTGCTTCTGTCATATGGGAAACTGTCCCCATGGCATTGAAAAAAACAAAAACTTTTAACAGGTTTAAGAAACTTTATAAGGCCCACCTGATCTCTTGTCAATCAAATAATATATGTTCTGTTTAATGATCAAATATAATAGTATGTAACTATCTAATAATAATAATAGAGTTAAAAATAATAATAATAATAATAATAATAATAATAATAATAATAATAATTGTCTGCTTATATTTTGATCTTTGTTGTCGCTGCTGCTGATGATGTGTTGTCCTTTTCCTTTCTTTTTGTTTGTTGTTGTTGTTGTTTGTTTGTTTGTATGTTGTTTTTTTGCTTTTTTTTGTTTCTATTTATTTATTGTTTTGTTCTTCTTTTATTAAGCTTGTCCTGTTTAGATTTCTTGCTCGGTTCAGTATATCTCGAACATACTTTAATTTACACAAATGTAATTCTCTCTTGTACATCCTAGGCTCTACAAACATTTCCTACATTTTCTAATATCTCAATAAAGCTCAGTGTCATTTCTTTGTTTACTTAAAAGTAGGTGGTGGTCAGCTAGAAAGCCTTTGCTACTTTGACCACCACACACATTTTATAATTTGTCCTGTATTTATTCTTATCTTGTAATCATTTGTTGTAATACTTTTCTTTCTATGTTAATGTTGTGTAAATAGTGTGAAATAAATGAACCATGAACCATCCTAGCCCTAACACCATGCTACTGTCTTGGTTATATACCGTCCAGCAAACCAGAAAGACCTGTCCGTGTAAATGGTAGGCGCCCAATTATGTCCAACATTAAAATACCGAGTACACCCTTGCTGTTTTAAAGGTTTTTTTTTTCTCAAAAATGGAAGTTTGAATTTCTTTTGGGAAATGGAGGTACCACATCTGGATTTTGGGATCTGAAGAATGTTTGGTTACTTGCAACATGTGAGCAAACAGAGCAAGTCCCTATGAGTTTCCCATTAGAGTTTTATTTGGTAGTGATGAGCTTTCCATTTCAGTGGTTCTTGATTCACCTTTATCACATAACACTTGAAAAGTTTTCACCTGAAATTTATGTTAAGTTTAGGGGACATGCCCCCTCGACTGCTTCTTTGATGACAAGTTAATAAAGGTTATAATTTTACACATAGGAGTCCACAGACTCGAAAATTAGAACCACATAATACACAAGTCCAATAATATTTGACTCTTGATATGAAGAGCAAAGGTCATTATCTGCATTTGATTTGCAAGGCACAATGAGCTGCTTAAATAATCATTGTTGTACTGAGCATTGCATTATTTGTACATGCATAGAGGATGATACACTAAGAATAATACAAGGTTCTTTATGTCCAAAGCAGCTATCTTGGTGCTTGGACACTCACCTCTGATGGGATCCTTGATATTATTTTCAGCAAAAAAAAAATAATAACAATAATAATAGGAAGGTGTGAAGGTCTTTTGGGCTCATAAAAGTAGCAAATGGCAGATAAATAGAAAACAAATAAAAAAAATATTTCCACTATTTGTTTTCCTGTGCATGTCTGTGTGTTCTAATGAACTGTCACCCATTTCTGCAGCAAAACAACAGCTTTCACAGTAAGCTGATCTTCAGTAACCATGAATTCCTAAGTATTCCTTAACCATGGCCTTCCATAGCCAGGAAACAACATTTAATCAAACTGTCAGACACAAACCCACTGCAGAGAAGTGGTGGGGAAAAGAAACTTTGAAAATAGTGTCTGTCTTGGATGAAAATTCCTTGTTGATGCCAATTCCTTGAGCAAAAAAAATTTTCTTGTATTGATACTTGCACCCATGTCAGGTCCTAACTTTTCTTAATATTAAGACCAGCAACACAAAATTATGTTCAAGGACTTTTCACACAAGTACACAAAAAATATCAGAACAGTGAACCTTGAACCTTTAAGCCCCAGTAGTGATCAGTATCAAAATTTCTCCTAATATTTATCAATACACAATCAAGGAGAGGTCTTGAGATCACCAGTGGTGAAATTTCTTGATATTTCAACAACCTTACTATAATGCTACTATGAAAAATGGACATGTAGAGACCAGTAAGGAGAAACTGTATGTTGACACTGAGGCTTAAAGGTTAAAAGCTAATAAATACAGAGCCATATTGTTGGTGATTATCGCAGCTTCTTTTATGCTTCGTCCTTCCACCACCCCATGCGTCAAAAAGGGCTTAGTTACTTGAGAATCCCTTTTTATTCAGCCTTCTCATTATCCATTTTCTGGTAATTATATTTTCTTACTCTAATGGAAAGAATAACAACATCCCAGTGAATGACTACAGTTTTTTCTTAATTAATTGCATCTTTGTTCAGGGGGCACAACTTCAGAGTACAGCAAACGAGGAACACTTTCCTCAGTATTCCCTACAGCGAAGATTGTTGTCATGACAACAACAGCAACAGAAAAACAACCAAACTACAATCATACAAAGTTTGAATATGAAAGATCTATGGAGTACTACAAAGGCCCTCCAATCTTAACACAAAGCAATGTTGACCAGTTTGATTACATATTTTCGCCCATAGCAGATGAACTTATCACCACCAATGTCAAAAATTAAGCCTGTCAGCATATTATTTACTCATCATTAGTACTGTGTGGATTTGGGGGAGCCATTTTGGGTGGAAAGCTTGGGGATCACCAGTTCTACCTTACTCCCCAAATTCCTCAAAATGCACTTTTGGCTCAGTCTCATTCTATACAGACTGACAATGAATATTATTTGCCACAATCTTTGGGAATGGGGTTTGATTCTCATTGTGTTGGAAGGATAATAATTTATTCATTTTGGTCTTCCGCAAACCATGGAAAGTTTTTTCCAAGAAAGTGGAAGAGATGGGAAGCCTGCTACATCAAAACTTTACTTTAACAACAATCATATTGGTGCAAATATTGAAGAAATGCAACCCATCATGACAGATTAGTGTAAATACCCCAGAAATCTGTGCAGGGGAAAATTTTTGCTTATAACCACTTTGGTTTTGGCTTTTGTGTGAGAAATGCAGCTGTTGTGATATCTGTTGTCCGAAATGACTGTCATTGCTCTTAATTATGTGTTGAGCTGTGTCCAGCTGTTTTAGCCCTTGAAGATATTCACATCACTGATAGGAACTTTAGGAACTTGCTTCTCCCTAGAAATCAGGTGGAAGAAATTAAGGCAGAGTTAACAAGAAATAAAGGAGAAACTGAGGCCAGTGATAACTATTTGTATCAGAGAATGTGCTAAGGATTAACAATGGAAGTAGTAAATGAAGTGTGTTTAGTACTTCAAGGACTCCATACTAATGATAAAATAATGGAGAAATTCCCCTATCTTGAAGAAAAGAACAATGGCAAAAGATTCTAAAAACTATAAGTGATGTCAAATCCAAAGAGGCATGTCCTCCTTTTAAAACTACTTCTTTTCTAAAGCCTATCACAAGCATAGACCTGCAAAACATTAGGTGGTGCAGACATGTAAACCAATGTCCCCATTTTTATTTTAGAGGAAGGCTAGTTTTATATTTTGGATCCAAATTTTTTTTAACTCAGTAGGTGGGAGAGAGGGGATAAAATTAAACTAACTACACTTACATAAAGAGCCCCAATCGGTTCAGACAAGGTGTTCTCTGTTGTAGTACGGGTTTCATTACTATTATTTTGGAGGTCATAAGTCGGACATTTTTCATTTCTCTTAGCTGAGGGGTGGGAGGGATATTGATCTCACCAGCAGATGAATAATAATATTGTGTGGACACTCTATCAATTTCTCCAAAGTCCTATGAGAGATGTTGTATGATCTTGAAGGAATAAGCACACTGGTCTGAAAGGACTAATATTATATTATGAAGTCTCTTACTCAAAGTCCAGTTCAATTTATAGAAGGAAAATAGTCTTTTATATATTAGCAGAAGACAAAAACTGAAAATATGCTAGCAAATGCGGCGCGCGTGTTCAGGAACTCAAGGTAAAGTATTTTGGGGAAATTAATTTGCGTTCACTAAATAAATAATCATTTTTTGTCAAGAAATACCCCCCAAAAAAATATATGACCTACCTCCATTTTATCCCCAAAAGTAAGCAAGCTTATATCCATCGTGTTGGAAACTTGTGTAATTTGGCAAGGCCGTTTGAACGTTACTGCAAACTCTTTTCGGCTAAAGTCGCTGTTGTCTTCCGAAAAAACAATTTCTCACTGTTCTCTCCCCACACAAAGGGCATGTATGTATTAAAACGTCGCATGACAATCTTAATCGGAGCGAAAACTTTTCCGTGTTTTTGTTTCTTCCCCGAACTGAGCGAAAACCAAACACAGAAGGAAAGAGCCAATCACAGAGCAGATTAGAATGAGGCATTCTTAATTCTGGTAACCAACCAGAAATGGCGTTGTATCGAACTTTACCAGATCTCACATGAACCGACGACTGAGATCGGGGTACGAGATTATAAGAGGTGCTCACAGCGCGCGAGTTTTCTCTCTCCTTTCTACCTCTCACCTCTGGCGTTTGCGCTTGAAAAGCGCTTTAGACGGGTGAAAACTACTAAGCTGGCAATTTTTTTTCGTGTGTGTGTGTGCAGTGAAACCAAGATACTCCCTCTGCCTCATAGAATCAACCAGGCCTTCATTTTCGCGGGGATGGACTGGGGTGAAGTAACCGCTGACAGCAATTGGTCCGACATCGAAGGCTCTTGTAAGTAATCAACGTGCTTCGGAACCTTCTCTGAAATAGTAAAGAGGAGACGTTTTACAAGTATTTTTTCGTTGTTTTAGGAATTTGATTGCCAGAAGATGGTGAGTAATCCTCGTCTCATCTCTTATAGATTTTAATGAACTAGTTTTCTTAAATTAGAAGACGTCTTAGGGGGTTGAACGTAGCAAATGAACATAACCTCGCCATTGACAATAATTTTACCGAATCATGTATGCATATAATCTTCCTTTCTAAAATTCTCTCCACGTTAACTTAGTTTGGGTTTTACTGAATCTAGTTTCGTATTGCCTATAGGATAAGCTAATTATTAGAAAGATTCTTGTTTGTGTTAACGGTTTATAAGTTTACCATCTAAAGAACTGAGTGATCATATATATACGTACATGTACATGTATGACGCGATGCAGTCTTTTTTTATCCTCAAATACATTCAGGAATCACCGATAAAGTACGACGATACTTTAGTACATTACGACGATACATTAGTATGTTTGGTGATAAAAATTTATTTAAAGTCTGAACGAACAAGTTATTGACCATGTTAAATTTATCTGTATAGTATGTTAAACTCTTTGTCACTCTATAGACAAGATTTGAAGGATGGAATATTTTATAACTTAATCACTTTTTTCTTCCTAAGTTAGTGCAGTTAGTTTAAAACCACATAAAAGAAAACACAGACGTGAAAAAAAGTATATAAATATGTTTGTGTGCATGCAGAGAAAACCAAAACAAACAAACAAACGAGAAGAACAAGAAGAACAAATCCTATAATATACAGTGTATTTAACAGTTATCCTGCAAAATAGTGTAGAATATTGCCTAATACTTAGCCAACGAGGCTGTAGGCTGGGATTGAGCAAGGTAATTGTTTTTTTATTCAACACATTGATAGCAAAGCACAATTTTGTCGCAGTAAAGCTGGAGATGATCTTTATTTTGCCATTTGTAGCCCTGACATGCAAAATTACGTATATGACAGGATATTGATCTGTTGACTATGGACGACGAATATTCAGGGCACCATGACCATATTTGGAGAGTGTTACAATGTGTTAAATAATAATAGACATTGTGTGCCTAACAATAGGGATTGGCATTTACCTTCATTTTCTTTGATACGTTTTTTACTAGAATGATGGGCAATAATGTGCAATCATGATTTAAATGCACAGCCACTCCTATCTTCTTTATGATTTCTTATGCAGAAACCCCTTCTGCTCCACGGACATGAGCGTTCCATCACTCAGATCAAATACAACAGAGATGGTGACTTGCTGTTTTCCTCGGCAAAAGACACAAAGCCAAATGTGTGGTACTCGTTAAATGGCGAGAGGCTTGGAACTTATAATGGCCACGGTGGTGCTGTTTGGTGTATTGATGTAGATTGTATCCTTGTGAAATACTGTGCAGTGCTGCACTGTAAATCTGACAATTGTATATTATCCTAATTTTAGAGTTCGTAGTTCAGGAAAGACCATCATGGTTGATTAATAAGCACTTTCAGAAATGACCGTCAGGCTAGTCAGTTTTTAAAATCGCATAAATTATAGAACCAGAGGTAAAACATTTTGAAAGAGGCACACATTGCAAAAAATGTCAAGATCTTTAGGGGAAATGCGTTTCATTTCAATCTGTTTGGTTCAAAACACATCTGCTGCTAATGTGGATGTAACTTTAGACTCCTTGGTCTTGGCCATATATACCCAGGTACATGTAAGTTGTAGCCCAGTTTTCTATGAGGAATACTCAAATATTGTAGACTGTTGACATTCAGTAGTGGCAAAACCAAAAAACAGTTAATTACATAATTCCTTAACGTCATCTCTTGCTGCTCCCAGGGGAAACAAAACATTTTATTTCAGGATCAGCAGATAACAGTTTGAGATTCTGGGATTGTGAAACAGCCACAACATTATCCAAATATGAGACAAAAACTGCTGTCAGGGCATGCGGCTTTTCATTTTGTGGTAAAAAGATTATGATGACAACAGACAGACAGATGGGTCACGATTGCGTACTCATGATATATGATATCAGAGAAGGTGTGTAGCCTGCCTTAATATGAGACTTTTGAGCCAATACCTGTGCTCCACACAGATAAATTTTACCCTTTAATTTAAAGCTTGTGTACCAATCAATGAATCAGATCTAAACTTCAATCCCTGCCCCTTCTTGTGCAGCCCCCTAGCCATTCAAAGTTTTGAAGTTTGGATTGTTCAAATTCCTATCACCCAAGTCATAAAGGTTGCTCAAATATAACTTAAAAGCAGCTTGTCCAAAGGCAAGTTACAACTATTACTGTTACAGTCAAACCTGTATTAAGTGCTACTGTATCAAGTGGTCAGCTGTCAAAGTCCCAAAAGTTACTTCCTTTAATTACACTGTAATTTTATCTCTATTAAGTGGTCACAGTCACCCTTTGCTAAGTTCCAACAAGCTGTTTCTATTGTCTTGACCTGTTTGAAATGGCCACTTTGTTAAAGAAAACCACTAAAATAGAGTAACAAATAGCGTGCCAGATAATTGAATTTCTAACAAGCTGCAATACTGACTGTAGGATCTTGGCATTAACGTTTTATTGGTCCATTTTATACTATGTTCTCCTTTGTCATACCATTTTATCATTGCAGTTTCTTAACTGAGTAAGTAATTTTGTGAGTGCTTTTGTGCATAAACTGTATATAAAGGGGCAACCTGTCTTAAGAGGTCACTTAGCCATTCCCTGAGGGAGATCGCTTAACACGGGTTCAACTGTAGTTCTAACACAATTAGTTCTAATAAGCTAGAACTGTCACTATTACTTGAAATATGAAACCTCCTAGTGTATCTTTAAGTTTATTTTTTCTTGCCATGTAATTAATAATTATTGTAGTGATACATGTACTTTTATCACACTTTGTTTGAGGAGGCCTGATCACATATAAGCTTTTGAGTTTCTTCCATGTCTCCTTGCCACTTTTTCTTTGTTAGTAGACAGAATTGTATGAAACTACATCCCATGTTGTACCTTCTTTTGTGTGGCAAAATAGATAAACAATAAAAAAGAATTCTAATTCGCACCTTAAAATATTTTCTTGCGCGTACTTTATGTTTGGTCACCGCCTAACTGGTCTGATTTTTTCAAAGGTTCAAAGGATCCTATTTTGAGCATACCAGTAGAAGGACCTAAAGTGACAGCTGCCCTCTGGGGCCCACTGGATCAGTACATCATAACAGGACATGAAAATGGAGACCTTTGTCAGTGGGATACTAAGGTGACTTATATTAATTTACTTACATGTACTTAGAGCGGTTTCCAATTGAGAGTCGTAAAACCAAAACCAAAGTAATTACTGTGGCCAATCCCAACAGATGTAAACAGCACAACGAGCCAATCAGAATTCGAAGCAAATACATGAAACCAGTGCCAAGCGCGGGAAAATGTGTGCTGCCAAAACACGATTGGTTCTGGTTTGGATTCCCATTGGTTGAGAAAGTAGCGCGAGTTTTGCTAACCAATCACAGAGCGTAGTAATGCAAAACCAAAGCCAACGCGAAATTATTTTCGACACTCAATTGAAAACTGTGCTATGGATGTGATTACTAAGGGTGCATTTTTTTGGGACAGGGATGGTGCAGTGGTGAGAGCACTCGCCTCCCACCAATGTGGCTTGGGTTGATTCCCGGATTCAGCGTAAATGTGGGTTGAGTTTGTTGTTGGTTCTTGTCCTTGCTCTGAGAGGTTTTTCTCTGGGTACTCTAGTTTCCCCTCTCCCCAAACACCAACCTTTCCAAATGCCAATTCAATCTGGAGAGTGTCCCCAGTCAGTGCTCTGCACTACGCTGGCACTTATAATTAATAAAGTGAATTATTGTTATTATTACAAATCTGACCATTCTTGTTCTGGTTCAGCAATTCAATTGCATTCTTGCTACAAATTTTTCTTCCCATGCTGTTTACAGTACCCTATATTCCTTTGTGCAAAAATGAGTTCTGTTTTATTTTTGATGATTGCTATCACTAGAGTGTCCTCAGCTCAGATTCTCTACATGTACACTTGCTCAGAAGACTAAAAATCCAGTCTGATTAGCTCTGACAAAGGGCTACTGCTTGAAACATCAGCTCTTAAATCTCTTTATGGTGGCCAAATCACATAACCCTAACCCTAAACAAACATTTGTTCCCACTTCCCACTGATGTAGCAACACACTTTCTTTTGAAACTAACCCGCTTATCTAAAAATCTTGTGACTTGACTAATTTATTATTTTCACGTGCAGACTGGAAATAAACTGTTAACTGTCCACGAGCATACCAAACACATCAATGATATACAGATGTACAAGGACCAGACAATGTTTGTAACAGCTTCAAAAGACCACACAGCTAAGGTAAGTGTTCATCACATCTGCAGTGCTGGACTAATACAATGTAGTATACCAAAGCATAGCAAACAAGCAAGCTCTCCAATTGGGGTGTCAGGTGAGGGCATGAGTAGCCAGCGAAGTGAGCCACGAGAGGATTGGACTACCCCCATCCCAATCCTCTTGCAGTTCACTTTGCTTGCTGCTCGCGCCCCACAAATGTTTCTTGTGAGCTTGCTTGCAGGCTAATGAAACATGTTCTGCCATTATTCACAGCCGTACAAATCTAGCATAACATAACATAACATAACATAACATAACATAACATAACATAACATAACATAACATAACATAACATAACATAACATAACATAACATAACATAACATAACATACTTTATTGACTTTCCCCAAGAGGCTTTTCAAAGACAATGAATTAATCTAAAAATGATACAATGTACAATGTAATAAAAACAGAATCGAAAAGATATAAAAACTATTTTCAAAAACTACTGTTGGATATAGTAAGGCATTGATTATGTACTTAAAGCATAGAAGTGATAGAGTGGCTTTATTTTTGTGAATGCTATAAATTCATCATAAAATATGATACAAGTACCTTTTTCAAACAGTCTAAAAGTTTAATTAGTGCTGAAGCTCTTTCTGGGGGTAAATATGGTGTTGTGTGTGTTTTCATGTGGGATTGGTTCTTTCCCTGGCCTGGCCTGGGTGAAAGCGAGGCTGGAGTAGACTCTTTTGATAGAAACTTGCTGCTTTCATATGGAAATCATGTTGTTCTAATGCTAACTAGCTTTTATTTGCGTATGAAAAGCACTGAGGTTTGTGTCAAAACAAAGCCAATTCCATTCAAATGCTAGGTTACGAAGCACACAACTGTAAAATGGACTATAAGCCATTTATATTTTAGCTTCGTTTGACTACAACCACCAGAATTCATTTTGTTTTCCTTTAGTAATCCCAGTTAAGCAAACAACAATAGCTCTAATAAGCAAGAGAAAACAAAAACGAGAAGGATTCTGGTAGTTGGAGTCAAGTGACACCATAGTGAAAATGTCATATAAACCACAACATCTTTTTTTAGAATTACTGTTCTTACTTCCACAGCTTTTTGATACAGATTCACTGCGACATATGAACACTTACAAGACAGAAAGGCCTGTGAATTCGGCGTCACTCTCGCCCATCAGAGAGCATGTAGGTGTTCAGTACTCTTAGGACTGGTTCAGACTAGGTCCTGTTGTCATGGTCCTGTGTCTGGGTACTGAAAAAGACGTCGTTCAGAGTCCTTGGTTCCCAAGGAGCAATCATTTCCTCGTTCGTCAATAGACCCTTCTCCAAAATGGGGGCAACAGATTTGAATGAGATAAAATTGAACTGAATGAAAAACTGATACCAGCACTGGAAAGAGCACTTTTATTTTAGTAAACTTGCAAAGCTTCAGCATATTAGGTGTTATATCAGCTTGGGAAATGTAAGATGAAATTTGACAAATTTACAGACGTTTGTATGACTGGGGGTATATGTCATACTCCCAGTCATACAAACCTCTGTAAATTGTTCATTTTTCAACTTACATTTTATCAGCTGATACTGATAAAACTTTGCAGGAATACTAAAGTAAAAGTGGTCTTCTGTAGTGCTGGTATACGTTTTTAATTTTAACTTATTTGAATTTTCGGCCGCCATTTTGCAGAAGGGTCTATTTAGTGCTTGCCATTTTGTTTTAGGGCAATGCCTTCTCATACAGATGTATTTTTGCACAATGACCATGCGGAAAAAGTAGATCTTAGTAAAGACATTTTTCAGAAATAATTTAGCAACAATTTTTCTAAAAAGCAGTAAAATACAAAGCAATCTATGGCGTTTATTTTTTCCAAATTGAAGCTTTATTATCTTTGAAAATTGCATGGTTATCCCAAATTTTCTTTTTGAATGCCAAGAGCACTTGATAAGTTCTGCTTTCTCTGCATAGTTTTAAACCGTCCAAAAATATCCCTGAATTATAAGGCACAACTCGTAGGAAACCCAAGTATCTCGAAATGCGCAGAACGTATGTGCAGTAACAAAACTAGGCACCGTCCTTAATGCATCGTAGGGAGGCATGGGGAAAAAGTACGGGAGCTGACAAAATCCTGTTCAGACCATTACCTGCGCCAAGGACCGCTGCCCATAGAGGTAGTGCACGTGCAGGAGCATGGTGCTGAGAATTTGTTCATACTAGTGCCCATTCCCCGGTCTAAACAGGGCCTTTGGCTCTACAGAAGTTTTGGTAGGTTTTTCTGACAGTACAGTATGTACATGTAGACGAAACACGTGTTTTGAAAAGACAACACAATAATTTATGTGCACGGTGCCTAGCTA
This sequence comes from Pavona decussata, assembly GCF_977016875.1. NCBI lineage: Eukaryota > Metazoa > Cnidaria > Anthozoa > Scleractinia > Agariciidae > Pavona > Pavona decussata. The sequence goes on along the minus strand of NW_028145606.1, from coordinate 23,645 downwards.
CTATATCAATTTGCCGCCAGATGATAAAGTTAGGCTCTTCACTTAACCTTTAAAAACAACAAAGTATTCACAAACCACATATGTAAGTTCAAATGAAATTGTTCAACTGTGAAATAGAAGGTTAAATTTGCTTTTTTTGTGTGTGTATCTGATGAGTTGGGCAAAATGTTTGTTTGTTTCAAGGTAAGAGGATGATGACTTTAGAATTTTTGTAAGGTCGGAAGAATTTGATAGGAGTTAAAACGTGGCGTCTACAGTTGTAAAATGTAATTAATACAAGGGAAACTTTTTTGCAACGTACATGAAAACTTGCTTAGCGCCAGGGAGGAATATTAAATCTTTCTTTGTTTTTGTGTAGGTTGTGCTGGGAGGCGGACAAGAAGCCATGGATGTAACAACCACGTCAACAAGAATCGGGAAATTCGATGCTAGATTCTTCCACACAGTGTTTGAGGAAGAAATCGGAAGAGTTAAGGGTCATTTTGGACCAATTAACAGCACAGCTTTTCACCCTGATGGAAAAAGGTAAGAAACCTCACACTGTTTGATGACTTAGTCAAATATCGACTGTTTGGTAGTTTGAAGTTTTAAAAAAAAATTCGGAACGTGTGAAGTGTCTGAAGTAGTACAGGTGGAGAAAATTAGCCTCGATTGCCAACAGTCACAATTTATGATGTATTTAATAAGTAAATGACACAGGCATACTTAGAAAAAAATCTGATTGCTCCTATCAGGGTCCAACCTAAGACCTTCCAATTACTAGTTCGGATGCTCTACCACTGAGCTACAGGAAACTTGCGGGAGCTAAGGCCATTAAACTAGGTTCATGGGACAAACATCCCGCATACTGCTAGGATTGGAATGTCAGTGTGTGGCACATGCGCAATGGAAATAATGTGATGCTGCAGTATGCAGGATGTTTGTCCCATGAACCTAGTTTAATGGCCTTAGCTCCCACGAGTCTCCTGTAGCTCAGTGGTAGAGCATCCGAACTAGTGATTGGAAGGTTTTAGGTTCGACGCCTGATAGGAGCACTCGGATTTTTTTTTCTGAGTACGCCTGTGTCATTTACTGATTAATACATCATTCTCATTTATTCACCAGGCTTAACATATTCCATCACGTTATTTCCAGTTACAGTTTAGTAAAAGTAGCAATAATAATATATTTAATTCTCCTCTCCCTTTGAGTGTCTTGTCAAGGATAATACAACATATAAGAATCCCAACTGGGCAGGCAGGCCAGCTGGCCATGTACAAGCACGGCCGAGGAGTTGAACCCAGGGCTACCGAGAAACAACTCCAGCTAGTGGTCAGGGCAAGACTTGAACCCGGGACCACCGGATTTCAAGACGCACTAACCACTCGTCCACGCTTCCTCCTTACAGAAGAGGAGGTGGACTCTTTTAGTTGAACCTTAGAGCAAAACAGTCGGTGTAGGGATTGACAATGATATTTTTGCCCTCCCCCTCCACCACTCCCCTACAACAATTTCATCAGCAAATGAACCAAACTCATTACCTAAGTTAGTGGTAACAGGCGTGCATGCTAAGATCTTTTTGAGCGAGAGATAAAATCCCGTTAATACGCTGTTCCATTATGTTTTGTTTGATCCGCAGTTACAGCAGCGGTGGAGAGGATGGTTATGTTCGTGTTCAAGTGTTTGATCCGTCGTACTTCGAAGTGGAATTTGAATATTAGCTGAAATAAATTATACCTTACTCATTACACTTGCGGTCCGCTTGTCTTGGCACGTTACTCACGATACCTGACTAGCTCAAAAAGTGTACTTCTAAAATATCGACATTTCGCGCGCTTACTAAGTTTATATACCGAATGCTTCTGAATGTACAACTTAATTGGGTCAAATGATTTCGCAGAGCAAAACAGAACAAGCATTTTGAGGATAAAATCATATTGACTGCAGTCGATAAACCTTAAAACTAACACCGTTGAAAACTCTATGCGCTTGGAGGGGCTGCGACTTTCGGGCTAAAGAAATTTAGTCAAAACAGTTAATAGCTGCCTGGAGGTAGTCATGAGGCGCTTAAAAGAGCGACTAAGGTGTCTCAGTTTCGTGACGTCCATTCGCTAGGGAACTTGGGGTTTTTCACCCATGCATTCTGAGAATGTCACGAAAAAGGAAAATCCAAGGGTCAGTTCAATATTCTTGTACAGTGGAAGCCCTCATTAGCACTCAGCCTCGGGACGCGAAACAGGAGTCCGTAACTTACTGGAGCTGGCCGCTTACAAGAATGGTTCTCGTACGCGTCGACTAGAGGTGCACGGGTTAGATGTCCGCTTACGGGAGCTTGCCCAGCTGACAATAAAGGTTGGGAATGACAAAAAAAAAACCACTGTATTAAATGATTTTTTTCTGTTTTACTGGCTTATGCAATGCCGTGATAATGGCGATGACGAACAGCGATGTGAGGTTGATTGATTAAAATAAGATGCAGAAGCTAATGCGATTTCCTTTAGGGTACCCGCCTACGCGAGCTTAAAAACAAAGGAAAAGTCTAAATCGTAACCCCTGAAAGTGTCCGCGGCCGCTTACGGGAATGTGTAAATACAGATTTTGTATGGGAGTTCAAACGGGGTTTTGTGAAGGCCGTAAGTAGAGCTGTCCACTTACAAGAGTGTCTGTTAAGAGAGTTTCCACTGTAGCTACAAGCTTGGGCGTGGGTTTAGCATACATACGGAAAAAGAGACAATGAAAAGTAAAAAAAAAGACGAGTTTAATAATCATCCTTAAAGAATTCTAACAATGCTGCTCAGCGGACTCATTTTCTGCATGAGCGTGTAATAACAAGAATCCAGATTGTTAGTTTAAAGTGTAAGCATTTTATTAAATTGGCCCTAGGCTTGGTAGCCTGCAGAACAGGCGTAATTTTTTGTGTTATTCAGGCGAGCAAAGGCAAGCGCGAAGCACGATTCACGCGCGACGGGAGAGGCGTGACTCGCGCTTGCCTTTGGTCGCCTGAAAAACGCAAAAAAAAAAATTATAATAGTAATAAATAAATAAAATAAATAAATAACGCCTGTTCGGCAGGCTATAGATTTGGTTCATTCTCAAAACTCCCGAAGGGTTTTCAGGCCCGAGAAGTATTCTTCAAATCCGTTTTCTATCGATAGTTTGTCGATCGTGAAAGCTAACCCAGTGAGTTTCTCAATCTTGTAAAGCCTTTCAACGTTTTAGCTTTCAAAACTGTTAAAACTCGAATTTCTGTGGGATTTGGACATCGTGCACTTAAAGGGAGTGGTTCACGGTTCTGCGCATGTCTATGAATCAAAATACTTTTTCACCTTTGCTCGCTGTGACCCAAGCCTGTTTAAATTAATTTGTTGTTTATGAACCATTCGGAACGGAAGTTAGGTAACTCGGGTGGTAATTTTTTCATATGATTGCGTTATTTCGCATGCAAATAACTGTAAACACATCAACCGTGGAATAAATCCTACGGGTCAACGCTAAATTCAACTGATTGACAATATGAGTACAATCCACTAGCATTTTCTGTGAATTTTGGTCATCAGTCATTTTGCTTGGACTAATTATAGAATGTTATCACTGAAGTACATGTGAGTGGGATTTTTGATATAAAAGAGAAACTCAAAGCATTTAGATTCATGCACATGCCCTGAAATGTGACCCCCCCCCCCCCCCTTTAATAGTTTTCGGGCCTGAAATGTTTCCAGCGTTTGACAGCCGTTAAAAGATTTGAGAGCTCTCTAATCTCTTTACAGTGGCCAAATTACCTTTTTAACTCGGTTGATAAAATCAAACATTCGTTCCCACTCCCCCACCGACCATCAGTTTCTTTAGAAACTAACGTCACTGCCCAGCAACCCTATCGATCCTGTCTAGGGTGGAGTTAGGTGAGAAATGGCAACAGCCCTAGACTGACCATCACGTCTCATTATGGATTTGACGGCTGCCTGATGGTTCAGTATTACAGAAATTATTCTGTGCAGGTTGGTTGCGTTGTGAGTCACCGCTAGTGGTCCGCGTTAAGTTCGCCTTCTCGTTGCTTGTGAAATCCGCCACAGGGAGAGTCGACGCGTCACGCGTTGAAGGTGTTAAATTATTAGATACCGAATGTCCAGCATTTAAAGTGTTTCTAACAGCGGGATTGGTTCCGGATGGGCCTGCTAACGGCTCTACTTTATTGGCAAACCTTACTCGTCTTCGCTGCCACTCCTGCAGTCTATTGGGGACACGCTCAGTGGCCAGGTAGAAGTTCCTATCGTTGCGGTTGCGCCTGGCGGCGTGATTTTCGACTCTCCGTGTTCGTGCTGCCGTACCTGTAATCAGTTGCTTTAATGCAATCCTGTATCTTTTATTCAGAAAAAGATAAGCGAAAGGCGGGCATAATATATTAGACTGCTCGACGAGCTCCAATATGAACGCTGTCTTGGGGGTAAGGGTGTAACGTTCCGTTGCCATGGCAATGAAATTAGTCACGTGATACGGCAAATGGCTGAGAAAGAAGTAGACGGTTAGGGCAATAACCATCCTGTTAAGTTTCCTACGATACTCAAGCCTTTGTATGATTGTAGCACTCTCTATGTAATGTGTCCTTCTCCAGGTTCTGCATGAATGAAACAAAATGCAGTTGTTACTAGACAATCAAGTCCCAGAATACCATTGTTGTTTTATTCGGACTAAGGCTATCGTGAAAAAACGATCGTGAAGTCTGACTAGTTTCTAACTACAACCCAGTGACATGAAATTTTTTATGGGAGTCTTAATCTGTGGATGGAGATTTCTGTCAATTTTGTGAGAGCAAAAAGTCTTAAGGAGTAAATGAAACTCGACGAACATGTCAAAAAATTGAAATTCTCTCATCCAGAGGAATGACAGCAACACAAGTCAGAAAAAACACGACTCCGGGAACTCCATGCCCTACTCTTGTTTATTTATTTATTTATTTATTTATTTATTTAATTAGTTCCGTTCCCTTCAAATTGATATGTGGAGTGTAGGAGATATTCTTCTGCCAGTGATAAATATTTGAAGTATAAGCCGAACGGAGAGCAATTCTTTGTTTCATGTGTGTGAACGGGATCCCACTTCCGTAAAAGTTGGCTGTCTGTGATAGGTAAGAGGTTGAATCAAGAGGGGGGGGGGGGGGGGGGAGGGAGCCTCCCGCCTCCCGATATGGCACTTTATTGAGTAGCCCCTCCCTCCCCCGCACACCGTGACTGAGGCCAGTTTTGAAGTTGGACAGGATGTACAAACAAGGACTACTTTTTAGAGTGGTGGGAAAAGAAACTCCTTGGAACTTCTAAGTGAAGATTCTAAGCATCTTTCCTCCCCATCCCTCCCCTCCCGTCAGTTGAGTCATGTTGGGGTATGGGGGACAACCCAAAAACCTTACAATAAAAGTGGCCGGGGCAAAGAATGATAATCATGTTGTGTGAGCTTTCGAACGATTTACTTTACCTTGACAAAAGATATTGCGTCGTGAAAGACAACACCATTGGTAAGAGAAACATTGCGATACCAGCAAAGCTATTGTAGAAATTATGACTTGTTTCTTTAGAAGGCCAGTGTAATTGGCATATCAACTCTGACGCTGAGAGCCTGAAAAGATTCCCTACAAGGAATGGAATTCCACTCATACAAAGGGGGTATACCCACAGCGCCATGAACACGATGACGTTAGACTTCACCGACATTGGTTGAGCCTCATTGCGTGAACACCGGTCAGCGGCAACTTTAGACACAATATTCATGGCACACAAAGTTGCTGAATAAGCATACTTGCACAGGACACCCACGTACGCAACCCAGTTGCACAAGAACGCTTCTCTTGTATCGTTCTTAGTTTCAATTTTTAAGTTGGTGCCTAGAGTCACGGAGTAGCCACACGCCGCCAGCACCAGCGAGATAATGCTGATGTTTATCATAAACGGAGTAAAGATTTTTCGTCGCATGGCGGTGCGAAATAATGTGAGCAGGGATACCAGGTGGCAGAGGAACGTCAGGACGACGATAGACATTGAAATGTTGACCGATAGGATAAATAATTGGCTGGAACTTTTGTCTTCCAAGGAGACGCTTGAGCTGTTCATTCTTAGTGTTGTCTGTGTGATTAAATCAATAAATTGAATTTTTAATTATAGATATACCAAGTTTCGTCGTTTAAGACAGGCGTCATAGGCTACGTTCGCACCCTATGTACGTTTTTTCAGGGACATAACATCCAAATAAATAATAATAATAATAATAATAATAATAATAATAATAATAATAATAACAATAATAAATTTTTGTAGCGCTTTTTGTGCACGATCCAAAGGCGCTAATTAATTACAGATAAAACATTCTGAAAGGTAAAAAGTTCATTGTTAGAATTTCAAGAAAGCTAAAACAGGAAAACAATTAAACTTATTATAACTGTACAGGTAGAATATCATTTTTTACATCACATCTAGCATGAATGAGGTAGGCAAATTACTTTTATGAACTGTCACTGTTATTTTAGCTCAAAATTTTTTTTTTTTCTTAGTAAAATAGCAGCACTTTTTGTTGGCTCCTGGAGACTGCGGTTAGATATTTAATGTTAAGACGGCAAGGTTCACAATTTCTGTGCTCGGAAATGTAATATTTAATATTATTCATAGAAAGGAAATAAGGATTAGTGGAAAATCCCATTTCAGCCCCAAGCCTGCAACATTCAAACTTGATTTGCTCGATAAGCCCGACAAGGCCTGGAGAGGAGATTGGAAACAGACCGGCTGTGTGGATTCATAAGCAAAAAATAAAGTTTAAATGATTTAGGCCTGCATTTCTAACGTACTCTGCCCTGTAGTAAAGTGCTTTGATAAAATCAGTCTTCGCGGAATATTTGGCCGGTGCAGGTGCACAAATATACTGGCGCACATCCTTCAACCGGCCGCGTGGCCGCCTGCTGTACGATTTGCAAATGAAAACGATCGTTTTGTTCTTTCTGCAATCTTGTGCTTACGGTATTGTTTCAAAAAATATAAACCTGCCGGAACCTGATTTTGCGGCAGGAAAGAAAGACAGATAGAAAGAAGACAGGAAAGCAAATGTGTTTTGAAAAACAAGATTTGTTCCCGAACCGTATGGCGTTTTCTCCAGTTATATTAGCCCAACAGGGACACATTGGTTTCGCTTCACAATAACGAAGAGTTTCCTCTTTCAGCCAACAGCCCAAAACATGAACAAATAAAACCAAAACTAGTGCGCTCCTTTAGAAAAGCCTTTTCCATCCCGTTATTTTCCTCCTGCATTAATAAATTACTGATTTTCCTACCAAAAGACATTCAGTAGTTCAAAAGTTCATGACTGTTTCCACAAACACCCCTAAATATTTCTTTCAGACAGTTAAAGTAATATCTTCTTTTATAAGATCATACTTAAAGAGCCTGAAATCGTTCCAAAAAGTTTTAATTTGATTGAGAGCAAAGAATTATCAAATGGTCTTAGTCTTCTCTTGAAAAGTTACCGAAAGAGCAGACATAATTGCTTGCCTAGGAGAGGTAGACAAGTCCTTCATTGCCAGGAGGTTTATCCTCTTTAAAAGTCTTTGAAACTTCCGTGGCTTCTTAAATTGTCACTTTATCTTCACATACTTTCTACAAATCATCAATAGCTTTGGAATAGTAGGATTATCAAAGAAAAATCTGCTTTCGTAACTATCAAGGTAAGCATTTTTTGGACTGTCTCCAAATCTGTATGTTCTTGTTCTTCCCTCGCGTCAGTAATGCTTTTTACTGCCTCTTTTATAATTTGCCCTCATGTTTAACAATTATTTTACGAGAGCGCGTTGGATATGAGATGATAGATAGCAGACGAGGCGCGTAGTGCCGAGTTGGCTATAATCATCTCATATCCAACAAGCGTGAGAGGAATAATTGTTTTATAAAAAACAGTCAAGAAATATTGCTGATCTTGTTGATATTGCTTCGCAAGAACAACCATAAGACAATTTTAATGGTCTCCATTTCTTGGGCATGGTATAATGGCTCATATACCATGACCGCTAAGCCAATCAAATCCCTGGAATTGCATTATACAGTGATCCAGTTTTTAATACTGAGTTTTATACTAACAGAAAAGTTAACTTTAGTTAACAAAACCGGAACGCCCAACACTCCAACGGGAATGCTCTTAAGTCTTTAATCCATAATCCAAATCACGGCTGGAATAAAGTGCATGCATTTTGATCAATCTCGTCTGTTGGAAAATCCAGTATCTCGAACAGAATACACAAAAATCGAGGAAAAATATTCCTTGGAATAATTTTGTTTATATCATGGAGCTGCTAATCTCGAGTGTACACAGGGAAAGATGAAATTTTCATTCAACAGTTAGCACTTAGGTTGCGTTCGATTTACCGCATTTCGAAATACGAATAAGCGGAATAGCTGCTAGATTTCTCTTTTTGGATAAATTTGGAAAAAACGTATCTACAAACTTTCGTTGAAACACGATAATTTAAGAGACAATTTGCACTCCAGTTACTGTCAAAAACCTCTCAAAGGGGTTTTCTAGTAACCATTGTGTGTATTTCGATTAGCTTTCGCTATTCGCGGTCCAATGTATTTAGTAAAAGAAGTTGCTTTTCTCTGTATTTATACATTTAACGCACACTTAATGATGAAATAATAAAGATTTCCTATTCCGGAATAGGGTCAATCGAACTCACCCTTAATGTTGAAGCATTTTTAAAGAGAAGATAGTCTCGCAAAAATTAAGGACTATAATCGCTTATTAATTAGTATTGCACATACCGAGTCCAGAAAGCAAATTAATGAACAGCCACGAACTCTCTCAAACTCCATCTTACCTTATTTTCTCTCAAAACTGGAGCGACGCTTGGAAAGACAATCGCGCCCTTTTCTGATATTCGGTTGAATTTCATGCCCTTGTTGTATGCTAAGTGCTTTTATGAGCAGCTGCCGTTCAGCATGTGATTTTGACGATAATTCAGTCTTGACTCAGGATTTACGTCATCATGACGTCGTAGGACGAGAATTCGCATATGTTCTCAACAATTGCGAACAGACGGATCTCGTGTGGGCGGACACACATTCATCAAGTTTTTACGAAGGCGCCCGGGTTGCTTCTTGTGCCGATAGGTAGTGTTACCTCGGTCTAGTGTGTGGCTGATGGGACCATAACTGAGTACAAGTGGGAGATTCTACTGTAGTTGTAAGCTGGCCATAACGATCAAAAGGCCAAAATCATGCCTTTATAAGATTAACTTTGTAAGTCTAGGAGGAATTTGAACTGAAGGTGAATCTGAGGTCAAATGTTCACAAGGTGCGGTACCAAAAAATGACTTCGTTATGGTCTTCCAAGATTAACTGACCATTTTGTAATGTAATTGTAATGTGGGCTATGAACGGCAAGAGTTCTATGAGACCCTAAACATGGCTAAACACGAATTGGCCATATTTTTAAAAATCGTGAAAATGTGGATATCATGAATCTAGATAGCGCGTTGATGGAACGAATTTTAAGGGAGATATCCATTATAAATCACTCACCAAAATTGCCAGATTCACCAATGTTCGTCAGCAATGGACACAGAGACGGTGGTAGTTTCTTGTTTGCAGTGAAAATGAAACTGTTTTATAAGTGTTATAACAAGCTTGGTGAATGCACACTCGTGCATCCTGCGAAATTGCACGTGATGAAGCACGAGTGATACGCACGAGATCGCACCTGGCACATTTGCTGCTGAGAATGTCAAATAAGTTGAAATCTGCTTATTCTGTAGACATAGCTGTGGTTTTACCTTGAACTTGGGTATTAATTTGGTGGTGGACACTAAATAATAAATAAGGCTTGATGTTACTAACATTATCATTATATTATTCGTGGAGAAATTTCAAAGTGACAGTTATCCCAGTTCTTGGTTTCAGCGTTGCCAACATTCGTTGATGACATGTTCGACGGAAATCTGGTCGTGTTTATTAGTCGAATGTCACAACTTTCGCCTGTCACTTGTGGGACAAAAACTGGACTGCAGCAAAATGTTTTAACAGATTTTCACAAAAGATGGATGGAACTTTCCACTGATATGTTGAAGGGCCTGTAAGTACGAGCCACTTTTTCACTGAATTTATTCCTCTGACCTTGAGCTAAATCGCATGTTACGATAAGTGCTCAAAGTAGCTAATTTTAGCTAAACTTTGCTCCCTCCGATTTATTACTGCAATTAAAGCTTATGATTGTAATTCGTAACATTATTAACGTCAAGGGTCATTGTTTATAACTAACGAATTAGGAGGTTTTGAATGATCAGTGTATTCTCCAGAACTAACAGTTGCAAGTCTTGCAAAATTCACGATATTGTCACTGGGTTTCGAGCACAGCCCAGGGTGCGAAAATTTCGAATCAGAAAATTTTAAGAAAGTTAAACTTCTCCGATCTTTTTTCATATTTTTCATACTTGCCAAAAGAAGTTGATGGAAGAATTATCAGCGAAATCTATATTCTAAATGACAATTGAATATGAGAATCTTAGAGAGAGTCGCTCTTAACACAGAACTTCCCGTAACATGCAAAACAACATCTCCCTGAAAAATTGAAAATGGAAATAATAGCTTGCGTGCAGATGTTTCCTTAAGCGGAACGAAGACACTTCCGCTCAAATGGAAATAGGAGACGTTTGTGCGCAGGCGCGGGAAAAATGACCAGTATACAAAAGTGACAACAGAAGTCAAAACACGGAAGCCGTTTCTTCCTGCACACTGACGCCATGGAGAAATCACACGCAGAACAATACAGCCTAAAAAGCTTGACTTGTCCAAGTTTAATCTACTATATTAATTTGGACATATGATGTAACTTTGATACCCAATAATTTTATCTCTGCACGCTACTGTTTCATTTTTCAGTGCTGATGGTGAAATTTAGTAAAAGAAACGCGTTTTTATTTTACAATGCAACATTTCATTTCCCCTAAGTTCAGTTTACAAAACATACTGCTGGGCCTGAAATTGCAGAAGAATAAAAAAACTTCAGTATGACTCAAACCTGCATGTATTATTATTTCACAACGGTTCGCTTATGGTGAAACTCTATTGTCACGAAAAGGCGTCTCGTTTCAAACTTTGTACCAAATTTCTACGACATAACCCGATTTTACGGCAACGTTTCGGTCTTGGGAGATCTGCTGAGTATCAACCAGCCCACACGACGGCTGAAAAAAGGAAACGTTCTGATCCTTGTGATTCCGATTCCGTGGAGCTCAAGATTGCGATCCCTCTCTCCGTTTTTTGGTTCACGCTGGAACAGAAGGTTCCTTACGTTTCCGATTCCGTCGCCAGTGTGAAAAGTGTATGGGTGTAACCACAAATTTTGCAGATATAACTAATATAAGCTTCAATAATTATTTCTAAAAAATGCGTGGTTCCCCCAATTTTCTTTTTGTATTCCAATGGTCCTTGCTAAGATCTGCTTTTCCACATGGTCATAAACTGTGCAAAAATACCTCTGTGTTAAAAGGCATCGTCCTTAAGCTACCGTATAAACTTATAAACATAGGACAACATCTCCTGAATGATACTATGCACAACCGATAAAATTCAGGCGTATACCACTGCTGATATTGGCCAGTGTTATCAGACATACAGCCTGTGTTTCTGGCGGTGTTTCTCGCGCGCTGGAGGGCAAAGTTTTATGAGGAGGTTTTGTCTCGGACTAGCCGCAGATGATTTATCATTCTCAGAAAATGATGTATGAAATAAAATACCCGCTAACAATTGAATGTAGAAAATAAAACTGCTTGTTAACATTTTTCGTTAGCCGCCTAATCCGCTATAAGGTCCATACGAATCGGCTTACATTTCGTCGCGAAGCGCGTCTGTTTGTAAGCCTGGGAGCCCTATGAGTTTGGTAGCAATAATTTTCTGAAGGCATATGTAAATATGGCAAAAATGAACAGGTTGCCAACACCAAAATTTTTTGCAGCGTTCACACACAACAACGTGAATTAATTTGCTAACACGAGTTCGCAAACTTAAATTCGTCGTGTACGTGAGCGCACTTCAAGAAGTAATTTGATCCTGTGAATTATAGTCTTCCTCAGCCCGCAAGCATTCCGCTGAATACAGGATGTGAACAACAATGACTGGTACGGTTCAGGAAGATCAATTTGGAATAATTACTTTTTTATTCATGGAGCAAAAAAGGGGAATTATACTTGATGAACGTACTCAAACACCCACAACGTATCGCCGAAATGAATTTACTGACAGTAATAGCTTTTTTATCTCCTCTCCGATAAAAAAATAGTTGCCCCCTTATTGCAACTCTCGTTGTGATGAATAAAAATAAAAACAAAAACTATTTGAGAATACTCTTTATTCACCAGTATAAGAGAGGAACCGGGTTGAAAAAATCAATTCATTCTGTAATATGATTACTAACTGGTATAAATATTCAAAGCGAACACTAAAGTAATATTAATTCAAATGTCTATATATATAATATATATATATAAAAACCAAGTATATAAGGAAAGCTAAAGATGCTGTTTTTTGTGCCGCTGAATACAGGGTAGTTGTGTCTATTATGCAGTTTAAGATAATGATTCCCTTGAACCTTGAAATATTTGGACTAAATCCTAAAGCAACCTGTAAGGGCAAAGCTTTTGAGAGCTATTGAGCCTCAGTAGTTTTCTTTGGTGTCACCGGTGTTCCACGAGATGGCTGTGTCGATGGATAGAATGTTTAAGGCATTTGTACGAGACGAAGATATTGGGAATTAAGTACTTCATGGTGTTATTGTTTAGTATACTGTACATGCCGGCACAGACGTTCCACCATCAAGTCCGCAGTTTGTAAAAGTGCCGACCTTTCTGAACCGAGCAAATATCAAGTGATCATCTGACCTCAGGCTAATACAATATACGTGTAGCTAGCTGATCTAAAAAAGGAAGAAACTTTACCGCGAGTCTTTGAAGACGGAACGTAGAAAGAAAAAGAAGACATTCTTATTTCTCTCTTCGTTACTTTGCTACCTGCACGCTCGCTGTTGTTAGTGCCACGAGTTAAAATGAGAAGAAACAAAACTAAACACTTTTAAGGGCTAGCACTCTCCTACCTCTTGGCATATTTTCTTCCCGCAGTAGGTTCTTGGTTGACTGAATAACAACGCAGGAAAATATATCTGCAATAAAAACAACCACAGATTTCAATGGATGAATAATACCCCAGTAGTTATTACGCTTTTTTCTCTCTAAATGCAAAACAAATCTACTCAAATACTCATATTTGAATATTTATATCCTGTGTTTTTATTTGTTTTGATATTCAGCGTTTCCTTCGTTGCTTAGCGAGTTTGTGCAGAGATAAATTTAATTGACAAAATCAGTGCAAGCAGTAGCGCCCTCAATTTATGATAAACAATGGACATAACTTTTCGCTTAGCACGGTTTGGAGAGAAACTGCTGCGACTGACAGATTGATAAACTTTTGAGCAACTGGAATTACTTTTGAAAAGTTCAAACATAAAATTGTACCTGGTGAGTATTCCAGTATAATAATTTCCCGTTCATGTTTTTCCTTTTAGATAAAATTACGGCTTCTGCGGTGGTCAATTCGACTAGACTGTAACTTGTTCCTGCTTGCATTCCCAGTTTTACAAACGTTACATTTAACTTAATTCTTGACTGGAAACCACACGTATCCACATAACGCCGGCAAACCAGAACAGTTGCTTTGCACGCCAAAGAGCTGACGAGTTCCTGATTGTACAAATAAAGATAACTGACTAACTCTTATCCAGTAGATTTTGAACGCTATCCCATTTTGTTCGCTGGGGTACTGAATTTAGTTTAAATGATACTATCGGATCTTCGATAATAGGAGCCACTGAAGTTTTTGCTGATATCAGAAATGTGGACAAACTGAAACAACTGAATTGGAAGACATAGCGGGAAACTAACTTAAAATTTCACTGGAAGATCATAAAACGGCCAGATTATTCGCTTCAATGAGAACGAAGATTATTTTGCCACGTCGACCTTAAGTTTCGCAGCATGGGTTGAATATCCAATATTCTTCAGCTTTCGGAGGGATAAAAGTCTAGCTTTTGCATGCGGTACAGATAAATGTTCGAAATGCAACGACTGCTGAAGTTTCTGATGATACCTTTGAAAAAATTTTCTGCAAGATTTACTCAAATGTCTCTTTAGAAAGGCTTTTAAAAGGATCCAGAAAAACAAACCTGTCTTTGCGTAAATTTGTTCATCAGGCCTGTACCCCTGACAACGTACTCAGTATTTTGAATTATTTCAGCAGTGAAATCGGCATTTGGCCACTGATAAGCTGTGAATCGCAGCGATTGGTTTGCATGCATCTTGAAATTGAAGAACATTGCTCAAAATTTACCCTAGAGGTATCGTGTTCTACAATGGCCCTTTAAATTAATTTACGATGCAAAACATTGATTTTTTTTTTCCGCAGGAGGTTATGATATTGCAGATAAATTACACCTGCAAGCAGTGTTTCGGCGAAAAAACATCACCTTAGCGCCGTTTGTCGACGAAACGTTTGCTGAAAATCCTGAACTAGCGGACATGTAAATGCGAAGTATAAAATTACTCCATAAACTATTTACAGTGTATATATTTTCTTCAAAACAACAGGGACATGAGGACTTGAATAGTACTCAGAACAAACAAGTTGTTTCGATTTTCATTTTCGGCACCACTAAAGGTCGATCCAGATTTTTCCAGTCTCGCACAGGGTTCCATCACCGTTTTGCAAAATGTGTTCATCAAAATATGCGTTAAAGATAATCTTGTTGCTGTGCACTTTAAGCTAAGTTTTAATTGACAAAACAGCCCTTACAAAGTACTTCGATGTTTTTAAACTTTAGGCTGTATTCTAAATGATTGACACGATAGGCCGCTTTCAAGTTATTTTGTGTAGACTATGTTTTTATTGTCAGCCGTCAAGCGTAGTTTTTTCAGTAATTAAAAATAATATATTACTAACACGTTCAGGCATTTAAAAGAGCAATTGAGAAATTCGTTCGATAAAAGCCGGCTATTTGGGTTAAAACATATCCTATGTAATTTGTCACCCTACTGAGAATATCACAACAAGCTTTTTAAGGTACAATGTTTTTAGTATTATATTAAAACGTTTGATACTGAGCGAAACCCTATTAAACGATTTGTGTTAGTTTTCATGCTTCCCCACTTTCCAGTAATACTTGTATTGTAGCAAATATAGCATGTGAAAAGGAATATGGAGAAGAAAAAAAATCATATTTCTTTTTGAGTAAACAAACAACAACAAAAAAAAAACGTAAACGCGATTTGTTTACTCACGGAGCACCAAGAGTTCTCCAATGACGAACTCGTCTCAAAGGAGTCCGTGTGTTCCCTGGAGGGACTCAGAGAAAACACTCGGAGCAGGGACGAGAACCAACAACAAACTAAACCCACATATGGAGTCAACGCTGGGAATCGAACCCGCCACAGGCACTACAAGAAAAAATAATGTGTAGAATTCATTTGATTAAAACTGACAGAAAGCGTTTAATAGGGTTTGGCTCAGTATCACTGAAACGTTTTAATATAATACTAAAAACATTGTACCTTAAAACGGATGTGTTTGTGTTGTTCTCAGTAAGGTGATAAATTACAAAGGATATATTTTAACCCAAATAGCCGGCTTTTATCGAATATATTTCTTAATTGCTCTCTTAACTGCCTGAAATGGCATTTAAATGGTACTTGGCATTTGGCGGGAATCGAACCCGCCGCGACTATAATAAAAACTAATACGGTGGAATTGATTAATGTAACTGACAAATTTGGAGTAAAAAGGACAGTTTTCTACAATACAAAACCTCAGTGTGAATCACAGAAAAGATCGTTATTAAGAGTGTAGTAACGATCGTTTCTAGAGTTTTAGCGAAAGCTTCGTTAAAAATCAAGACGTTCTCGGCGTTTTCCACCGACTAGCTCATTGACCAATATTTGAGAGTTTTAATTTTCCGGCTATTATTTCTGGCTGTCCTAAAAAAACGGCTTCCTTTTATTTGTTTATTTGTTTATTGTTTTATGAATTCGGTAAAAGCTGCCACGCAAGTGCTGGATGTATTTGAAACATATATACTTTACTACGGTCAATGGAGAGACCCTCACAGGTTTCAGTGCACGGCGTTACAATCTGATATAATCTAGAACACCAAAGATACCTTGTAATGATACGTATTTTCCGGCATTTCGTATTTCTTTAATGACTCTAACCTTAATCTTGTTTTACTGTTCACTTAAGACGCCTTCATGCAAGAAATATTAAATTTGAATGCGCGACAGCTTTCCATTTATATTTAAATTTTAGTTGGCCGAAAAGACTTTTTATTGCGATTGTTTTATAAATTTTATTTGGATATGTCTGGTGACAAAACATGAACTGAAACTGGAACACTGTTCTGTGAAACACAAGCTCAGTAAAACCCAAGAGTGGGCTCGAAATACGTTTTTTTTTTTCTATCAGGAAATTGGGCTGGACTCTTGGACTCTTGGAGTCACGGCGTACGGATATACGGATCATTGAGCTACCAATGAAACAATTTAGTACAATTTAAATCAAAAAGCGCACAAATTTGAAACAAAAGCTATTTGGGGTAAAATGCTTTTGGATAACAACAGAATACACCTTCTAATCTTTAGCCGACATATGCTCCTATGAAGTTTAGAGGAAACTGTATGTAGTTGCTTTTCCCAGCATCACTTCTGTTCCTCTCAATCCGATCGAAATCTACCCTGCTGTTTTAGCATGTACGAGGTCGTTCGCGTCTCTAGTATTTCGCGTAGTCGGCTAAACTTCGTACCGTACATACTAAAGGATTTGCCAGAAAGAAACCTCTGCTGGCAGGGTAAACTGAATGAAATCCGACTGATTTACTTGGTTTACTTTTCTTTAACACAGAACGCAACCACCAGGACATCCAGTTATCCGCGTTTAATTAGGTAAGTTTTAGATCAAACTGTTTCTGCTTATGGCAGTCTATTTCAAACTGAAACCTTCGTTTTGTTGGACAATCATTAAAGGCTTTAAGTTTGCGCTGTTTTTCTTTTGCAGAAGCTTGATAATATATATTTTTTTTCAGTCATGTAGAATTCAGTCGATACAAATTCGCCCGTATCTAGCTTAAGTTAAATCGTTGAGGGGGATCTTTGCCCCGTATGCTCCCACGAGAAACCGCCGTCAGGGATTTCTTTCACGCCATGCTATAAAATGTTTCGTTTACGATGGTCTCGTTCCCTTGAAAGTGTTTCGGTCGTGAAGAAGAAACGAAGGGGAAGAAATAGCGACCTGAATAAATAAATAAATAAATAAATAAATAAATAAATAAATAAATAAATAAATAAATAAGTAAATAGATAGATAGATAAGTATAGTTCCAAATGAGTCTCGATTTTATCTTCCCAACAAGCCACCATCAGATTACCAACCCTGTGTTCGAACACGTTCTGTGTGCTGTAATTTGCGAAGTCACATGTCCAGTAGACCATTGTTCCATAGGTTAGGAAAACTGAATATGTCAAATCACAAAATTACAATTAGGTGAACATAATGTTGACAAGCATCAAAATAACTTACTCACTAGAATCTATGACTCCCGTTTTCAAAATGGAGAGATCTTCACTGGTGTCATACACCCTCGATATCGAACCAAAATGTATTTATTCCTAGGGCAAGATCCAATTATCCTTGATGACAAACTTAGCGTCAAATTTGCTGTTGATGTTTGGAACACCCTACCTGTAAGCATCAAAAATGCTGCATCTTCCCAGTGCTTCAGAAAGAAACTTGAAGCCCATTTGCTTACATCTGAAGCCTGAAAACTAATTGCTGCTCAAATGGACTCCTGATTTTTTTTATTTTGCTTTGTCCGTTTTCATCTATTTACTTATTTTACATTAATCCCACTATCCATTTAAGTAATATTCGCCAATAGATTATAAGAAAACATTTAGTTCCTAGATTAGGTGTGTGAACGTTTTATAACCCACTGGGTTTCTGTTCAAAAGCTTTGGTTTTTGATTCTTGTTAATTTTTATATTATTGTAATCGGTTTTGGGAACGTAAACATAAAATAAACCTGAAAACCTGCGCAAAGCATATTAAACTTAGAAACACCACC
This sequence comes from Pavona decussata, assembly GCF_977016875.1. Taxonomy (NCBI): domain Eukaryota; kingdom Metazoa; phylum Cnidaria; class Anthozoa; order Scleractinia; family Agariciidae; genus Pavona; species Pavona decussata. The sequence goes on along the minus strand of NW_028145606.1, from coordinate 5,489 downwards.
GAAGAGGAGGCATGGACAATGAGTAAGAGAGTTATCTTTATTTATTTATTTTTTGTTTATTACTTTTTCAGTTGGAAAAAAATGTGTCTGCCGGGCGATAGATAAAAAAAAAAAACGTTTCTCGGAGTTGGATTAAAAACAGTCGAGAAATATTACTAGATCTTGCTGATTTCTCTTTGCATGTCTTGAACTACCAGAAGACAATTTATGTTAATGGTCGCTATTTCTCGGGCATGGTATAACGTCTCATACACCATCGCCACTAAGCCAATCAAATCCCTGGAATTTCATTAAACGATGATCCAGTATTAATAACTCTTAATAGACAAAACAGCACTTAAAAATTACAAAACAGCCCACTGAGAAATTATCTTATTTAGTCTACGATTTCGTCGTCTGCCGTCAAGCGTTTTCTGGTCAATAAATGTGTATATATCTAAGCGAATTTTTGGCAAAGGTGGTTGATGAAAACTTGAGCATTTTTTGTGAAACGATACGCAATCACCGTTTTTTGGCCCCGAGAAAAGGTTTAGAATGATGCAAAAGAGAGAAGAGAGGGGAAAAAAGACTATACAGCCTTTAGTTTTAATGTTGGTCAAAAACGTTTGACCAGAATGGCGTCAAACCGTCTAAAACGGGTCTCTATGTTATATCTTTTATTTCTTGACTGCTAAGTGTAAAGCGCGTCAAATGTAACCGCATGGCTTGATTTTACAACCCTCAATAAGCTTGGTTCTTAGAGTAGTTTTGGCAAAATAAAAACGAAAGAAGGAAAGAAAAAACATACAATAATGCTTGTCAGTAGCGCGTCAATTGCCCTGGCGTCAGTGGTTACATAACTCCAACTCTTCATTAATATTTTTACCTCATTTCAACTGGTCGTAGGTTGCAGATGTTCACTGTGGTGGGCAGCAAAGAAAGAATATATTACCAGACGCCATGCTTCACAAGAAAAGTAAAGATCTCCCCGCTCTCACTTTGAAATGGACTACTTCGTGAATTGTTCGTGAAAAACTCGGTTAAATCATTTCACTTTTTGAAAAAAGCCATGGTTCGAGCTCTGTAAAAAAAGGCGAAACACACCCAGAATAATCGTGCCATTTGTCCATCTGACATCCGCTACGCGGAAAAATATCTCGTTTTCTTCCTAGATACACGATATAAACAAATGTAAATAGAAACTTTCTCGCATTGTACTTTCAAGGATGTTGCTATCTTGCTGTCCGGCGGCCAGTTGTTTAAGCTGTTTCTAAGGAGATAGAGAAACAAACAGACTTGCAAAAACCCTACAAGTATTTCATGCCCTGGACAGACTTTTCAGAAGTCTGTTTTATGGTTTAAGTCGCATAGCGGTGTAGTCAGTGGCAAAGAATAAACCACATTCGCTCGAAATCGTTACAATCAATCAGACACTACAAACGGATCAACAAGACTCGAAACGGATATCTGATTTTGGTGAGTAATACATATAAAGTGCATTATTTATGAAAGTACCTGTTTAGCAGGTTTAACTGTTAATTTGAAGATCGACTAACCTGTTTCGTAAGTTAACTTGACGGTGTGATAAACAAAAATGGCACCTTCCTTTTTTCAAAAGGTTTTAAATCCACTTCACTTAGCACCCTGTTTTTATAAGCTAAAAAAGTTAATTTACTGCTACACGTTTCGTCAATAAGAGAGTTTGGACGAAAAAATTAAGTAAAAAACCTTCAGCGTGAAATCCTGTTTGCTTGCCAAATTGTCTTCCGCTTTTAAAAATTAAATTGTGGTCCCTTAAAAAGGCAATTTAGTACTGAGTAGTGTTATTATAGAAAAACAGCTTCTCTAAGTTTTAGCATTTTAATTCCCTTAAAATTAAATTGTGTTCCCTTAGTAAGGTAATTAAGTTCTGAGCAGTGATAGAAAAACAGCTTCTCTAACTGAATTTTAGCATTTAAATTGCCGTGAAATTCTCGTCAACTACCTGATTTTTAACTTAGAGCGAACGATCCGCAAAGGGTTTTAATCAATTTCCCATTTTTTTGTAATTCGGTTTAAAATTCGTATTGACAAAGACTTTTTTCCATATAGCTCTCTTGACACTTGTCATACAAAAAAGTCTAACAAGGGAGAAAAAAGTATAGTCGCAGAACCGACTTTGATTTGATTTTCTCAAACTCATTAATGATTCATCAAGAGAAAAGAAAGAAAAAAATATTGTGACCTTGGTTTGGATATGTGTTCTTAATTACCATAAAATTTTGCCAACTTTAGCCTTGAATTTCTCCAAGAATAATTGATCATTTGAGACGGCCACATCAAACACCTCGAAGTCGTTTAAAAAAAACTCGGCTGCGCCTCGTTTATTCGACCTACTTCCCAGTGTTTGGATATCTGATGAAACACGCTTTCTCGTGTTTGATATGTTACTTCCTATCAGAAAAAAACATCTTTGTTAGCGGAATATCAGAAACACCTGCAATCATTTACCTCGACAGAGAAAAACAAAATACAGGAAGGGTTGCACCTGAGCGGACTTGATGAATATTTTTTGTAGCTAGTGGTATAATTTAGCTTTCACTATCTTTGATACATCTTTGTTGTCACACTTAGCATAAACACAGTCGTTCACTACCCGAAGCAGCAGTGCAAACTCAAACAAACAAATTAACCACAACGAGAATACAACCATCTTCAACCATCCAATTTTCCCTGTTGAGAGACTGAGCTAGGGATGCTACCTATACTGAGACTAACAAGAATTGTCAACTCGTACAGATTTCAAAGGTATATGTTGCCCTTGAACGTAAATATATCGCATTTTTTTTCTCGAGAAATTCCTTTCATTGCATTGGTAGATTTCGAACGATCACCTTGTTGGGAAACATTTTTTTGTGTGTGAAAATAACGAAAATTACTTTTTCATAAACTGTCCTTTGAGATCTAACACCATTCTTGCAGCGGTCTTGTTATTAACAGCTCTGCTCACCCCAGATCCAATTCTTATTAGCTGATAATGGCCTTAAAAGTTCCCCCGCGCTAATGGATCGAGTTTATCGAAAACTTTGAGGTTGTTAAACGGCAGCATGGATATTTTATTGCCATCTAATCGTTTAAAAAAGCTCTTAAAACAGGATTCAAAGCCAAAATAATTAGCGTTGTGTCTTTACGCAAAACAGACTAAAGAAAGTGGATTGAAGAGGTCAGGGCTAGTTCAGTTAATGTTATCGTTTAAATGGGATAAATTATGAAAAACGGGATAGGATAGAGTGAAGTTTCAATTGCAGTTTGCTGCCCGTTCCTCAGGTCTATCCAACGGATAATATATACTCTAACCAATACATTCACCCTCTCCCCAAATCCAATTCTTGTTTGCTGATAATGGCCTTAAAAGTCCCCGCTAATGGATCGATCGTTTCGAAAGCTTAGGGTTTGTTAAACGGCAACGTGGGGTTTTTATTGCTATCTAATCGTTTAGACAAACGGTAAACACAGGATTCAAATCGGCTGAAAATAATTAGCGTTGTGTCCACGCAAAACAGACCAAAGAAAGTAGATTGAAGAGGTCAGTGCTAGTTCAAGTTAATGTTATTGTTTCAATGGGATAAATTATGAAAAACTGGATAGAGTAGAGTGTAGTTTAAATTACACTTTGCTGCTCGGTCCTCAAGTCTATCCAACGGATAAAATATACTCCAACACATTCACCCTCACCCCAAAGCAAATTCTTATTGGCTGATAATGGCCTTAAAAATTTCCGCTTGAAAGCTTAGGAGTTTTTAAACGGCAGGGTGCGTATTTTATTACCATCTAGTCGTTTAAACAAATAGTAAATACAGGATTCAAACTGAAAAAAAAATTAGCATTGTGCCCACGCAAAACGGACAAACGAAGGCCAATGCTAGTTCAAGTCAACGTTATTGACTAAATGGGAAATATTATAAATCAAAGCGCTCTATGAGCAAACTCGGGAATTAAACAGATGAATGAAATGATATTTCGGATTATGTCAAGATTTTCTTCCCTAGCGGTATGAGCAGCAGTTGCTCGCTAATGTAGCAAAGAAACCCCGCTGTGGCCGGCGTCCTAATCAGAGAGTTTAATAGATCCGAGTCGTCACTTTTACATGTTTTTTTTTTTTTTTACGATCTTTGGACAGTGTTGCTGGGTTGGTGTCGTGGCAAGTTCTCGGGCTTGTAATCTTTACGTCCTGGGATCTACTCCCGAAGGGGGCAATTTCTGTGTTCATTTTTTTCCTTCTTTGCTTTTTTTTTTTTTTTTTTTCAGACTAAGAGGTAATATTTTTCCTCATTTACTGCCGTAATGGAGAGTCCTCCATTCCGGTTATTTGAAATTCCATGCGAAGTCCGCACTTCGGCTAATCGTTTGAGAGCTTGTGCAGGTCATGGAATTGAGATTCTGAAAATCCCCAATATCTTCTTTTTCGGTGGTCCAGTGTTCTTTAGGCTTTTTCTTTTAATTTCGAACTCCAAACACCTGGATTTCAATTGAAGGAGGATAGGATAGGAAATAAGAGGAAAGGCCTTGCGGCTCCAGTGGTGATTGAATAACAAACAGCAAGCATCCAGTTTCCTTCTTCCAAGGACCGCCGTAAAATTTTGTTCCCCGCGTCGTGTTGTTGCCGAATGAAACTTGCCAGAACAGGTGAACGATTTTGGTTGCCTAGCACGTGACCGAAATATTAATCTTGGCAGTGTTTTCAACGTGACAGTTCGTTTCTACGTCCAAACAACGGCTTCTGTCACTGAACGTTTTACGACATGGGCAGGGGCTTTCAATTTTGCTAAAGTTGCTTTTTTGGTTTTATCCAGCGTAAATATAGAAGTCGGAGAAAAAATTAAAGGAGCCGTAACAGTTCGCCATATTCAGACTAATATTTACTGAAAGTTTACAACCCAACGAGTGACCAATGAAACGATGGAATGACCAAGCGAGTGCCATTTCCTTACATTACGATAATTCGTTTCATTGCGTATGCGCGCATTCACGAGTTAAAAACGAGATAGGGTAAAGTGAAGTTTTGACTGCAGTTTGGTGTCCAATCCTCAGGCCTGTCCAACGGATAAAATGTACTCCAATGTACTTTGAATGTACATTCAAACCAATCGGGATAGTGAACGATTGCCGAATGATAGTTTCAGTTTGGTTGCTTCTCTTTGTTCCTTTTTGGTTGACTAACGAAAGGGATTTGAAGTTCTTGTAGTTCCCTTACAAAAATACGACTCGATTTCAATCAGAAGACGGAACCGAATTTAATTTCAAACCACAACTAGCTAAAATTCCTTCTCGGACAGTTACAAAATGACAGTTTTGAATTATAAGAGCACTAAAGATCGTACTAACCTTTGTGACGGAAGGTTTTCCCACTTTTCTGGATGACTATAGCCTCCTACGCAGACGTTGTTTGGGCTTGGAGGGATGCGTGGCGAGCCATAAGAGCCTCTGCGTAGGATAACGACGGACTTAACGATTCTCTGACGCTTGGAATA
>NW_028145605.1:302500-304942 GCF_977016875.1 Pavona decussata | reverse complement strand
TGAAAGGTGTTTGTCATCGTGGTTTAAAATGATAGATGAGTTAATCGTTTGTCTCACGATTGAGTCACAAAGATGTGGATCGCGACGTTTCGACCGCTATACTGCTGGTCTTCATCAGGCGATGGTGTCGACTGATTGCGTGACAGTATAAGTAGCACCTTGGTTTGTGTTGATTGGTGCGTTTCGATCCTCTCTTAGGCTGTTGTTGATTGGAGGATTTCGATCCTCGTCGTTCAGAGTAGAAATTGTTCTCTTGGCCGTCCGCCTTGGTACTGATCGGTTGCTGTGTAGTTTGATCGTGGGCATCCATGCTTCCGGAATTTCAATTCCATTATCCCTATTGATGTTGTCAGGGTGAAGCCTTATGTGAATAGCCTCTTTAACCCTACGTGTGTACCAATGTGGGTCTCGGTCAATTAACTTAACCTCATCCCAGAGCGGATAGTGGCCCGTCGCATTGCTGTGTTCTGAAACGGCGGAGGATTGGGTTCGAGCAAGCCGTATGTCTCTATCGTGTTCCTTAATCATTTCATGCATAGATCTTCCCGTCTCTCCAATATAGACCTTGCCACACTCACAGGGAATCTTGTAGACTACTCCGTCTTGTTTTGCAGGGTCGACAGTGTCCTTAGGTCGCACTAGGTGTGATCTAAGTGTTGTGTCAGATCTGAAAACTGTCCGTATGCCTTGCTGTTGTAGGCAACGGCGAAGAGCCCCTGATAACCCTTTGACGTATGGTAGCACCGCAGTAGATTTAATTTCAGGCGCTGGTTCTTTTGTGGCTGTTTGTTTCTTTGTTTTCGTAATGTTTTTCACAAACGAAAACGGATAACCGTTAGAAACAAGAACTGATGAGAGGTGTTTCTTTTCTTGCGAGATAACTGATGGTTTAGTTATGAGGTGTTTCGATCTATCGTACAGGCACTTGACAATACCGCGTTTTACAGATTGCAGGTGGTGTGAATCATACGCTAGGTATTGGTCAGTGTGTGTAGGCTTTCTGTAAACACTGGTAGAGAGGTAGCCATCCGAATCCCTAGTTACCAACGTGTCAAGAAAGGGTATGGTGTTGTTGGTCTCAGTTTCCATAGTGAAGCGGATCGTTGGTTGTTGACTATTGAGGTGTTGCAGGAAAATGTCAACTTTGTCTCGACTCAAGATGGTAAAGGTGTCATCCACATAGCGTTTCCAAATCTTAGGCATACAAGGCGTAGAAGTCAAAGCTTGTTCTTCAAAATCCTCCATGTAGAGGTTAGCTATGACAGCGGATACTGGGCTCCCCATGGCTGCTCCCTCTTGTTGCTTGTAAATTAATCCATCATACTGGAAGTATGTGGATCTTAGAACGAAATCCAAGAGGTCCGCAATCTGTGCAGGTGTTAAAGTCGTGCGGTTAGCAAGACACGGGTCAGCTTCTAGTTTCCGTAACGCGGCCTGTAAGGCGCCTTCGATAGGTACGTTTGTGAACAGCGATTCTACGTCAAAAGACACCATGATCTCGCTCTGTAGTACCCTCTCACCGTTGATAGTGGACACGAAATGAGCTGAGTTGTTAACTGTATACTCTGATTTCCCTGTTAAGGGAGATAACACATCGGCTAGGTAGGAAGACAGATCATAAGCAAAGGTGTTCACACAAGAAACTATAGGTCTCAGAGGTGTATTTACCTTGTGTATCTTAGGAAGGCCATAGATTTTAGATGGTTGCTTATGTTTGGGCCTGATCTTATTATATACGGACTCTGTCAGGTGCCCACCTCGCTTCAGGTTCAGAAGCTTTTCAGTCAACTTTCGGCTCAAACGGTCCGTTGGGTCTTTATTAAGAAGTCGGTATGGACCCTTCTCAATCAGCGCTTTCAGTTTATCGTCATAGGTGTTTTTGTCTAGCACTACACTGGCACGACCTTTGTCTGCCGGGAGAATCATAATGTTCTTATCCTCTTTTAAACCTTTGAGAGCTTGTTTCATCTCCCTGGTGATATTAGGTTCAGGAGGCTTAGCCTTCTGGAGGATAGAGTTTACGTTTCTCCTGACAGTGTCTGCCTGTTCTGCGTCAAGTGGTCTTATTGCAGATTCAACCTTGGCAACTATCTCAGTGGCTGGGATGCTTGTAGGTGTTACAGCAAAATTTAACCCTTAAAATGTTAAAATTTAACAGCAAGGCATACGGACAGTTTTCAGATCTGACACAACACTTAGATCACACCTAGTGCGACCTAAGGACACTGTCGACCCTGCAAAACAAGACGGAGTAGTCTACAAGATTCCCTGTGAGTGTGGCAAGGTCTATATTGGAGAGACGGGAAGATCTATGCATAAAATGATTAAGGAACACGATAGAGACATACGGCTTGCTCGAACCCAATCCTCCGCCGTTTCAGAACACAGCAATGCGACGGGCCACTATCCGCTCTGGGATGAGGTTAAGTTTATTGACCGAGA
>NW_028145605.1:232500-300000 GCF_977016875.1 Pavona decussata | reverse complement strand
TTGAAGCGGGTAACTTGCCCTATGTTGCCGCAACCGATCCACAAGTAAGCAATAAATAGCTGCATGGTGATCGTATGCGTTTTTGGCCAGTGCCTAAGGAGGAGGAAGAAATATTTTGGATCAGTAAAAGTTACTGGAATCAATGATACCCCAAAATGGAGTGGCTTGGTGTAATAGTATCCCCCAACCCCCTGATACAATGCTATCCAACCAAAAAACTATATGTACCACCAGTGATTATAAAGAGAGCGTTTTGAAAAGACGAGAGGAGGTGACAGAGATTTGGGAATAGGGGAGTGAACATGCGCTACTGTCTCATTCTTCAAAACGACTGATTACGTAGTAGGAAGCGACGCCTGACCTCAAAAACCCATTCCCCGTTTCAGATCGGAGCTTTCCAAACTATACCCGTTACAATACTTTCCGTTCAAGAATTAAATTAAAACCTATACCCATTTCCAAAACAAAGCGGCTCAAAAAGGACATGTCTCTTCTAGAGGTCACAAATACAGATCATTGTTGTAATGGTATATCTGAGCTGATTTTCAAAAAAGTGGCTACAGAAATTGAGCACATTTTGAGACTTTCTAAGCTGAAGGAATATGCTAGTCATTAACAATACTCCAGTTACGGTTCATCACAAGAAAGTAAGGTCAGGAAATACTATGCAAGAGAAAAGAGGGGCTTTTCTTTGGAATTATACGTGACATTGACATCCGAGTGAAATGAGACATGACCTGTGATCCGAATAAACAAGTGTGACATGGCAATTATTAACGGCGCCAACGCATCTTTAATCTCACCCAAAACCCGGTCTTTTAGCGCTCAAGTCTAGCTTTCTACAACAGAATCGGCTTAATCGGAGCAAGACAGCGTTTTAAATTGATTTTTCGTCTTCAGTCTTGATCCATGACACAATCCGAATCACGCCAAGCAAACATCTGGAAATTATTTATGACATTGAGACCGGAAATCCGACCCAAAATCGCACTTCTTGACTAATCGATCACTAGCCTAACAACGCTACAGTTATAAAGGCGAAAAATAATAGAATAGCTTTTCAAACTCACGCTTCTTGAAGAGAAAATCCTTGCCCATTCTTGCTAGTGTTTTCCATATCAGCTCAAGTCCCGGATGTAGAAATCAACGTTTGAAAAGGGAAGGGTTAGCGCCCTTTTCCACCACAAAATATACTAAGTCTTTGGCTGGGTAAACAATTCGCAAAAATTCACGTTGCCCGTAAAGAACTCATCCCTAAGACCTACTTTTTAAAGCCAAAGACTGTCACCTCCTCAAGCAAAGCCCACGATATACAAGCCTTTAATAGTCCAAGCCCGAGTAACTGAAAATTACCCGTTTAGCATAAACGAGGACTACTGGTAGCAAGCATATTAGACGAGGGATGAACTGCACTCGTAAGACTTTTCCCTCACTAGACTTAATGATGTCCTCAGGAAAACTTTGCTTCAGGAAGCCAAACGAAACGCTAGGTCTAATGACTTAGTTCTGAGCTCAGAGCGCGCGCCGAATTCAAAGCCAAATCGTTGAGCGGTTAAAAGACGTTTGGGAGAGAGTGGGGCTAGGTTAACAAACCAGGGAGGGGGGGGGGGGGAGAAAGGAGAAATATTTTGATTTTATAAATATTTGCTAATGACCATTGTAATCTATTTACCTACTGATGTGAAATTCAATAGAAAACGCTAAAAAAAATAAAATAAAATAAATAAATATCTTAAGAAAAGTTAACAAAAACGTCAATTTCTGTAGCCACCTTCTGGAAAATCAGCTCAGATATAACCAAGAGGGTTAGCATGCCCTAGACCTCAAATAGCTTTTTAGTATGAAATTTGGGTTAGGAGGCCCTGTTTAGCTTGTTTATATACAATTATCTCAGTGACCTGTAGTCTTGACTTGCGACCAGTAAAAGAAACCTGCCGGCTCAAAAACCACACCTACTGAGGTGCAACATACCTAAATAGTTTATAAGTGGGCGGGGAGGAGACGTGGGGGGGGGGGGGGGGGGGAACCTATGCCCTTCAGTCCGATGATCGACCATGAGAATGGAGCCCCGTAATGGTAGCATACTATGGCGGTGCTTCATTGAATCAACTTCAGTATATATATCCTTCAGTAAATAGTATATATCCTTAATTCTCCAGCATAGAACACAATTTATAATTTATAGGCAGAACAAACGAACAAACAAAAACTTTTATAAGCGTGTTTTTACTGTTTTTTGTTCTCTCGATATCTATACCAAGTCTCTGCATAAGTTCTAGCTCTTGTTCGTTGTACGTTTTAACGGCCATAATAAAAGAAAGAAAAAGTAAATTCGCTATTCGAGGCTTGGTAATCCATAAGACCGCAGCAAGCCTGTTGAAGGCGTTCAGATAGTAGGGACCTTAAGCAGAGACGACGACGACGCCGACGGAAACGGGACTTAAAAAAAATTACTTTTGCGTCTTCCAAATAAATCCGCAATGATTTATACTCTCTCAGTTTGTGTAATGTGGCCAAACTATCGAGGAGCTAACGTAGTAGGGGCGCCTTTAAAGTTTGAAAAGAGAAAGGAAAATTAATCATCATGCGTTCACGTTCTCCATAAAACCTTAAATTCGGTCATTTCACGTTGTTGTTTTGCAGAGGACGCCAAAGAAATGTACCAAAGTGTAAAACGCATATGCAGAGCCAGTGCTTTGCTAAGTAAAACTATTGTTTTCTGACGTTCTCGTTGACGTCGTTGTCGTCGCTGCTTAAGGTCCCTAGTGAGGAGCGGAATGAAGTATTATCAAGAGAAAAATAATGGGACAGAGAAGGAGACCCCCGCCCACTACAGCCTTTGGGATATGTAAATTTCTCTTACGCTACTTTTAGACGTCGAAAAAACGGAAGTTTGTTTCCCAAGACGTCCGCAATTGCAATTGTAAATACAACGTTTAATTGGCACGCTCCGATGTGACTTCCTGTGACGTCACACTGACCGTTCGCGAACTTCTCGGTAAACGGACGTCCGTTTACCCGATGTCTTAAAATAAATGAAGTGAAATTCACATATCCCAGCCAACGCGCCTAGTTTCCCTTTCTGCTCCCTTATTTTCTCTTGGTATATTGCGATGCGAGGGGATCGCTCCGTCTCCCCATTCCGTTCTCGTTTTTGCCACTGGCAATATTATTCGTTCGCTAATTTGCCCTTGGACGGGATTGGATGGGATGCTAGCAGTATGTTACCAGCACCCATTTATAACCTGGGTGAAGAGAGACAATGTGGTGCGAAGTATCTTGTCTAAGGCTATGTTCACACTTGGTTCTCAATTACGGTGCCCGAGTACGACTTTCGCTGGGCACTAATGTGAACGCACCCTTCCATCAAGTACCCTCACCAGAATTCGGGTAGGGTGTCCATGCCCAAGTATAAGAACGAGACCTGGTATTCAGGTAATGAAGTAGGCATCGGTTCCCTGTGTGCACCGTTTTCCGTTAGTTCCAGGGCACTTTACCCACAAGCCATTGCTTTGCATACCCATATCTTTTCTATCAGGAAATGGAGGAATTCATATTCCAAAACATGCTCAATGTGCGGAATTTTTCAAGCTGCTCCCCGCCGAACTTGATTCCTGTTAGCAAGGAACCCATGTAATCTCCTAGTGACTGCACGGCAGGTTTTTGCCACAACTGCGCTAATCTTTCAGTCATTTCCGTCATAGCTAAAGTGTTTGAAAGGATCTATGATCAGTTGTATAAGCTTTTTGACCAATGAAGATATTATTTCTAATCATCAATCGGGTTTTCGCTCGTTACACTCAACTGTAACTGTCCTTCTGGAAGCTACGGATAATTGGGCCTTTAATATTGATCTTGGTAATGTTAATGCTGTGGTTTTCCTCGATTTAAAAAAGGCATTCGACACCGTTGACCATGATATCCTTTTATCTAAAATAAACCTTTATGGAATACAAGGAACAGCTCTTGATTGGTTTAAGTCATATTTAACTAATCGTACTCAACGATGTCTTGTTAATGGTTCTCTTTCTAGAATCTGCTCACTTCAATGTGGGGTACCACAAGGAACAATCCTTGCCCCCCTTTTATTTCTTATTTATATTAATGACTTGCCAAACTGCCTAAATTCGTGCCAGCCTAGGATGTATGCCGATGACACCCACATCACTTATGCTGGCATTGATGTGAATTCAATACAGTAAAATCTGAATCACGATTTAGATAACCTAAACAAATGGCTTATTTCCAATACACTTACCTTGAACACTGCTAAAACTGAATTCATGCTTATTGGCTCCAGACAAAAATTGAGTACTTTGTCGAACCCACTTGAGCTCTCGATTAATAATGTTCCGATAGAACACGTTTCCTCTGTCAAATCGCTTGGGGTATTTATTGATGAAAATCTACGGTGGCAAACACACATTGATAAATTATCTAAAAAGGTCGCTTTTGGAATAGGAGCAATAAAAAAAAATTAGACCTTTTGTCCCTCCACCTACCTTTCATTATATATACAACACACTAATTCAATCTCATTTCGATTATTGCAATCTCGTCTGGGGTAATTGTGGTAAAACATTATTTGACAGGCTACAGAAGCTTCAGAACCGTGCCGCTCGCGTTTAAACCTTTTCTAGATATGATGCTGACGCTAACCGTTTAATTAGACAACTCGATTGGAAAGGCTTGAGCACTCAATTTCAAATACAGAAAGCCATAATGGTATACAAGTCTTTAAATGGTCTTGTTCCTGAATATTTATCATCTAAATTTGTTAAACGAAATGAAACGCGTTACTCCCTGAGGGACTCTGTTAACAAACTATTTGTCCCGTTTCCGCGAACTAATTTCATGAAAAACAGCTTTACTTATAGCGGAGCAGTTCTCTGGAACGGTCTGCCCTGTCATGTGAGAGAAGCTAAATCTCTTAGTCAATTCAAAAGATTAGTTAATGATCATTTTTAATGTTAGAGTACTAGACTACACGGCATTCATGAAAAACAGGTTTTAGTTAGATTAGCTGTAGTTAGGTATTGAATTTTGTTTAGGATAGTTAGGTTATTTCTAATTTTTATACTCCTGATGGATTTTACCGTGTTTAAATAAAGATTTATTGATTGATATTGATGTTGAATCTTCAACTGTCGTCTTCACATTACGAAATCGCGCCCATTGAAACACGTCGCCCGATAAAAGTGGGGTACCATGTTGCTTTGCAAGCATTACAAAGCTTGCCGCTGGTGGCGGTACCTTTCGTCTCGCAGCATGAATCCTCAAGGGTGTTCGTTTATTTGTTTGCAAAAGAAGAAGGAGTTTACGTAAGGAAACGGTAGCAGCGCCCTTTGAAAGGAACGTATTACAGTTCTAACATCGAATGTGGTTGATTTGGTCTCCTTTAAATCAACATTTTTGCTTGGAATAGCGGTATATTGCCGTAAAAACACGCTTCGTTGATTGAAAATTACATTTGCTTGATTCCGCCGTGCGGCTCGATTATGCAAATTACTTTCAATTCACTGGAGACAGTGATTATCGGTTTTCCTCCCTTTTTATCGCAATGATAGCATACATAATGCCTATTCGTATTGGGAACTGTCGTTTGTCATCAAGTAAGCTAAAAATCATCGCTTTCTTGATAGCGCAGGGCAATTTTTTATTTATTTTAGTTTAGTCACGCAACTTCTGCTGATAAACTTCGCCTTTCGTTCTTTTGTGTTGCGTTATTTTTCTATTGTGTTTCAATGAATAGATGCGTCCCGCGAATTGTCACTTTAACAATACCATACACAAAAGACTGCTGTGATTGACGTCCAAAATGAAGCTCATTTGCATTTAACGAGCGACGTGTTTCAATGGGCGCGATTTCGTAATGTCTATGCCGTCTCTAAAGTATTTCATGTGCAAACCCAACATTAGAAAAGTATAAAAGTCATATAAAGCAGTAATCATGAAGAACGAATGCCTGTACATGATGAAATCTGTGCCCGGTTTATTGATTAAATGTGTACGTAATTCATATTGGGTACCCAGTGTCTGAACATAGCACTTTTTTGTTCTCGATCACGACCCACGCACTAGCGCTCAAGCACCAAGTGTGAACAACGACGAGACCAATCTAACCTCAAATCACTGAAACTCCGGTTTTCCGGCCGAAACTGTGATTATCCAGAGGAACTTACACATACCAAGCAACTTATCCAGATCTGTCTCCTAAAGAGAGGATGATTGAGCCGACCGAGGATGTTACATATATGCCGGTAACAATATAATCTTTACCCCTCCACGGCTAGTGCGTTTTTAAAACGTACTCGCTTATAGGACAGCCTCTAGTGGGCGGGCCACATGCAATCAATTAGGGAACTGGTCACAACAAGTTTGTTCGAAGAGGACCCACCTTGTCTGGGCTAGGGGGTTATCGAAGACGCTACCCAGCTCATGAACATAACCAACAAAATTTAATTGGCTTTAAAACTTGAGTTGACACAGAAATATTCAACTAGCAAGAGTCAGCATTGCTAGATAAACAAGAAAAGTGAGGTTCCAATCTCATTGTCATTTGAGGAAGGGAGTGGAAAAGGAGACCACCATCTCTTTTGCAGTTTGGCGGGTCCTGTTTGAGTATAGGTTATGTACAAGCGTCGCTTAGGATTTGACTGATATCTCGCTTTGAAAAAGAGTGGCAGCCTGGGATGAGAGTAGGCGCAAATTCAATTATGGGATCGTTTGGGCGGGGGGCACCGTAAGCACATCCGCTAAATCTAGCAAAGCCTGGACTCGCATTATGAGTACAATCCATGCCACTAGCATTTTCTGTGAATTTTGGTCATCAGTCATTTGGCTTGGACTAATTATAGAATGTGATTACTGAAGTACATGTCAGTGGGATTTTTAAGGCCATAAAGTTCTAGTGATAAGAAAGAGAAAAAAGCATTTAGATTCATGCACATGCGCTGAAATGTGAACCCCCCTAAGGACGGTGCCTCCTAATACAGAAGTATTTTTGCACAGTTTATAACTATGAGGGAAAAAGGATATCTTAGTATGGGCTACTGGAATCCAGGAAGAAAAAGCAATAAAATCCAAAGAAATGTATGATGTCTTTTTCCAAATTGAAACTTTATTGCCTCTGACAAATGCATGGTTACCTCCAATAGGCCTTATCACGGTTTTCGACGCCATTTTGACGGGTAGGCAAACACGTCTGAAATAACAGTGTTTGTATAGAAATCCAATGTCAAAGAATTTTCATAAATCACCGCTTCTGAAAAATTCATGAATTGGAAACTTTTGGTACTAGGAAAAGGATTTTAAGAACAAAATTGGAGGGATGTAGCTGTGCCAGAAAGCGTCCAGTCGTGTTTTGAACTTTCCATACATTTCCCTGTATTTTTTCTCGCGAACTATTTTTAGTAGCAGTTCACGGCTGGTTCGCTATACAGACAAATGTATGGAAATTTCAAAACACGACTGGACGCTTTCTGTCACAGCTACATCCCTCCAATTTTGTTCTTAAAATCCTTTTCCTAGTACCAAAAGTTTCCAATTCATGAATTTTTCAGAAGCGGTGTTTTTTATGAAAATTCTTTGACATTGGATTTCTATACAAACACTGTTATTTCAAGCCTGTTTGCCTACCCGTCAAAATGGCGTCGAAAACCGTGATAAGGCCTATTTTCTTTTTGCATACCAAGAGCACTTGCTAAGCTCTGCCTTTTCCGTATAGTTTCAAACCGAGCAAAAATATCCCTGAATCAATAGTCACCACCCGTTGGAATCCCGAGTATCTCGAGGTGCGCAGAACGTATGTGCAGCAACAAAAGTAGACACCGGCCTTAACGTACGTGTGGTAAGCTAAGGCCTTCACAAGCCTAGTGGTCCACTACTGTCAGAGCTTATCCCAGACGTTATGCATCAGTCAATTTTAGCCCCAACCCTGTGGGGGTGGGGGGGATAGTTGGTCATTTACCCACACTGTCAATCCCGGGTGTAGGGCATTAGCCCTACGCCCAATTACCCTAGGGCATTTGATCATCTCACTGTTTTCACCTTACAGCATTATCGCTTCTTTTAATAACAAATTCATCGGCCAATTCAGTAAGTTTCTTTTTGAATACGTCTAGATAGAACATAAATAGGACGCTAGAGCTGCAGAATGACCTACTTCTAGAACATTATGGGAAACAAGACCTAACTAGGACTAAATTTGACCTGGATTAGTTTAGATTTTACTGAAGATAAGACGAGAAACGAAGAAAATAAAACGTTTTTGAGCCCCTACCCTGGGGCATTTGAACAACTTTTTTGGGGGGTGGGGAGTGTGGGTGGGCACTGTTGGAATTGACTGTTGTTTTAGTACATCGTGGATTACCCACTCCACCCCAACCATATTGCCATTTTGTTAAATAAGTGGCCACTCGATCAGTTATGCTAAAATCAGATCAAGGTAACAGTATAGCCGGCGGGCAAACATAGTAATCATATTTACGGCCGGATACTTATAATTGCCCAAAGGGTCCTGATAGCAGGAAATTAAATAAGATATAAGTTTCAAATACAATTCTATAACTTATTTCGTAACTGACGATGACTGTGCATTGCAACTTCCGAAACATGTTAGTTTTAAAATTAAAAAGTGTTGTTTTTCTACAAAATTAGTATGGCTAGTCAAATGGTGACGAGTATAATTAGAACTAATTTCACGCACCTTTTAAGGCGAGGAAAATTATTACACTTTTCGACAAAAAATGCCAGTGAAATTATTTCCTAATTTCACGAGTATACCATTTTATAGATCGTTTTCACTCACGTGACCAAATCCTTGACTACCGTTGCTACGCCGCCATATTGGTGTACCAAAATTGTAAACAAACTAGTAGCGGCGCTTGCCAAGAACATGGTTTTGTGTCTGATTGTTGGCTGTGGCAGGAAAAGTAGACGAGATAAAAGGATATACCTTGCAAGGGTGCCTTCCATCGTTACAAATCAAGGTGAAAAAGCTCAAAAATTGTCAGAGGAGAGAAGATCGCGCTGGATTTCAGCGATAAGTCGTAACGACCTCACCGAAGAGATCTTAGAGCACGATCACGGTGTTTCCGAAAAGCACTTCGTTTCAGAAAGAGCAGCTTAAAGCTGGGATAAATTTAATATTGACTGCGTTCCAACATTACATTTGGGACACAAGAAAGTTTCGCTTGTGAACGCGTAACCTAATTTTCGTTAAATTACACACCGGAAAAATTCAATGACTTGTGCGAGCTAAGTCAAGCTCAAAAACTATAAATCGTATGAAGAAGCTTAAACTTTCCCTGAATTCGAAATAGAATTAGAAAAAAGTAGCACCATAGCACAAATAATAAGAGAGATAGAGGCAAATGAATGCAAAAGCCGGTGAACGCGTAAGTCAATTTTCCTTCTGAATTACACACCGGAAAAATTCAATGGCTTGTGCGCGCTAAGTTAAAACTCAAAAACTATAAATTGTATGGATAAGATTAAACTATTGCTGAATTTGGAAAACAATCCACTGTGAATTAAAAAAGAAGTAGCCGCCTATGTCAAATAATGAGAGAGATAGAGGCAAATGAATGCAAAAGCTTGTGAACGCGTGAGAGTCTATTTTCGTTAAATTACACGCAGGAAAAATTCAATTGCTTGTGCGCGCTAAGTTAAAACTCAAAAACTGTATATTGAATGAAAAAGCTTGAACTTTTGTTGTATTTCAAAAAGAATGCACTGTCTATTAAAAGAAAAATGAACAGCATAGGACAAATAATAACAGAGATAGAGGCAAATGAATGCAACCGCTTGTGACCGCGTAACCCAATTTTCGTTAAATTACACAACGGAAATATACAATGACTTGTGCGCGCTAGATCAAAACTCAAAAACTATAAATCCTATGAAAAAGCTTAAACTTTCGTTGAATTTGGATAAGAATACACTATCCATTAAAAAAAAGTAGCACCATAGCACAAATAATAAGAGAGATAGAGGCAAATGAATGCAAAAGCCTGTGAACGCGTAAGTCAATTTTCCTTCTGAATTACACACCGGAAAAATTCAATTGCTTGTGCGCGCTAAGTTAAAACTCAAAAACTATATATTGTATGAACAAGCTTAAACTTTCGCTTAATTTGTAATAGAATGCACTGTTCACTAAAAGAAAAATGAACAGCATAGAAGAAATAATGAGAGAGATAAATGCAAATGAATGCAACCGCTTGTGAACGCGCAACCCAATTTTCGTTAAATTACACACCGGAAAATTTCAATGACTTGTGCACGCTAGGTCAAAACTCAAAAACTATAAATCGTATGAAAAACCTCAAACTTTTGTTGAATTTGGATTAGAATACACTATCCATTAAAAAAAGTAGCACCATAGCACAAATAATACGAGAGATAGAGGCAAATGAATGCAACAGCTTGTAAACGCGTAGCGCAATTTGTGTTAAATTACACTCCGGAAAATTTCAATTACTTGTGCGCGCAACGTCAAAACTCAAAAACTATAAATCGTATGAAGAAGCTTAAACGTCGTTGAATTCGGATTAGAATACGTTATCCATTAAAAAAAAAATTAGCACCATAGCACAAATAATTAGAGAGATACAGGCAAATGAATGCAACAGCTTGGTACACTGCGCGCAACGTCAAACCTCAAAAACTATAAAGCGTATGGAAAAGATTAAACAATCGCTGAATTCGGAAAAGAATACACTGTGGATTAAATAAAAAAGGAGCAGCAGATGTCAAATAATGAGCGTAGAAGGTAGTCTCCAAAACGAGATAACACAAGATATCTGTGGATTCGAGAGGCCACCAATATGGCGGCGGGCCAATGCGTGACGTCACGTGAAAACGATCTATTACCTTATGGGCGACAAATTGCACTCACAATCGTGTGTTTTTGACTTGAGTTTTTCAATTTTGTAATTTCACTTGTGAAACCATAAATTAACGCTGAAATTTCGGTCCAAAATTAATTAGTAATTTGTTATCCATGATATTATACTAATAATTCTGACTGGCAGCCTAACTTTTCTATTCATTGTACAGGAACTTGCATTAACGTTACAAGAGCAATGTTTCTCGACTGATGATGACCCGGATTTACAGACCCAGGCTCTGTCCTGGACAAGCTTAAGCAGCAATTATCATTAGTAGTAGTAATCTTTATTGGCTCACAACATGGTTAATTACAGGAGAAGTGTTATATACATTACAGGTTGATTTGAAAAAAATAGCAAGAGAGCGTAATTGTTAATTGGAGCCTAGAAGCTAAAAGAACCACAAGGTTTTCGAGTTTATTTAAACTCAATAAATTCAGAATTAGAATGAACATTGTCAATTGATATAGACTGCATACTGTCTCCTGTTTTGTTACTTCGCAAAGGGGTATTGAAGACATGTGACTGAAGAAAAGGAAATATGTTAATGTATAAAGCCCCGGCTAAAAGATCAAATATTTTTGTCCAAATATCAGGCTGGAAGAACATGTTTTAACCCCCATGTGCACGAGCACACGAGCAAACTTTCTTTGACAAAATTAATTTCTCACTGTGTGTAGCGTTCCCGTAGAGCGCTTTTCATCCATTCACAACCAGTTCGTGATTAATTATGTTATTGACAAATCGGCGAACGGTGAAACTACAAAAAAGGGAAGCCTGATCAAAAAACGGAATACATCATGATAGTAAAAATACGAAAAAAGAGGGTACAAAATAAAGGATAAAACTTACACTTGATGAATTGCCCGGGATTGATAAAACAGAACTCCAAAACAAAAAAGGGGGACTTGTTTACTCTCCGAAGACTATGCGAAACTGATAAGATAGATAGAGTTGCTAAATAAAGTTCATAATATTTGACGATCGAGTTCCAGGGTCACGCACGGGAACGTGACACTGTGACAAACGGTTTTTTACTAGCGTAGACGAGAAAATTTGTCAAATTGTTCCACTACAAATACATTTGCTGAAAAACTGACGAGCTGTTTGTCAAGACAGTTTTTCCTATCTAAGTAAATTTATTCGAAAAGATGGGTTGGGAAAGATAATTTGCCAAAGCATCGCGGAAAAATGCATTGTTCCGAGACCCTTCATTGTTGTGTGTACCCCTGGTGTAGCATCATCAAATTGGTGGTTTTCACCTCACACATCGTCACGCAAGTAAAAAAATTAAATCCTCAACCATTCAATAGATGAAGTCAAGAAATTGATATTTAGGAGAAGTGTGATACCTAAACAACGTGTGAAAGCCACGGGGCTGTGCGATATCTCATAATCGAGTTATTCGAGAAAATGTACCACGGAAAATTACAGAGTTTAGTATGGGACGCCATGTTGGTGGACACCAACATAGCCACCAACATGGCGGCCGGAAACCAGCAAAAACATCTGGAGTTCACTTTGGCTATTTCAAAGCCTCTCTTCTCCCTGCTGAACTTTCACTCATTGACATAGACGTTTCTATTACATGTTAGCTGGTCAGACCTAAAAAAACACGGGGCAAATCGATGTTTTCATGTACGTGACATATTTAGAGCAGCTGAATCCTTCTGTCACGCAGTACGCAAAAAATCTAAAATTCAAACTGCTCTATTTTCAAAATGAAAAATGCTATCCTGCTGAAAACAAGCAAGCCGATTGAAATTTATATTTTCTTATATGTGATGAAGATAAAAACCCAAAATTGCGTTTTGTTATGAATTTCAGTTTTTTTATGACGTCACGTGAAAACCAAGAATATCAACTATCCACTCCCCTGGGGCCTATTGCATCATGGCGGTGCGTATTGTTCGGCAACGCTTACCCACTTCTTTACTTTTAGAGGCGGTTTTAGGATAATCCGTCTGCGCAGTAGGGAAAGTCCGTGGAAAACAAAGACGGCGTACTATCAAAACAAGAGCGCGAAAAAGACACATTATCAAGAGATATTTGACATATTAAATGTTGACCTATCATGTTTTCACACGGTAAAGTTGTTTTGACTGGACCGGAAGGAAACGTATTTTTTTTTTTTTTTTTTTTTTTTTTTTTGGTTCTTACGCCTCAAACGAAATCACCTGCTTCATGGAAAAGAGACTTAATTAAGACTTTCGTAATCTGTGCTCAGGGCAAATTATTTGTCACGGAAATTTTGTCAAAAAAATGTGCTCGTTTCACGAGGATTTACCGTTTAACTGCTTTCTAATCATTGCATTTTAATGGCTTCCAAGTCTTCGTCTAGACCAACCATTTTCATCCAACAGTTTGGGTATATAATAACGGCTACGAACAAGTGTTTGATCGTTTGGCCATCTCTGACGACAATAGGCCATTTTACAGTTATGTGCTTAGTGACTTGGCCTTGGACTGGAAGCGAGGCTGGGGGTGACCTTGTTTTGATACAAACCTCACTGCTTTTCATGTGTAGATCATGCTGTTCTTATGCTAACTAGTTTGCATTTAGGTATGAAAAACAGTGAGGTTTGTATCAAAATAAGGTCACCCCAGCCTCGCTTACATGCAAGGCCAGGTCACCAAACGCACAACTGTAAAATGGCCTATTGACGACACGGGTTTGCCCGAGCGAGAAAAAGGAACCAATCAAAAAAATTCCTAACGTCGCAACAACACAGTCATAATTTTAGTGGTAATACACATGCGCAAAACAGCGTTTTGTGTGCTCACTTTGCCCGTTGTTGGTCCAACATACTAAAAGTTGTCCGTTGAGCCACCGGACGTTTTGTGTGACAAACACGATGTTGCACCCAATTGATCCTTTAGTCAGGGTGTAATTTAATAGGACTTTTAGAATCAAGGCTTTTGGTAAAATAGTTTAATTCTTTCCCTAAAGTCCTGTGATGACTACCACTCTACAGGAGGCCGAGTTAAAGCTGTCTCTAACTTCTGCCGGAGGGGTGTTTCAGGCTCGGTTCAAACGTCGAACTTTACATGAGCCGAACCTAATACCTATTCAGGTCGACCCAAATAATTAAGTTCGGATGTTGATTCAGACGTCGAAACTAACTGAAGTCGAACTTAATTAAAGCTCAAGTGAGAAAGATATTTTCGTGGTCAGCGGCTGTTGTTTTTTCTCAACAAGGTTCAAAATGGCGGGAAAGATGAATTCTGACATAGAAAAGCTTGTTTGGTAAAATGGAATTGGGGGTGGTCAATAGTTTATTTTAGTATTAGTTTTTATTGATATTTCTTATAATTCGTTATAGTTCTTATATTTTATATAAAAGTTTTAAATTCATTTAAAGCGCTTTTTGATCATTTTAATGTTCAAAGGCGCTATATTAAGTGAATAAATTATTATTATTATTATTATTATTATTATTATTATTATTATTATTATTATGAACACAGGCCAAACACAGCTCCTATTGGTCGAGATAAGAAGGATATGACCTTCAATATTAATTTGCTTATACGAGTACGTCTTTCAAAGATTCCCTTTTCTGTACGAAAGTAGGGAAGAGTCTCTATAGATCTAAACAAGAAGAACAAGCACATTCATCTTTTCCCGCCATCTTGTTCAGAATGAAGTCCTTTGCGCATGCCAACTCGATGGAACGCGCAGACCTCTGGGATAGATATAATTTATATAATTTATGCGTAACGTATGCAGTTGGTTCGGCTCATGTAAAGTACGACGTATGAATCGAAGTCGAACTTTTGCCGTTCTATTCGACTGGCGCAGTCGAATAGAACGGCGGGTCCACCCAAATACAAATCTGTCGATCCTAACTGATTCATAAGTCGATCTTTACATGCGCCGAACCAAATGATTAGGTTCAGCTCATGTAAAGTTCGACGTATGAACCGGGCCTCAGGCACGCAAATATTGTCGAAAAGAGTCGTAAAGACGTTAAATACTTATAATTGTCAGTACTTTTTTTAATGTATGTCCGAAGCAGGTTAGAAGATCAGACAGATCTGATTAATTGAAAAATTTGCAACTTAAAATTCTTCAGTATGCAGGCAAGGTCGAAATATAGAAAAAAATGACAAAAACTTTCTTAGAGAGAAGAACTTGGAGTCTACCTTTAAAATAGAGGGAAAATGGAAAATATAGTAGCATCCTTAAATACGTTATGAATACAGTGCAGCGAAAAGCTTTGACATCGCATTAGATCACTTAGTGAATTTCAAACTACATCTGACAAATTTGCTGAATTCATCAACTTTTCCCTGTTACGCAAAAATTCTAAAAAGATTGCGTTACTTCCGATTCCCCCATATTTGAAGAACAGGAAAACAATAGGCCTAGCCATTTTCTTGCGAGAGAACGAGCCAAGAAGGTTCAATGTGTCTTACATGACCATAATTTCGACTAAGCTTTTACTGAGCGCGTTTTTAATCGGCGTTTTAATACGATCCAGAGTAGCTTCTCGACATGGGTTTTAGAAGGCGAAAATGATCCCGATGGAATGTCTTGTAACGGACGAGAGTGATTTTGACCATCAGCTCCAAATTGAGAGCCAAGAATCGAGGTAAGGAAGCAGTATAAACTTTCACACATGACACTTCACAGCCGGCTAGCAGGCAGTCGAGCAAATCCTCTTGAAATGCGACGAAGTGCTATGAAGATCGGATTCCTACTTTCGAAACCTGCTTATTGGATGAAAAAATCTTCATTTTCGGGAGTGAAGAGCTCAGCGTTTTCGGTTCGAAGCATCTTTTTTGAGCGACATGGTAAAATAATTTAGTTAAAGCATGACCGCGTGGGGACACGTAAATCGGGCTACGATCGGCGCTTTGGATTTGCATTCGATTTACATGTGATACATAACCATCATTATAAGACTTGCAGGATATGTTGCCAATACAAGACCCATACAACAAGAAACGTTTTTGCTTTTAAATTTTCTTTACAACTATACACATCATTTTGAAAGGAGTTATTGAAATGTTTAGAATAAGTTAATGACTTATTCCTCTTTTCTTCTTTCATTGAAATATTATGATTTAAGCTTACTTTGTCGAGAAACATTTTTTTCCTGTAAAGTTTATTTTCTGCTTTTTAAAATGAGGTATAGCTTTCCATGCTGCTGTAGAAATCTTGCGATATATTGAATAATAATAAAAAACAAATACTCAGAGGTAAGGCAGGTGTTGCGAGAACACAAGAAGCAAGTCTCTAGGGGGCGGAGACCAGATTACAAAAATCTAGATATTCCTAAATCTTTTTAGCATTTCTTCATGGATATTTCCTAACAAAACTTAGTCTCGCTCAAGTGCAAAATTATTTATCTTTTATTGTTAAAAAGTAAACATTATGTACACTCGCTCCTTTGCCGTGTGGTACGTGGACCAAGCCGATGATCACAATTCCTTTGCCCTCCCTTGGTTGCTATGACTTAGGCGTGTCACGCACGTGTAGTGGACGAAAATTCAGACACGGTTAGACACGGTTTTTCACAATTTTAGACACGGTTTTTCACAATTTTCAAATTGATATATATTACAGACTTTACATATAGAATATACTTTTACATTTCACCCTGAACACGCATCCTTGGTAAACCAGAGGTAGATAGTTGGGCCTGGAGGAAGTCAAAACGGATACGTTTACATTCGTGCTTGATTCACGCTGAGACTCAAACAGAAGAAACTTTTCGTTTGCACGCAAAGCAAACAAAATGGCGCGAATACGTATTGCTGTGTTTTTACCATCACTTGTTTGCAGCTTTTAAAATTATAACTTGCCTTTAAGGTCAGTTTTTTATTAAAGGGTTCTGTGGGTTTTGCCTTATATCTCTAATTTGTTTTGATTACAGTGGTAAGCGAAACAAAACGTTTTCCAATTTTAATTTGTCCATCAGTGATAAAAAATTTACAAATATCACTTGGTCCCCTAAACTGATTTCAGCACCAGCCAAATTACATTTATTTTCATTCAAAACGGCTTAAGATACCAACAACTCTGTTGAATTTTTTTTTTTCTCTCTGTACTTACTTGGTCAACAAGTTGTTTACCACCCAACATAAAGTTGTGAGGGCAAATAAATACTATAAGGAAGCCAAGTATGAGACCGTTTAACTGCTCTTTCAGCGCCTGCACATTGAAATCATTATTAAAAGGCTAATTCTGAACGATGTGTTACTGGTTAGTTTACATTTTGTTTAGTTTGTATACTCGTGTAATACCTAACGCTAAGTAACCTCTTTTTATTCGCATTTTGTGTTTTAATTTTAGCTCACTGCCCTCATATCAGGTAGCCAAACGTCCTGAGAAAGACATATTTCTACTTAAATGTCGGTCAGCTTCCCAAAGGCCTTTATATAATGTAACATGTGGTAGGATTTCATAAGACGAAGACACTATCCTATTTTTCCTTATGCGTGAGTTAGAAAAACGATTAAAGAGAAGTTAACTACTGAATTACAGGATGTGGTCATTATCTAAACAAAATCAAACATGTTTGTCCAGAAAAATTCTCTAAAAGTGGCTGGAATGCAGGATCTTAAACGTATCTACGACAGGACGAAGGCTTGGCTCACCGATGGTTTTTCCCGAAATTAATTGCTAGATATCATTATTTGGCGATCGGCGCCCTTAAACCTTAACTCACACAAAGTGAGCACAAATTCCTCCAATATAATACGGTTGGATTTTCGCGCGAGAACATTAAATACAAGTTCTCTCTTTTATGATAGTGAGTCCGCAGACATCATCGACTGAGCCAGGCTTTCTTGTAGTCGTAATTTCCGTGGTCATGTATCTAAAGCAATCGCTATTAGTTCCAGTTAGACTAAAAAGGGAAAGGACTACATAACTCATGTTGCATGTTCAGGTCGCTCTCTTCTCTGCTCGGGCCTGCGTTTAACTCGTCGCTTCTCAGTGGCCTTTTGCTAGCTCTTCAGTTTGAATTTGAACTGCTGTTCTGTTTGTTTAGCAAGTATGTTTCTTATTCCGCGAGAGATATGGCCAGCGTTGCGTTAATAGCAACTCCCGGCAAATGGCGACATGTACTTGAGAGGATCGAAACCGAGGTGTTGCCGGTTCATTGCGTTCATTACGAAAGAACACACTCCTAATTGGGTTTGGAAGAAGGATCCAAATGCTAATAAGTTTAAAATATGTTTTCTTGACCAAATAAGCCTCACAGTTTTCAAGTGATCAATAGGGACTACCTTCCCTCTTAGAGGATCAAAATACGAACCGGATAAAAAATACGAACCGGGGCAGACAGATGTTTCGCGCGAGAAAATGAAACGAACGCATAGTGTACCGCATTTATGCGCCCAACTTAAGCAGCAGCTGCAATGTTGTAAAATAAAACTGTGTGTATAACCGACAGCTTTCCAGATGTATTAGAATGTATTTGCCCGGTGGTCCAAATATAGGATATTTTATACTGTTAACTAGTTAAGTGTTGAGTACACTCAAACTACCCGAATTATTTTCTTTGTGGTTGTATAAGAAGATAGTTCGACAGAAAACTTGGTTGTAAACAGAAAATTAATGTACAGCTTTAAAACTTCCTATCTTTTTCTTTCCCATGCGTGCCCTGAACACGCATCCTTGGTGAACCAGAGGTAGATAGTTGGGTCTAGAGGAAATCAAAACGGATACGTTTACATTCGTGCTTTGTAAAATTTTGGAGTGGACGATTCACGCTGAGACTTAAACAGAAGAAACTTTTCGTTTGCACGCAAAGCAAACAAAAAGGCGCGATTACGTAACGCTGTGTTTTTACCATCACTTGTTTGCAGCTTTTAAAATTATAACTTGCCTTAAAGGTCAGTTTTTTATTAGGGGTTCTGTGGGTTTTACCTAATATCTCTAATTTGTTTTGATTACAGTGGTAAGCGGGACAAAACGTTTTCCAATTTTAATTTGTCCATCAGTGATAAAAAATTTACAAATATCACTTGGTCCCTTAAACTGATTTCAACACCAGCCAAATTATATTTATTTTCATTCAAAACGGCTTAAGATACCGACACTTCTGTTGAAATCTTTTTTTTTTCTCTGTGCTTACTTGGTCAACAAGTTGTTTACCACCCAACATACAGTTGTGAGGGCAAATAAATACCATAAGGAAGCCAAGTATGAGACCGTGTAACCGCTATTTTAGCGCCCGCACATTGAAATCATTGTTAAAGGCTCATTTTGAGTATGTTACTCGTTAGTTTACATTTTTTTGGTCTTTATACTCGTGTAAGGCTAAATAACCTCTTTTAATTCGCATTTTATGTTTAATTTTAGCTCGCTGCCCTCATATTAGGTAGCCAAACCTTCAGAGAAAGGCATATTTCTACTTAAATGTCGGTCAGCTTCGCAAAGGCCTTTATATAATGTAACATGTGGTAGGATTTCATAAAATGAAGACAGCACTATCCTATTTTTCCGCATGCGTGAATTAGAAGAACGATTAATGAGAAGTCCACTACTGAATTACAAGATGTGGTCGTTATTTAAACAAAATCAAACACGTTTGTCAAGAAAAATTCTCCAAAAGAGGCTGGAATTTAAACGTATTTACGACAGGACGAAGGCTTGGCTCACCAATGATTTTTCCGGAAATTAATTGCTAAATATCATTATTTAGCGATCGGCGCCCTGAAACCTTAACTCACATAAAGTGAGAACAAATTTCTCCAATAGGGTTGGATTTTCGCGCAAGAACATTAAATACAAGTTCTCTCTTTTATAATAGTGAGTACCGACTGGGCCAGGCTCTCTTATAGTCGTAATTTCCGTGGTCATGTATCTAAAGCAATCGCTATTAGTTCCAGTTGGACTAAAAAGGGAAAGGTCTACATAACTCCTGTTGCATGTTCAGGTCGCTCTTTTCTCTGCTCGGGCCTGCGTTTAACCGTCGCTTGTGTCAAATTATGAGCTGAAAGGTAATTTCTTTATTATAAATGAATGAGTTCTGTTGCAGTTTTGCTTGCTCTTCAGTTTGAATTTGAACTGCTGTTCTGTTTGTTTTGCAACAATCTTTCTTATTCCGCGAGAAATGTGGCCGGCGTTGCGTTAAGAACAACTCCCAAAGCCATTCCCGGCAAACTACGAGATGTACTTGAGATGATCAAAACCGTGGTCTTGCCGGTTCATTGCGTTCATTACGAAAGAACACACTCCTAATTGCGTTTGGAAGAACTGGAAGAAGAATCCAATTGCTGATAAGTTTGAAATATGTTTTCTTGACCAAATAAGCCTCGCCCCGGTCCCTGCCTTCCCTCTTAAAGGATCAAAATACGAACCGGATAAGGACTAGTTGATAGATTGTAGGCGATGTTGTTGCAATAAAAGCACGTTACAATAAAAACTATATATCTATAATAAAAAGCTGTATAAGCAGCATTTAATATCCGAGCGTTTCGGGGCAGACAGATGTTTCGCGCGAGAAAATGAAACGAACGCATAGTGTACCGCATTTATGCGCCCGACTTAAGCAGCAGCTGCAATGTTGTAAAATAAAACTGTGTGTATAGCGACTGTTTTCCAGATGTATTAGAATGTATTTGCCCGGTGGTCCATACATATGATATTTTATACTGTTAACTAGTTCAGTGTTGAATAAACTTAAACTACCGGAATTATTTTCTTTGTGGTTGTATGAGAAGATAGTTCGACAGAAAACTTGGTTGTAAACAGAAATTTAATGTACAGTTTGAAACTGCCTATCGTTTTCTTTCCCACGCGTGCACTGAACGTGCGTTCTCTTACACCATTTGATTAATTACATAGATAAAATGAAAATTATTTAAATGTAGTATCGTATTTAGATAACACGCATAATGTGTAGTCTAGACGAGCATTCAGAGACGGTTAACAAGTTTTACTACACATTTCCTTGCATTTTCAGTATTTTCAATTGGATATGTATTACAGACTTTATATGTAGAATATACATTTACATTTCACCCTGAACACGCATCCTTGGTGAACCAGAGGTAGATAGTTGGGTCTGGAGGAAGTCAAAACGGATACGTTTACATTCGTGCTTGTAAAATTTTGGAGTGGACGATTCACGCTGAGACTCAGACAGAAGAAACTTTTCGTTTGCACGCAAAGCAAACAAAAAGGCGCGATTACGTAATGCTGTGTTTTTACCATCGCTTGTTTCAGCTTTTAAAATTATAACTTGCCTTAAAGGTCAGTTTTTTTATTAGGGGTTCTGTGGGATTTGCCTAATATCTCTAATTTGTTTTGATTACAGTGGTAAGCGGAACAAAACGTTTTCCAATTTTAATTTGTCCATCTGTGATAATTTACAAATATCACTTGGTCCCTTAAACTGATTTCAGCACCAGCCAAATTATATTTATTTTAATTCAAAAGGGCTTCAGATACCGACACTTCTGTTGGAATCTTTTTTTTCTCTGTACTTACTTGGTCAACAAGTTGTTAACCACCCAACATAAAGTTGTGAGGGCAAATAAATACTATAATGAAGCCATATGTAAGACCATGTGACCGCTCTTTCAGCGCCCGCACATTGGGCACAGTCTATGTCATTCTTAGTCTGTATACTCGTGTAATACCTAACGCTAAAAAAAAAATCTGTGTTTAATTTTAGCTCGCAGCCCTCATATCGGGTAGCCAAACTTCTTGAGAAAGGCATATTTCTACTTAAATGTTCTTCAGCTTTGCAACGGCCTTTATATAACGTAACATGTGGTAGGATTTCATAAGACGAATACAGTACTATCTTAATTTTCCGCATGCGTGAATGAGCAGAACGATTACAGAGAAGTTAACTACTGAAATACAGGTTGTGGTCATTACGTAAACAAAATCAAACATGTTTGTCAAGAAAAATTATCCAAAGGGGGCTGGAATAATGCAGGAACTTTTGGCAAGTTCAAATGGTGAGTTCGCTGGGCCGTAGCTACGTCGACAGGACGAAGGTTTGGCTTATCAATGGTGTTTCCCGAAATTAATTGCTACATATCATTATTTAGCGATCGGCGCCCTCAAACCCTAACTCACATAAAGTTAGCACAAATTCCTCCAATACGGTTCCTCCAATAAATACAAGTTCTTTCTTTTATAATAGTGAGTCCGCAGCCATCACCGACTGGCCAGGCTCTCCGTTATAGTCGTAATTTCCGTGGTCATGTATCTGAAGTATAATCGCTATTAGTTCCAGTTAGACTAAAAAGGGAAAGGTCTACTTAGTCCTGTTGCATGTTCAGGTCGCTCTTTTCTCTGCTCGGGCCTGCGTTTAACCGTCGCGTGTGTCAAATTATGAGCAGAAAGGTAATTTCTTTATTATAAATGAATGAGTTCTGTGGCAGTTCAGTTGCCTGCTCTTCATTTTGAATTTGAACTCCTGCTCTGTTTTTTTTGCAACAATGTTCTTATTCCGCGAGAAATATGGCCGGCGTTGCGTTAAGAACAACTCCCAAAGCCATTCCCGGCAAACTACGAGATGTACTTGAGATGATCAAAACCGTGGTCTTGCCGGTTCATTGCGTTCATTACGAAAGAACACAATCTCCTAATTGCGTTTGGAAGAACTGGTAGAAGAATCCAATTGCTGATAAGTTTGAAATATGTTTTCTTGACTAAATACGCCTCGCCCCGGTCCCTACCTTCCCTCTTAAAGGGTCAAAATACGAACCGGATAAGGACTAGTTGATAGATTGTAGGCGATGTTGTTGCAATAAAAGCACATTACAATATAAAAAAATTCTATAATAAACAGTTGATGAGCAGCATTTAATATCCGAGCGTTTCGGGGCAGACAGATGTTTCGCGCCAGAAAATGAAACGAACGCATCAGTGTACCCCATCATTTTGTGCGCCCAACTTAGCAGCATCTGCAATATTGTAAAAAAAAAAAAACTGTGTATAACGACAGTCGTCCAGATGTATTAAAATGTATTTCGCCCGGTTCTCCAAATATATGATATTTTATACTGTTAACCAGTTCAGTGTTGAGTAAACTCAAACTACCGGAATTATTTTCTTTGTGGTTGTATGAGAAGATAGTTTGACGGAAAACTTGGTTGTAAACAGAAAATTAATGCACAGCTTTGAAACTGCCTATCGTTTTCTTTCCCATGCGTGCACTGAACGTGCGTTCATTTGATTAATTGGATAGATAAAATGAAAATTAATTAAACGTAGTATAGTATTTAGATAACGCGCATAATGTGTAGTCTAGACGAGCATTCAGAGACGGTTAACAAGTTTTACTACACATTTCCTTGCATTTTCACTATTTTTAAATTGATATGTATTACAGACTTTATATATAGAATATACATTTAAATTTCACCCTGAACACGCATCCTTGGTGAACCAGAGGTAGATAGTTGGGTCTGGAGGAAGTCAAAACGGATACGTTTACATTCGTGCTTGTAAAATTTTGGAGTGGACGATTCACGCTGAGACTCAGACAGAAGAAACTTTTCGTTTGCACGCAAAGCAAACAAAAAGGCGCGATTACGTAATGCTGTGTTTTTACCATCACTTGTTTGCAGCTTTTAAAATTATAACTTGCTTTAAAGGTCAGTTTTTTATTAGGGGTTCTGTGGGTTTGCCTAATGTCTCTGATTTGTTTTGATTACAGTGGTAAGCGGAACAAAACGTTTTCCAATTTTAATTTGTCCATCTGTGATAATTTACAAATATCACTTGGTCCCTTAAACTGATTTCAGCACCAACCAAATTATATTTATTTTAATTCAAAACGGCTTAAGTTACCAACACTTCTCTTGAAATCTTTTTTTTTTTCCCTCTGTACTTACTTGGTCAACAAGTTGTTAACCACCCAACATAAAGTTGTGAGGGCAAATATATTTTATAAGGAAGCCAAGTATGAGACCGTGTAACCGCTCTTTTGGCATCTGCAGATTGAAATCATTATTAAAAGGCTAATTCTGAACGATCTGTTATAGGTTAGTTTACATTTTGTTTAGTTTGTATACTCGTGTAATACCTAACGCTAAAAAACCTCTTTTAATTTGCATCTTGTGTTTAATTTTAGCTCGCTGCCCTCATAGCAGGTAGCCAAACGTTCAGAGAAAGGCATATTTCTACTTAAATGTCGGTCAGCTTCGCAAAGGCCTTTATATAATGTAACATGTGGTAGGAGTTCATAAGACGAATACAGCACTATCCTATTTTTCCGCATGCGTGAATAAGCAGAACGATTAAAGAGAAGTTAACTACTGAATTACAGGATGTGGTCATTATCTAAACAAAATCAAACATGTTTGTCCAGAAAAATTCTCCAAAAGAGGCTGGAATTTAAACGTATCTACGACATGACGAAGGCTTAGCTCACCAATGATTTTTCCCGAAATTAATTGCTAAATATCGTTATTTGGCGATCGGCGCCCTGAACCCTTAACTCACATAAAGTGAGCACAAATTCCTCCAATGCGGTTGGATTTTCGCGCAAGAACATTAGATACAAGTTCTCTCTTTTATAATAGTGAGTCCGCAGACATCACCGACTGGGCCAGGCTCTCTTATAGTCGTAATTTCCGTGGACATGTATCTAAAGCAATCGCTATTAGTTCCAGTTAGACTAAAAAGGGAAAGGCCTACATAACTCCTGTTGCATGTTCAGGTTGATTTTTTCTTTGCTCGGGCCTTGTGTCATATTTTGCGCTGAAAGGTAATATCTTTATTATAAATGAATGAGTTCTGTGGCAGTTTTGCTTGCTCTTCAGTTTGAATTTGAACTCCTGTTCTGTTTGTTTAGCAAGTATGTTTCTTATTCCGCGAGAAATATGGCCAGCTTCGCGTTATTAGCAACCGGCTCAAAGCCATTCCCGGCAAATGACGAGATGTACTTGAGAGGATCGAAACCGAGGTGTTGCCGGTTCATTGCGTTCATTAAGTAAGAACACATTCGTAATTTCATTTGGAAGAAGGATCCAAATGCTAATAAGTTTGAAATATGTTCTCTTGACCAAATAAGCCTCACAGTTTTCAAGTGATCAATAGTCCCGGTCCCTACCTTCCCTCTTAGAGGATCAAAATACGAACCGGATACGGACTTGTTGATAGATTGTAGGCGATGTTGTTGCAATAAAAGCGTGTTACAATATAAAAAAATTCTCTAATAAACAGTTGATGAGCAGTATTCAATGTCCGAGCGTTTCGGGGCAGACAGATTTTTCGCGCCAGAAAATGAAACGAACGCATCAGTGTACCCCATTTGTGCGCCCAACTTAAGCAGCTGATGCAATATTGTAAAAAAAAAAAAAAAATCTGTGTGTCTAACGATAGTCCTCCAGATGTATTAAAATGTAGTTTGCCTGGTGGTCCAAATATATGATATTTTTTACTGTTAACTAGTTCAGTGTTGAGTAAACTCAATCTACCGGAATTATTTTCTTTGTGGTTGTATGAGAAGATAGTTCGACAGAAAACTTGGTTGTAAACAGAAAATTAATGTACAGCTTTGAAACTGCTTATCGTTTACTTTCCCATGCGTGCACTGAACGTGCGTTCATATGATTAATTGGATAGATAAAATGAAAATTAATTTTATAAACGTATTATTGTATTTAGATAACGCGCATATTGTGAACACTGAGTGACAGTTGATTTCTGATATGTCGCCCTGTCATGAACCTTTTCCATATCGATTGAAAGATGATAGTACAATCACGCACCGATACCAGTGTAAGAGGATATATAAACAAGGTACGTGAACAAAGAGGATGAACTGTAAAGCGAGCTGGAGTTGAAGAACCACCACTTTGCAGCCTGATCAAGGAAAACAGACAGAGCAATAACCACCACTGATCCAGAAAGGTAAGCGAGTTTTGTTATTAAACTGGTGGATTATCCTGAGCCACTTGTCGTAGAGGTGGTGAAAGAGAAAAAACCCGCACTTTGTCAGCAATGGCAGGCGAGAATCCAGACCAAAAATTATTTTAAACGCTGCTCTGTTAAAAGAAAAACTTTTTCGACTAGATAAACGTTTTTGGCTGTAGATGGCCAAGAAGAAAATTGTCTTCAATCTTCTAAATTCGGGCTGACGATTTCAAGTTCATGTACTAGGCGCCTTTAACAAGCTTACTACTTATAATAGGCTGCTGGGATAGTGGAAGTCGGTTGTTCTTGTATCAGGTAATGTTATCAAACGTACTTCTTCAATGGTCTGCCTTTTTGAGTTGCTGGAAACAAAGTTGTTTCGAGTTAAGACGGTATTACAAAAGGTTACGCTCTTTTTTGGAAAGAACGGCTGAGGCTCAACGTTCTTATTTTTCTTCAGACAAATTCAGCCCGAAAAGGTTTTAAAATGACACTGGATATTTATTTATTTATCTTTTCTGGTGTAGGAAGGAAAGAAAGTTTCTTCAATTTTCCAATTTTAAGACAATTAAATGCGCCAAAAATGTCCGTGCTCTCAAATGACTGTGGCCTCTGAAAAATTTCAAATTCCTCACAGAAGGACAGTTCGCAGGTTGGTACTAAGAAATTAGAAATTAAAAAATAATTTTTCTTCCTCCAAATTTAACAGCATTTGAACATGGCACGCCACATTAGTGACACATCAACCTTAATCATGTACAGAAAATCTTATCACCTTAAACTATAAAATTATCTTCTCTATACATTAATCCACTTTGTATCTATTTCTGTAAAGAATATTATGTCTGATGTGCTACAAACTTACCCCGCATTGCTGTCTCGATTCATACCATGAGGTACAAACTGTGCTCCAAAGTACTTTAATCAAAAGAAATTTGCAGATCCATACCGACGTTAGGGTATCTCAATCAAAATTTTGCGACTTTAATTTCTAGCTGTCTTCTAGTGTTGCAGAATAACCCAATGACATAAACATGTACTTTTGTTTCACCAGATGAAGTCACTGTCACTCGCGCTGCTTCTCGCAGCCCTGAGTTTTTTGGACCTTGCTGAAGCAGGCAAGCGGGTGGGCCGCTGGTCGACATGCCACGGGTCTCCTCCAACAGACTCATATCGTTCTCCAGATGGTTATATACCGGCTTGGTCTTTCTACTGGAGAAGATTTGGACGAGCACGTAGCAATACATGCACGGCTTATTTTGCCTATAGTTGGGAAAGAGTGCAAAAGGACGGAGAATTCGCCGTGCTGCGGTATTGTTGTATTGATCAAACTCTCTAATACGCAGATTAACTCGAAATTTACACGATAACATTCCTTAAAAAAGAATTCCGCTACTCAAGTCGTACAAGAGAAAAATCAACAATATTTAGACGCAATGCTCCAGAGACAAGTTCCCAGTTGTCTTTCGAGAGTCACGCTCAAATAAAAAAAGTGCGAAAAGTCCGATCACGTGCGATTTAGACTACAATAGTTCCAGGCCAGTTTCTACTCGTTTCCAACAAGTATGTTACTTTCGCTGCTTTTCTTTCAAACTCGGACCTTTCAAATTAAATATCTGTGACTCAACAGGTTGCATGGTTAAAATGGGGGTGATTTCAGTGCTTCAGTAAAAGTGAGAGAATTAGTTATTTTCTTTCAGGGAATCTGATTAAGTAACTACAAACTTTTTTAATCTCGCCATTGTATTCTGCAAGCATATGGTGTTGTCCTGCGCATGCGCTTTTATGAGGAAACTAATCTGCTCTGTTTAACCAAAAACCTTAAAATTGTTTGATCGAAAGATCTGATTCAGATTTAGGTTAAAAACTGCTGTTTCAAGAAAAAAAGAGGGCTCTTTTCTTAATAAAACATTTAGACCTGATAGGGTCGATTCAAACAAAAAAAAAACAAATCTCGCACTGATAAAATCATTTAACTTTAATTACAAATCGATTTATTGAGAATTTAAAGTAAGGGACACGAAAATATACGAATTTGTTGTAGTTCTACTGATTTCTGAATAGCAACATGTACATCTCATGATTTCTCTTGTCATTAAAACGTGAAGGGACGCATATTTGGAAATTTACCCTGCACAAGTAGCTGGAATAGAAAGAATCGAAGGTTACTTTGCAAGCTGCTATAATTGCAAGTTTTCTCTATTCATCTTGACATTGAATATAAAATAGTGAAAAATTGTTGAAGTGTTTCATCTATTAATCCCTACAAAAATAAAATTCTATACAAAAAAATTAGGTCCAGAAGTTCTTTCAAACTTCAAATGGTCTTTTGTTAATCACAACCGGTGTGGTGTTTTATTTCCGTTCAAGTGAATCTTTTTGTTTTTTCTATCTTCTAATGCATTAGAGACGAAGGACTTTCCAAGACTGGAAATGAGTATGTGTGGATCTCATTCAGGGATTACATCTACAATAACAAGCCTTGTGAACTGGTGCACTACGACACCGGAGTGTCAAGGATCTTGCCTTGCTTTGTGAAAGATGCGAATATGCAGAATTGTATTAGAAAATGGTTCAAAAGAAGTTATTTCGGCTTTTGTGAGAAATACGACAAATGGGAGTCCTGGGTAACGTTTTGTGGAGATGACTACAATCAATCGCCAAGTTATACTATGGCCAATGCTCAAGTATTGTGCCTGGCAAAAACGACTCGAAGAGAGGTCACCATCTACCATGTGGATGATCTCAATTCTGGCGGGAACGTCCTGACTACACCAGATACCGTGTTACAAGGTATTTAATCGTAACGCTTAAAATAAGACTGATTTTTAACTGATATTATCGAGTTCTGATGATTTGTCAACAGAAACAAAAGCCAATAACAGTGTACAGAAGCTGTACACAGTTTGCTTACGGCTCATTTTTTCTGGGGTTTAAGGCGTAGGCACAAGACGACTAGTAAGAAACTTGGTCAGAAGGGAAATTATGCTCCAAGCGGAAACCAACATGAAACATGCACAAGGGTCGCTAGTTTTGTGAGCAGGGAGGTTTGAGTACAAAAAGCGAACAAGTAAATCCGATGTTACTCGACCTCACTTTATGTTTTAAAAGCGCAATTTTGGAGGTTTCGGTCTTTGTTAGTAATTTTAGGATTTGTTTGTTTATCTATCTATTTATTATTTATTTATCTATTTTTAGAAATTTTAGAAATTTAAGTGGTTTCATTTTTTTTAATTAATACGTTGTCAGTGACACAGAAACAAACAAAAAGCAGTGAGCAAAAATGCGAGTGGAAATTGCTTTCCTTGGAATAAGCATTTTTACATCAAAGGCAAAGAAGTTATTAATTGCAACTTTTATTCATGCATAAAAAAAAATAATGCTTGAACGGTTGCTGAGCTTTACGACACTATACATACAATCGCAGTCAAATGGCCTGATTAATTAGAAGTGACTTTCGTTGCAGACACAACCATCAATAAAGGTTCAACAGACCTGTGGTGGAAATTCACCAGGAAATTTACAAAAAAGACGTCCTCCAGCTATTCCACCGAACACGGGTGGAAACTGAACGTGAAGACCACTATCGAATCCGGAACACTCCAAAGTGTGGTTGCTAAATGGCAGGTAGAAGTTGAAGTGGGAGCTCATGGGAAATACGTTTACCAAAGCGGGGAGGAAAAAACGGAGGAGACTACCTATGAACGTCACTTTACGGTAATTTTTGCTTTGTATATACATTTATTCAACCATTTACATGCAATTCAACATTTACTCCTTATTACAAACATTTGTAATAGATAGATAGATAGATAGATAGATAGATAGATAGATAGATAGATAGATAGATAGATAGATAGATAGATAGATAGATAGATAGATAGATAGATAGATAGATAGATAGATAGATAGATAGATAGATAGATAGATAGATAGATAGATTGTCTTTAAACTTGTTATCAATGCTTCAGGTTTCATTCCTCTCGAAGTTTTAATAATAACGTGATATGAAATAATAACAACGTGCTTTTCTTTACCATAGGTTCCTGCAAAGACGGACTATAGAGTTTCAGTTGTAGTTAACCGGCAGAAAATAGACGTCGGTTTCAGAGCCAAGGAAAAGTTCTTTGACGAAGACGACAATCTCTTGGGTGAACGGGACCTGAGTGGAACCTGGACAGGAGTATCCACTTTCACAGCGGATGCGACGATCACTGAGACGCCTTTGAAGAGAAAGTAACGCCGGGCTTGAGCTCGACACTGAGACACGATAACTAAAATTTGTAGCGACTTGTAGTTTTTCCTGATGTTTGTGGCGAGAGACCACATCATCCCCATAAGCGAAAAGTAAGATGGTGCAAAATTTACGAAATAATGTAAACACATCGTGTCGGTGCCATTTGTTGCCAATAAAGGGCTGAATCTCTTGAGCTTACTTTTTGGTTCTTTTTCTTTTTGCCTGATGATGACTGTCTGTCAAAGTGAAGTAAGCAAGGCTGATACTGCGTGGAAAACTTAACACGACAGCGGCATGAAACAGACCAAACTAAAAGTACGAAAAACAACAAAACAAAAACAAAAACAAAAAAAGACAAAAGAAAAAACAACAACAACAGTGTCCTGTTGTCTTTTCCACGGAGCGCCATCCGTGCTTACTTTACTTGTATGTTTATTTTTGGCTCATTAGAGTTATCGCATATCCTTCTTTCGCGGTCCTTTTCAACTTATTCAAGTGAATTGACCTTCCCTTTTTTTTTTTTTTTTGAAAGTCAATAATACAAAATAGAATCATTTCTTTCATACGAAACATTTGGTTCAGTAATCTTAATTTCCAAAGAAGTTTGTGACATAATCGCGAACTGAGTTAAAAAGACGATAATGTGCTTGTTAATAGCAGCATAAAAATTAACTATCCGCTTTAATTTTTGACGCAACCTGAGTATTTAGCTGAGTATTTGCTTCAAAAAGCCATACAAATTTTGTCGGTTATGTTCAGGAGATTGGTGGTGTCTTCAATAATACCCCTACCCCAGACAAGGTGGGTACACTTCGAAGAATCTTGTTATGACCCCTTAGTTCCCTAAAAAGTTCTTTCACATGTAGCAACTGAAATGCTTTCAAAATTTCTTATTTCACCTCTATTGGTCTTGGTTAATTTCAAAACTGCTCATTCCGCTGACTCACATGGAACAATAACGACAAATAATTCAATTATTAATTTTGCTGACGTTTTCTTTGGGGGAAATTAAAATCATTACGTGTAGTTCAAATTCGATAGCCTTCGGAAACGTGCTCCTGTTTTTTTGTTTCGGTTTTTTTTTTTTCTTTTGTGCTTCCTAATCCGAACGCAGGAAATTTAATAGCTAGCACCCTCCCATAGTTGTTTCATCAAACAAAGTCTTTATCTTGTTATGGCAGGACTGCATGCATGTTTGTAATGAGTGAGGAAACGACCTATTTCTCACTTGAAGAAGTGCATTTCGTCAACATAGCGGCGACTCTCAAAATTGCCAGCTCAACAAGTCATTTCTGGTATTTGCCGTGAACGTAACTCTAAATGACTCTAACAAAAACGGACATCCATTCCATATCCAAATCAAAACTTCCCCCTCCCCTCCCTTCCCCCTCCTCCTCCCCTCCCCCTCCCCCTCCTCATCACCTCCCTCTTTTTGCGGTGTCATTTTTCGCGGGCAAAATGTGCAAACGGGATAATGGTTGATGGCGAGTCACCTACATACAGTAGGTACGGGACGTCTCGGTCTTTTCTTGAAATACTCAAATAAACTATGATTTGCGTATTGAACTGATGCCTTCTTTTGAACGTCGTCAATAAAACCTTACCAAGTTCTTTAATTCCTCGTAGCTACCGCGGATAGCCATGATGCAGCGGGTTTTTCACCGCCACTTGGAAGAACGGCAGGGCCTGCCATCGGAATTTTAATTCCACAACGGAGGCCACGTATTTGTCAGTCAACCACCAGTTGGCTCCCTCGTGGTGCGTGTCCAGCGGAAAAATAAGAGAAAATGCATGTAGGTGAAACGCATTAAAAAGAGGTCAAAGAATATTGTTTGATTTGCTAGAGAAGTGCTGTTAAAGTTCCCGCAGACGGTGCGCATTTTATTGCAAACTTTCTGTCCTTCATTGTTCAACTCATAATGGACAACGCTGACCGCTGGTTCGAAATCAAGAAGCCAGTTTTGGAAAGAATGGATTGGAGTCAACTGCTTCATTTCGGGTGTGGAGGCATCGCTGAACGTAAGGACTACATCGTCATCAGTAAATATATAGTACACACCGACGCAGCACGGCGATTTTCTCTAGAAACGTACCCCCTCACCTACTTATATTATCGAGGGACTGGCTTTAAAACCTTGCCGTTTTCAAGGTTGATAACAATGGTACTTCAATTTATGTGGAAACACCGCGACCTCGCACAATCCTTTGCTTTA
This sequence comes from Pavona decussata, assembly GCF_977016875.1. Taxonomy (NCBI): domain Eukaryota; kingdom Metazoa; phylum Cnidaria; class Anthozoa; order Scleractinia; family Agariciidae; genus Pavona; species Pavona decussata. Next base: position 267,816 of record NW_028145605.1, on the reverse strand, counting down.
ACGTTCACACTGCGGCTGGATATTTTAACAGGAACCGTTTCTATTGGTTAAAATCTACAAAAACATATAAGAAAGAAGTTTTGTCTGGCTTCACAATTGTAGTCTTATATAATTATACTTACAGCAAGCACTCGCTTATGCCTGTAAACAAGTTTTCCTGAACAAGGCTCTTTTTAAAAAGGGTGATATCCTCGTGTTCCCAGCTTGTGAACGAGTTTTTGAAAAGAATTTTCTGGAAACTTGTTCATCGTAACGCACGGAAAGTCAAAATTGTCCAAAAGAAAAAAAAAACTTGTCTAACCAAACTTGCTTGGATGGAACCTTAAGACGATAGCGCGATTGTGACTTAAAAACCAAAGTCATTACTATGGCCAATCACAACTTTCGTAAATAGCGAAATGAGTAATTTGTTGACTAATTCCAGGCGTTAGCATCAAAGAACATAATAGTTTTCAACTATTCTTGTCTATTTACTAAAAAAAATTAAGGAAGCTAGTATTTCCCAGAATATAAAGGCCCACCGAACAGATAAGCTTGGTTCACACGTGCGACGCAACTTCAAACTCAATAGACCTTTATCACACGGCGGCCATGTTGAGTCTCAGGAGAATAAAAAGCTTTGTTCTTGCACGGTAAGCCTCGCACTGAATTCGCGTCTGGCCGAGGCTTGCCGTGCGAAAACAAAGCTTTTTATTCCCCTGAGTCTCAACATGGCCGCCGAGTGATAAGGGTCTATGCAAGTGCAAGTACACGCGAACAAGTAAGCGCAAATGCAAACGCGCTTGGCTTGGACTTTCATGAACGTCAGCGAAAGTCATCAGAGCGTGACGAATAATAACCAAAAACCAATGGGAACACACCTGCCCAACTCTTTCCCGGCTTTCAAGATGGCGGCCCCCGAGGTTGACCAATCAGGCAAGAAAAAAAAAAAAAAAAAAAAAAAACAGCCGAAGCTGTCAGAGAGTTTTCGGTGCTTTAGGACAATATTTTCCCAGTGTTTCAACCAAGATGAAGAAAGCATAGATGTGGAAAGACGTAGCCAAAACGGTGGGATTTCAAAATGGCAAGTTGTGTCAAAAATTTCAGCTCTCTGTAGCTCACAGTCAGTCGGTGCCACTTGCTTAGCTTAGGCCATGACTGAAACTTTTTTTTCTCCATCGGCTCACTTTCGACCTCAGAAAAATACTTTTTACCACGAATTTTAGCCAATAGCCATGAAAAGCATTGCGTCTCGGAACTGTTGTGTCAGCGGTTATTTTAGGACACTATGACGTCAGTTGTGGGGCGAAAATATGCAATTTCCTTTAGAGAACTAATACATTTGAACGGTTCTTGACGTCCTTGTATTGTAAAAATAGACATTTGAGAGAAAATGGTTAAGAAATATCATTCCAGAGTCCTAAACTTTGATGTTATACATCTATAAACTTCCTTAGAGTCAATACGAAAAAGATATGATTTTCAGACTTCAGTTCTCTTTTAAGCATTAGCTTTCGTAATTCGATCGGCTGTTACCGTCTCCGATGGGATTTGTCCCTAACCTTAACACAACATGTATTTTTGTTATTTTTTTTTTGGTTTTTGCCTTTCCTTTCGCTTAACTTGTATGTAAGACATGAAGAGAAGATTGAGCATGTCAGCTAAAGCCTCAACCTCCTCCATCAGCTTGAAACTACACTTTCAATGCTGCCTCATGCGTCCCTCGGAAGCTGCTGATTTTATTGGACACGGATTTTAACGCAGGAGAGTCGGATAATTTAGTAAACTCACATACTCGCGAAAAAGTTCTCAGGTTTGAGTTCCCAACGGTAAAAACCTTATCTTTAAAGGACTTTTAACATTGTTTACGTTTTTTTGTCGTTCCCTCGATAAATCGTCATGATACAGGGTTGTTTCAATGGTTTGCTTTGAATTTTTGAGCGGGAAATTCTGGAGACCGGTGGCTGTGGAAGCGAAAAGTATTGCGCATGCTCACCGTTTGAGCGCGGTGTTCCCTTGGTATATCGTCACAAGACAGGATTGTTTCAATTGTTTGCTTTGAATTTTTGCGCGGGAAATTCTGCCAGCCGGTGACTGTGTGGCGGAAGGTATTGCGCATACCCACCGTTTGAGCGCGGTAAAGTCTGGGACTTCCACTGCAGTGGGTTCGTGAAGAAAACAAGACAACCAGCTTGCTCGTGTTTTCATACAAATGCACTGTATTTCAACAGCTTGTACTCGGTCATGGTAGTCAAACGAGCCCAAAGCCATCAAGCCCGACAAACAGACAAATTATTTACAATTTTTTTTCACTTTCTAGCTATTCACAAGGATCTTTCGTGTTACTATAAAAATCTACTTTCTGTCTCTCTTTAGAAATATAATTGTTAACTTCAATATATATAAACTGACCAGCGCCCAGTTATTCAAAGCGGGTTCAAGGTCCTGGCTAATCATCAAGTGCCAACGTAGTTTGAGGTTAATTTTCGAAGTGTGATATATCGGTAGGGTAAATTTCGCGGATAATTTGTAAGATTTACTGCAAACTTCGTGCAATAACTAAACGACTCCCTTTATTCGAGACACCAACGTTTTGCGATTTGGATAGAAATCCCGAAAATGAAGCATTGATCTTCTGCAGGGCCCAGTTGTTCAAAGCCCGATTAAGTTAATCCTAGGTTAAGATGAAGTTTGATTCGAGTTTAATTACTAATCAATAAGGATGCTGCTAAAAGATTTCTGCCCTTAGCTTTGACTTAAACTCTTCTGTTAATCATTAGTTAAAATTCAGGGCCAGGTTGTTCGAAATCCGATTAACCTAATCCTGGATTAACGTGAGCTTTGATTCAAGTTAATTACTAATCGGTAAAGATTCTTTCAAAAGATTTTTGATCCTCAGTTTTGACTTAAACTTTTCTTTACCTTTAGCTTGAAATTAGTCTTTAAAACCACTTTTTCAGAGCAAGATGAAAACCTCGATTGACTTTTAATCGTAGATTAGCGTTAATCGAATTTTTGAACAACCCGGCCCAGAGGCCTAACACATTTTTGAAGAGCGAGATGAAAACCTCGGTTAACTTTTAATCGGTGATTAGGGTTAATGTGCTTTCGAACAACCGGGCCCTAGGTTTCGTTAATCCGGAAGAATAAAAGGAACCAATGTTTCTTTCTGTCTCCTGATTAGATTACGAGTACTCCCTTATCTTTTTTGAGGAAAAGGAAAGCGAGCAAACCCTCTCCGCGTCGTGTCTCCTCGCGAGAGGCAATTTCGCGCGCGCGCGAAGTCCGCTCCCTTCACTATCCCTAAGGAAAGTAAGTGACTTCTCGTAGTCTATCTCTTGCTTTAAAGAACTTAAACTGTTATTTTCAGTCTGTAAAAGTCGTCAATTCAAAGGATATGAAAAATATAATTTATAGGCACTCGAATGGCCGCTCAGTGATAACACTGGATTACTTTGTCCCGCTTCGAACAACAGGGATTTGTGTTGCAATCTGTATTCTACGAGAAGGCAGCATTTTTTCAAAGCGAAACTATAGAATATCTTCCAACATTCGTAGTGTCATTCTGAACAAGGGGCTCTTTGTTTTCGAGAGCGTCTGTGGGCGATTCGCTTTCTAAAGGAGGAAGCATGCCGCAAACTTGAGCGCGTTTGTAAGATGACGTTCGGAACACTTGTTTGTGTGGGTTCTGTTTATATGACGGCGTCCGCCGAAGCGGGTTGTGGCGAGCGTCAATATGAAGTTGTTGCAGCTGATGATGTAAAGGTAGAGAATAAAGAGTCTGTTGGTCCGGTTGAAAACTAGTTTTTTGTTCGACAACCGGCTCCATCGGCTGAACTCTGCCGCCAGTTCGTTCCAGCTCATTTTCAGCCATAAGCTCTTCGTACTGTTTTTGTAGTTCCTCGCGCATTTGTTCGTACTTTAGTTTATATTCAGAGTGAACGGCCTGCTGATCGGAAAGCTCAGAAGGGGACAGCGATTTTTGATACTGTTCTTGCAGTTTTTGGTGTTCCTGCTGCAGCTGTTTAATTCTATTGTGTCCGGCAGACATCCGTAAATGTTGGTGAAACGCGAGGGTGACAGCATTGCCATCGGAAGCACGCCGAGCGAGTGGCACGTGAAAATTTGACCTGGCTGGATCGTGAAGATGCAGTCCCGAGCCTCTCTGCGACAGCTGCGGTGGTGTAGATGAAAACAATCCGTTATTTGGCGCGCAATGAGAAACTACGATAGCTGGCTTCATTTGAAGCTCATGAACGCTCGGATCTTCAAGAACTTCCTCTGAATTTCCCCGCGCGAGACGCAGCGGATGGTGCGGCGGGACAATAAGTCCTTTCTTAGACATAGAATGAACAGTGTGCCGCCTAACTTTCGGCTTCTCTTCATCGGTATCCTCACTTTCCATTTTCTCTATTTTCTCCATTTTCTCCATCGTAGGCGAGTCATTTTCTCTACTGACGCCATTGTCTAGCGACAGGGCGGGTCCGATCATCTGTCGCGGCGAAATCGAGCGCGCTTTCAGTCCCGGCTCCCGTATTGGCGACAGTTCTTTCACGCACTCTGTTGCGATTTCCCGCCTTATTTCAGGCGGTGTGGGAATACGTTCGTGCAGTTCGTTGATGGCGTACTGCAGGGGGATGTATGGTCGCGCAGGTTGTGCCGGCACGGTGCGCTGAACGGCGCGATGCGGCACCATGACGACATTAGTCCTACTCCCCCGTACAACAGCAGCCTCCGCGATCCCGCTTGGCCGACGAAGCCTGGTCTCTAGCTGTGTTTGAAGCGGGTAACTTGCCCTATGTTGCCGCAATCGATCCACAAGTAAGTAATAAATAGCTGTATGGTGATCGTATGCGTTTTCGGCCAGTGCCTAAGGAGGAGGAACAAATAGTTTGGATCAGTAAAAGTTACTGGAATCAATGATACCCCACAATGAAGTGGCTTGGTGTAATAGTATCCCCCAACCCCCTGATAGGATGCTATCCAACCATAAAACTATATGTACCACCAGTGATTATAAAGAGAGCGTTTTGAAAAGACGAGAGGAGGTGACAGAGATTTGGAAATAAGGGAGTAAACATGCGCTACTGCCTCATTCTTCAAAACGACTGATTACGTATTAGGAAACGACGCCTGACCTCAAAAACCCATTCCCCGTTTCAGATCGGAGCTTTCCAAACCATAACCCCTAGAAGACTTTCCGATCAAGAATTAAATTAAAACCTATACCCATTTCCAACAGAAAGCGGCTCAAAAGGACAGGTCTCTTTTAGGGGTCCCAAGTACGGGGCACTGTTGTGCTGGTATATAACCAAGAGGGTTACCATGCCCTAGACCTGAAAAAGCTTTTTCGTATGGAATTTTGAGTTAGGAGACCCTGTTTTGCTTGTTTATATACAGTTATCGCAGTGACCTGTTGTCTTAACTTGTGACCAGTAAAAGAAACCTGCCAGCTCAAAAACCACACCCACTTAGGCGCAATATACAATGTACCTAAATAGCTTATAAGTGGGCTGGGAGGAGGGAGGGGGGGGGGGGGGGGGGCCTTCAGTCCGATGATCGACCACGAGAATGGAGCCCAGTAATGGTAGCATACTATGGCGGCGCTTCATTGAATCAACTTCAGTATATATATCCTTCAGTATATACAAGAGAGGATATCCTCTCTTGGTATATAGTGGATATCCTTCATTCTCCAGCATACAACACAATTTATAATTTATAGGCAGACAAACAAACAAACAAACTAAAACTTTTATAAGCGTGCTTTTACCGTTTTCGTTCTCTCGATATCTATACCAAGTCCCTGCATAAGTTCTAGCGCTTGTTCGTTGTACTCTTCCAATATTTTATCTCCTTCAAAATTCGCCTCGGCATTGTAGCTGAGAATGGACTTGATCGCAGGATCGGCTTGCATCCACTTGTGCCTTTTTATCTGTTCAATTGTGTAACGTTGGTTTGGATCCTTCACAAGCATGTGTCGTATCAAGTGTTCGCATTCTGCGGGGAGGAAAAAGTGGTCGTTTTAGCCTTTGAAAGATGTTTTTAATACAACAAACAGCATCACAGGAATGGGTTGATTAATATTAAAGGTTACATGTATAAGCGAGAACAACTTTAAAGTTAAAAAAGCATAATAAACTGCAAATCACTCCAGGGAAATTACTGCTTTGTAGCGTTTACTTTTTCAAAGATCACACTAGGTGTTTTTGTTTTTGTTTTTTCACGTTGCTTAGGGACTTATCCGCTGGAAACCGTGGGCTCAGTCCTTACTTGATGTAGAAACCACATGGACAAGGAAAACGTCTCAAATGGAAAGGTTATTGGTTTCACAAACCAACAGAAAAGGTTCTGAAGGTAAAGTTCAGTTCTTTTAATTTGCAAAGTCTTAAAGGGCATGAGATAAGCTGAGCTTTCTAACAGATCAAGATTAAAGTTTGGCTAAATCGAACGTTTGATCGAGAACTTTCGACAATTCCCTCAGTTTGGGATCGGAGCCACTAAAAGTAAGCAAATTGGTTGTCAGAAGTTGTAGTAGCTGGGCAAAAGGCTGAGTGTTTGATAGATTGATGCTCACTTGTTGAACATTTGAAAGAAAATCCAGCTACAAACCTTTATTAAATTTTAAAATCTTATTGAAAGCATGTCCAATTGAAGATGCAATTTCTCAACCCCTTGTAAGCTCATATACATGTGCCCTGTTTCACTGACAACAATTTATTGTTAAACATCTAAAATATGGCAAACCAAACCATAGCTTAGATTTCTAGCGACGTTCTATTACTCTGTGAATGAAATCCTATGCTGGAATTGTGTGATCATTCAAACGCACGAATTAGCAGTATAATTTCCCAATGGATTTTGAGATGTTTTTGTTGAATTTTTATGTCGAGTGAAATTAGTCAATATTTTTTAATCAGAGCTTAACTTTTTGGGTCACAGAAGCATCATACCTGTCGACATGAAGAAAGGAATCCTGAAGCGTCCCTCCAACACCCTATCTCTGAGAGCTGGGAGAGTGGCGCCATCAAAGGGCAAGGCTCGGCAAATGAGAACATATAGAACAACACCCAAACTCTGAAAGGTAAAAACAATCAAAACTTTGTTCAATCCAGATAGATTTTACTTTTAGAATTACAGAAGATCAATGCAATGCCAAGTAGATCGTTTGAACAAAAACAAGGGAAAATAAAGTGGGGCTGACGGCTAATTCAGTGCAAAAAAATTGATTTGCAACCCAATGGAAAATGCTCTCCAACAAGATAATTGGTCTGAGAAGGGGCAGACTTGTAACTAATTTTGATGAAAAGTTCAACATTTTTAAATTTTAAAGACTTGTTTTTGCATGATATTCAACTGACGATGGCAGATGAAACTACCGAAACATGTCTTTTAAAATTAAACCACGTCGTACTTTTCATCAAATTGCTAGCTAACAAGATAATTCTTTATAAAGTATATAAAAGTTAAATGCTTTACACATACCTTGTATTAGGCTATGTAAAACTTTCCACTTATTGTCTTGTTCCAGAACATATTCCTTTCCCCACACACTGAATTACTTTGGCTTAGAAGACTTGGAGTCCCCCCACCCTCTGGAACGTCCAACTTAGCTTCATAATTTCCTTTAAAGACTTTGGCAAATGAGACACCCCTTCCCCTCCACCACCACCCCCTTTGGATTTTCTAATGACCTTTGGTTGGGGATTTGGTTTGGCCACCACAAATTCAGGGAAGGGAATCAAATTAGGTTTAGCTAGCTTTCAGGAAATTGTTGCTTTCAGCTGCTTTCGAACATGTACTATTGAAACATTTTACCGAGATCTCACTGAATTTTTTGCCCTCTAAAAATCTCACTGGTCATGTTAACCATGTGACAAGTAAGACAAAATCATTTGGTTAGAGATTTTATTTTTCACTTTACATATTTACAAGAACAATAATATGAAATCAGATTGAAGAAATATTTGTAGCTGTGGAAACAGTACTTACCCAAATATCAAGCTGTGGACCATGATAAAGTTTTCCCTCAAAGACCTCAGGCGCAGCATATGGTGGACTTCCACACCATGTGTTTAGAGGACTGCCAGGGGTGTAATAGTTTCCAAAACCAAAGTCTAAGAGAGAGAGAGAGAAGAGATCACCAAATGTTGTTATGATTTAGATCCAAATAAGTATATGAAGAAATAAGTATCAGTTACCAGTATTGTATATCTACTGTAAACAAACTGCCTGCAATTTGTCTGACCAAGGTTTCATTGGGAATTAATGAATTGATGGTTTCCATGTGACGTCATGGCGGCCATGTTGGTGGACAGCAATAATAAAATTTTTCTCCTCGGGAAGTTCACTGCTATTTTTATGCAAAGTTTGTGAGCAAATTTTCTTTTGTTTTGTCAACCAACATGGCAGGAATGTAAACCATCTATACATGTATCATAAACAAGGGCCATACAGTATGTAATGAAATACAATTTTAGCAGTGGCAAAAACACATGGTATAGTTTATTTACATATGTGTAAATGAACTGATTGAGTAGCCAATCACATCAGTGCTACTGTCAAAAGATCCTATGGTCTACATGTACAACTTCTTCTCAAGTGATTAAAATAATGAACTGAACATTCGAGACACTTTTGACTTAAAAGAGTAATTTAACCGAGTGTATACAATATGCGAGTCAGCGAAGCATGCGAGGCATGCGAGGCAGATGTGCGAGGCATGAACAAAACATGCGAGGCATGTGTGGCATGAACAACCCCCAACATAAACGCTAACAGTTAAGCTAACCGGAGAGCTATTTAAGCTAACCTGAGTGCTATTTAGGCTAACCGTAGTGCTTTTTAGGTGAACCGGGGTGTTTTTTTAGGCTAGCCTGAGTGTCTCGCACGTCTGCCTTGCTGGCTCGCTGGCTTGCAGATTGTCAAGACCCAATTTAACCAGGGGTTGAAGATCCCAGATGACTATTTTATTTTAAGCCTGTACTCTTGTATGACCTTCGGCTGCAAGCTAAAAATTGCTGTGTGTGCTGTTGTGAACATGGTCTGTTTAAAGGTGCTCTTAATTAAGCAGTCAACCACCCTAAACCTCACAAAATTAATGAAACACAAGCAGTATATATATTATATTGAACTCTTGAATTGTTACATAATAAGCTTTAAACAGTTCATTTTTCAGAATTTTGTTCCTTTGAAGAAATTTTGTGTAACAGTACATGCAAGAGCCCTACATGTAGCACTTCTAACCTGCAATTTTGATGTTTAAATTCTGGTCTAGAAGAAGATTTTCAGCCTGTAAAGAGATAAAGAAAGAAGCATTAATCAATCAGAACCTGAAAGTGCCAATATCCCCACCCCACACCCCAAATTGCAATAAGACCAGAGGTTTTATTAGAAACGGGGACCCACGGCAAGTACTGGCACCCATTTACTCTGAACATGGTACCTGCCTTCAGAGAAACTATTCAGTATTAAAGGGGCACTGTCACAGCAATTTTGCTGTATTTTGGTCAAAATTGCTCTAATTTTTGACAAAGCACATTTTTTCTAACATGAAATTGCTATTTGAACACTAGGAGGAAACCATTTGGGGATTTCTCTGAGAAGAAAACAAACTATAATCTGGGTTTTAGTGACTTTTCTACAATACACAGGAAAAACTTGAAAAACTTGGCAAAATTTTTCAAGTTGCAAGATCCACCTCCATCCAAGCCATCTGTAGCCAAAGATAATTAATACTAGTTTCTGTGCACTATTGGGGTTATTGTTAACAAAACTGCACTATTATTTTGATGATTCCATCAATTCATATACAGTATATTTTTTGGCTATTCAAAGTGACACAAAAAAAATCGGTGACACTGCCCCTTTAAGAACCCTTCTGCCACAAAAATTAATGAAAACACTGATAAGATGCTGATTTTTAGCAAGAAGGCATTAACTTTTTCATCATACTTTTTCAGAATAACTCAGCAAATCCCATAATTGCATAAACTATGTGACGCCACTGAGCAGTTTAGGACTCTGTTGTGCACCAATCAGACAGTGTGGCGAGGCAATGAATTCAATGGTAATTGATAGCATGGCATAACATATATATATTTGCTCACCTTCAAGTCCCGGTGTACCACATGCCGCGCATGACAGTATTCCACTGCACTCAGTATTTGGGCAAACTTTTTGCGGGCTTCTTTCTCAGGTAATGGACCATGGGACAAATAGTCTAAAAAAATGAAGAAACGTTAGTTGCGCACATCATTGAGATCGTACTAGCGTTTCTATCCATGGTGTGTGTCTTTTCAAACAACCACACAGTGTGTAGCAAAACTAAACCAAACTACATGTAATTGTGACTTTCTACACTCCATCGATGTATCCCAAAATCCATTAGATTTTATGACAAATTATTTTGATGAAGTAAATTGTAAAACAACTATAGATTAGTAGAATAAAATTCGTTCATTCCCTGGGGATTAAGAGAACAGTGTTGATATGGAAGATGAATTGTTGTCCTAAACTTTTGCAGCTGTTATTCTGTAAATTACATGTAGTTCAGTTTGTGACTACAAGTACTTCAAAGTTCAGCAGGTGGGGATATTGTAAATATCAGCTTTAGCAGATAAAAATAAACCCGCACATCTATAAAAAGCATCCCAATCAACAATTAAGCAAAAAACACAGGGTGCACTACACGCTACGAGACTGTATTTTAAATGCATTTTTTACTCTTTGGTCAAAAATGTCTCGCTATGTAAGGATGCCGATCACAGTAATGTGTAATGTTAAAAAGAAACCGTTATATGTGAAATCAACCACAAATTCATTCAGTAATTGAAGCTAACATATTGACTTAGTAAAGAAGCATTTCCACCACTGGTTTTATGCATAGATTTTTACACCAAAATTCTTGGGAATCAAATGAAATAATTCTTTCTCTCTCTCTCTTTATTTATATATCTATTTTTTTACAAGGCAGGCGAAATTTCTCTTTCACATGCAAATGACTAGAACTACACTGTAAATAGCAACATTTGCATATTTTTGTCATTATTATTTGCACGTTATTGGAAACACTGTTAGCTTTGTTTGTACAATGTTGACGCTTTGCTTTACTCCATCGTTGGACTAAAATGCTTTTGAAGTGGACCGAGCCTAACTTTCTGGAAATTACCCGTCAAACATTGGCGTGTAATTCTAAATATTCCACAGTGACTATATTAAGCTAAAAGAATGTTGACGTTGGTGTGTCGAGCAGAGCACAGAATATTTTTGCTGTCAGCCATACAGCATTTATGATCCTCGTAATATAGCAATAAACTTTGTTTTAGTTTTTGAGATGTTTAAAATGTTTATCACAGTATGAGGCATACCAATGAAGAAGAAACAGAAAGACAACAAGACAGGTCACTCACTCCAAAGATAAACAGAGCTGAATTGCGACAAGAATACATTTAACTTTCAGGCTCCAGGGAAAATATGTATCTTGGTAGAAATTTTCACGACTCTAATGAGGCACGGGTTCAATAAATATGAAGGATATTTTCTTGATAAAATAAACCCACAGAACGGAAATTTTTTTCGGAAACTTCACTCCCGAGAACAAATAACTGATGAAGTTTACAGATGCAAGAATGACTGTCGGGCTTTGTCAAAGCGAAAACGCAGCTACAGATTTGACGTATTCGGTGTGAAATTAAGAATAACAAAGCAACACAAAAGGCCAAACTGTTGAGGTTTTGTAGGAATTTCACTCAATGGCCCCTTGTCTCGCAATATTCTAGCCTCCTTTTATAATATGTCATTTCGTATTTGTATTTTCGGCTCATCGCTCAAATAGCTCGAGGGCCCCGTCATCTTCCAAATCACTACACGATGGACTCTATTTTACGAACTCGATTTTAGTCACACATAAGCGAAATTCAGCGTTTAGAAATTGAAGATTGCCCCAAATGCCGGTAAAAATGATATTCTGTAGTACCCCACAAGATCATGCGTCACGCATGCCAAGATAGGCGGCGAAAAACCGCACAAATAGTAAAATGAAATTTTCGCGAAGAGCTTTCGACGAAATTGAAGTTTCGGTTTATTGGAGATCTATTCCAGAAGGGATACGAATCTCCGAAATAAACTTTAAGTGAATTAGCACTTGCTGCTAAGGAACGACGAATATATAACGGCGGACGATAATCACGCTTTCAAGCAAAATTAAAAATTATTAGACTCGTGGGTCTTTAAAACACCAAGTTACTAACAAAACATAGCAGTGTACTTACTGAACATTTCACCGTTGCTTGCATACTCAGTCACAAGGTATAGCATACTCTTCGTTTCCATGACCTTAACAGGAGAGAAGAAGAAGCAAAGAATTTAAATTTCCAACTTGACTTGGCTGTTACACATAATAGAGAGGTAAATGAAGCTAAGTGACAAATGAGGCCTTGAGATGCACGGGCGAATTTCGCTCGTGCAATCATGCGCTTCGAGCGAAACATACAAGACATAACGAACGCTGCATCGAGCTGGCTTACCTGGTATAATTTCACGATATGCGGATGGTTCAACAGTTTCATGATCTGAATTTCGCGGTAGACTTTCTTGAGGTTCGTCTCGTCCAACTGTGTTTTGTCGATGATCTTAATGGCGACCTTAGTAAAAGGAGAGTCAGAGTTAGAATGTCTGCTGGAAGAGCGCAGTTTTTTGCGCGCCAGCGCGGGAGAAGTGCGATCATTGAACTGTACAAATAGTGTGACATACTAGCGACCCTTCTCGCAGCGGAAAGAAACAACTTCGATTCGCACACTCACCTGGCTCTTTGTGACGCGATGCCTTGCCAGCTTCACCACCGCGAAGTTACCTTTTCCGATTGTCTTCTCGATATCGTAAAATCCAACTTTGATCGCCCGTTTCGTTCGTTCGGTCGCCATTTTGGGCCCTGCATCCGAACCGAGGCGCCTGTGGAGGCGAACAACAATACGTTTGAGCGAGATATTCTACAAGGAAATGTGTTATTCATTTGACAAAGACATTTTGGCCTCCAGTCTAACGTGAAATACATGCTTTTCATATGCAAGACGTAGACAATGACGTCATCGGACGTAATTGATGCCACGAACGCGTAATGTTGCTATGGCGATAGAATGGGTCAGAGCGCAAGAAGAAAGGATGACGTTCACCGTTATTATATATCCAACAAAAAGACATTTCGAGGTTTGATCTCCCTCGTTTGTCAGTTACAGAATGCCGCACAATTCGCTCTAATTGCAAACTTAATAAACAGACCCTTGCTATTTTGCTTCGAAAATAAGGAAAACAGATCGACAAAATGAGTTTTTGAAGCGGAAATGTCAAAGGATTATTAATGTCGGTCTTGCGAGCGGCTGTCAGATTGCGCGCAATTTGAAAGCGCAGGAAAAATATCGATGGCAAATAAATAGAAAAAATATCCTGGAAAATTTTACAATTGTCGATTGGTCCAAAAAAAAATTGCTAGATCAATGCTCTAGCTTGCAGACGCTGCAAAAGAATAAGGCATAAGCAAATGTCATCTGGCGGTGAGATATATATAATCGAAAGGAGCCCACTTATAGTGGGCGCAAAATAATTGTGCCATGAATGCCTGCCTATTTACAAAAAAAAAAAAAAAGAGAATCAAAACAAACTTGAATATACCTCATTCTTATACTTATCAGTGAAGGCTTTGCCTCGACGATTAGAGCTATAGAATCTCGCAGCTCACAGGAAGAAAAAACTATATGATATCGATGAAAACGGGTATCTATCTCACGCGCAGGAAACATGTGAAGGAAACGAAAACATTTTTAAACAGGAAAACGGCCAGGTTTGACAATGAAAATAAAGCTCGACAAACAGTTCTGTTGCTTGAAGACGTCTTGAGAATTGATTGCGGCGGTTTGGAGTCGTCAGTGTTTGCGACACTGTTGAAAGAAAACTGAAGGCATAACCGTGAGTTGAAGCCGGCCAAAGTAGGAATTCAAAATATTCCAAAGCTTGAAGTTTATCAGTAAATTTTGCAGTCGGACTCAAAGGAACAAAAACCATTGACTGACTGCTGACTTTTTGCAGGTGTGAATTGTATGGCGAAACGCACTCTTGCAGCAGTCCGCGCCGTCCGCAGCACAAACCTGTAAATTATGCAAGAAATAGTAAAATTTATGTTCCCCGGCTGGTGCCCGAGTTGCACAGCTGATAATATATCTGACGAGATGCATCGCATCTGTAGGTCGCAAGGTTTAACGCTCATATTCGCAAAATTTGCGCATTTCAAGGTGCTCTCTCTAAATTTAAGCTATCAATTTCTTCATGTCCGGGTGGAAGTACAAAGCCGGCGGTTTAGGAAAACAGCGATCTGCTCTATTTTGACGAAAATTTTGACCGCCTTGGAGTCAACTTGGCGCTACAGGAAATTCTATTTCCTTTCACTGAAATCGGAATCGACATGCACTGTCGGGCGAAATTCATTGAATAATGGAGTGGAACAATAATTTTCCTGCATGTGATATGCTCGATGAAAATGTCGAAGCAGCCTTACAGAATAAAACCACTCGCGAAGTTTACCTTCGGCTTACCTGAAAAATCCCTGTAGCACAATCTTGGAAATTTTTGCTTCAACTCCTAAAAATTACAGAATTTTCCGCCACACTGAGCTACTTGCGCTCATTTCGAACTCGGTGCACATCGGTTTCGCTTAAATGTTGAAATCGAATTGCATAAACACGGCCGAATCCGCATCCATTTACGCAGTGACGTCACGGCGAAGCTTCTGGCGTGACGTAGAAGTTTGTAGAAAGAAGTGATCGGTACTATTGCATAAAAACGAGCACGTCGGGGCACTCATTGTGACTTCACTTGTCACCAATTTTTCCCTCTTTTCCTTTCTTTTAGCCTGCTTTCTGTGATCTTCACCAGCAACTATGTTCTCTTTTTTTCGCTTTGCTTACCGCGGATGTGTGGAACCTTGCTAGAGAGCGAGAGTACGGTACGGAGATTCAGAAGTGCGCGCATACTGTGTGGAAAGAGTGCGTTACCAAAGCTTACACTAAATTTAAAATTAGTACTGTAAATTTCTCAAGGGCTTAACTCGTGGTGCCTTAACTCGACTGGCGACCTAAATAAAGTCCTGAATTATCACTTCGTTTTGGTGCGAATATGAACTCGAAAATGGCAGTCAGGTCACTTAAATCGTCAAGAACGAGCCCCTTTTAAAATGTGACTAAGAGTATTTTTCTAAGTGAAATTCCACAATTCTTTGCAGAGTAGACAGGTACCCGAATAGAACACAGGGGAAATTGTCAGCTAGATTACATAAGTAAGAATTATCCTGTACAGCATATAGCAGAATGCAGGAAACTACGTACATTAACTGAGTGGCGTTGGAAGTTTTGGTCGAATGGACACACTTTAGAATCACACAGTCCTCTCACAGGTCCAGCGGCGAGTCCGAACAGCCACCTTGCACATTACTGAGTCACGAGGCTGTTTAAAATTTCCCTTTGCCTCCGTGCCATTCTTGTACCCAGTTTGGTTCGATCTCATGTAAATTGACGTAAGACAATGTACATACTGAGAGATCCGTAAACAGGTTTCGTATCAGTTATAATTTTAGGATTTAAGCCATCGCACTCGAAAAGAGTAAGTAACTTTGCATAAAAAGTACCCAACAGATAATGCTAATTGGTTTTACGTAGATAGTCTAAAACTATTTACGATTTCCTTCCACGGACTAACGGACACAAACGTCGGTTTTTGTACTTACGCGGGAAAAGAATATTTCAAGCCCATTGATTTCTTTTGCCGGAGGAAATAAACTCCCCTACACAAACCCCTAAGCTACTTTATATTTTCAGGAAGCTTACCTCCAAAATGTCAGTTTTCTTAAATTTGCAATTTTCCGGGCTTTGACAGCGCGACGCAGTAAAAACGTTTGGAAAGTTGTGCCCGCTGGGTAAGACGGCATGTTAGCCTATGTTACCTCTACGTCAACGAATGCTCTCTACTCGACATACGGGTCGTGTTATGACCGAAAGTTTATGCTTGGCGGGCTATAAATATCCCACTCACTGCTATTTTTAGCGGTCAATTTTAGAGGTCAACGGGTACGGTATGGGTGAGTGATGCTCTAGTGAATCATCACGTGAAACGAATCGAAACACCCGTGAACACCACCACCCACGCGTGTCCGCGCTACGTGTAATAACTACGTAATTAAAGTCACGTTCGTTGCAGTGTCACAGTGATTTGTTAGCGGGGGAACACATATCCCCGGCACATATCATGAGGATTAACACAAATCGATATATCACTGTGACAGCGGACTTACATACTGTGTTTTGAAGTCTTCGCTAGATGAAAGCAGCAGTTTTTTTTTTTTTTGCCGTATGTCTTTAATCGAGTATTCGCTTCCGCGAAATTGCTCAATCGCTTTCTCGTTCAAGTGTCCGTATCCACCGACTCGAGAGACAAGACAAAACAAAAGACTTAATTTATTTATTTTAACGTGGATATGCTTAGCCATACGGCTAAGAACATTCATTCACCGAAATAAACGGTACTACAGGAAAGAACAGGTCGGCAGCTTTCAATTTCAAGAATGGCCAAATTTTAACGTACCATCCACCGACCCCGTGGTCTCGAAAGTTAGAATCATCTAGCAGAGCACACCGTCGGTAAGCGGGGAGCATTGACAACAAACAGCAACTTATGCTTATGCTGAGTCAGGTGCAGGTGGTCACGCGTAAGAGACTCGTCAACAAACCGAGGCGCGTGTATTTTGTGTATTTGTTTATAATGACTACTTATCAGAAGCACTGTAATTTGAATTTCATTCGAACGATACCTGCTTCATCAAAACTTAACGTAGCTTAACTTAACTTACTTAAAAACAACAAAAGAAGAAAAAGAGATAAGAAAACAAACAAACAGACAAAAAATGACATTAGTCAGTGTTCTTGCGGCCAGTCACGCGATTTGGTGCTAATCTGCACGTCAGGTTTTTAGTTTCAATTGACGTTAATTTGTTTAAAATGGCCTCGAAGACTTTTGATAAATCTTCTGCTTGAGTGCTGTACGTGCAGTTTGTGGGAGAATGTTGTTAAATGTTTAGAATACGTGCCTAGTATATTTAACAAAGATTCAATGAGCGCGTTCGATATGAGATCATAGACAACGAACGAGGCGTGTAGCGAAAAGAGTTGGCTATAATCATACCATATCCAACAAGCGCGAGTGGAGTAATTGTTTTATTAAAAACATCAAAGAAAAATTAATTCTGATTTTGCTTTGCAAGAAAGACCAGAAATGGTCGCTATTTCTCGGGCATGGTTTCTAACTGAAACCGTATAATTTCGTCGAAGGTGAATACGCAGTCTTAAAGTTAGTGACTTTTGACGCTTTAGTTAGAAAATGCTAATGCCAATATAGTCGCATAAAGTGACTAAAATATTTTAGAGTAGCGGTTTCTCGGGTGTTGTGTACTGTGAACAAGTACTACAACGTTCTCGTCAGCTGAAGTGGAAGCAAATATTGCCATTCATTTTGTCCTTTACTTAGGAGGGTCGATAATTTAAGCGAACTTCAGACGTAGTTAACAAAACCTCAGCTTAAACCGCAGTAAATCTGGTGAATCCGAATAGTTAAATATTGTCTGCTATAAACAGACAGAAGATGGCATATGAAGTGATTATTCGTTCAAAATGGCTGACTAATAAATGGGTAAAGTTGGTGTATTGATATTCTTAAGCAAGAGAGCATGAAGTCCTTTCTTGTCTTCAGGTTTAACTTAATTTAAATAACCGGCCCGTACAGTATTCAATGATGTATTTTAAACTGTTATAATCAGGAAACAAAAACTGAAAATAACAATTATAATAATAAAAAAGCTTTCTATGTTCTTGCCACTGAACAGAAATAAACTTACCGTTCAAGTCTTCGGAACGGGAAAACAAACTTCGTGATTAAAGGCAGTTTTACAGTCGAGTGTTTCCCGCCTTTCAGTAGTTCACAACAAAACACGGAAGTTGAACCCGTTTCAATTCGGTTCGTTTATGTCAAATTGAATTTTTCAGGGACAAACCCCCTAGATAGGTGGAAGGGAAAACTTTCCTTGAAAATCGCTATCAGTTCGCACCCGAGTGGCTGTAGTGAATGGACAGGAAAACCAAATCATTGCCGCTAGTTAAAAGCCGAGGAAATGAGGCAGGAAACCACGCACGTGGGAGGCAACTGACCAGGCCAGGCCTCTTGACATTCTGACGTGAAGTTCCGCGTGGTTAAATAACAATACAAACTTCCAACCACTTTCCTTTTGAGCAAAAACAGCATGACAGGGAAGTACAATTTCAGAGCTCTTATTTGCATTCGGTAATGGTCAAACAAACATTCATTTGCACACTCAAAGGTTAAAATTCAGTATAAGTAGCGGGCGCACGGAAGAGCCGGTTTTTTCAAGCTTGAGTAGATAAGCGGCGGCTGTTCAACTTGCTTTTAAATCCGTTTCAATTCGTAGCCACTTAAAAGAGCCGGTTGTCGTCATAGTTTAACTGAAGAATGTTTTAGCCTACGTTTAGCCGCGTGCACCACGTACCAATACCAGTGAGGTTGAACAAAATACGTAGATGATATGTGTCGTGTACGTTTTATATTATGTGTGCGGCCAGCCCCTATCCCCGTATTGAATGAAAAACTCAAGTGTCGTCACAAGATCTTCCCATCAACATTGAAGGGATGGTTCATGGAAATAAGCATCGAAACAATTTGCACAGTTCATCGTCGATTTACCCAATGATTTTGATTTTGATTTTTGCCGTAATCAGATGCGCGCAGTACAAGGTGATTATAACTTTGAGTTCAAGCGGTTAAAATCCTCAGTAAAGCCGTGTTACGGGCATTCAAATCGGAAAGCTATTGAGTGGTTATTGAACTGTTTGCCGCGTTGTATAATTTAAGCGGGAGTAACTTTAAGTCAGTACGAATGAAATCATAAAGTATGACTATTCAGTTATTCAATTATTATTATTATTATTATTATTATTATTATTATTATTATTATTATTATTATTATTATTATTATTATTATTATTATTATTATTATTATTATTTATTTTTATGACCGATATTATCCGCATATATTTTTAATAAGAATTGTTTTTCTTTAAGGACCACTCTGTTCAATAGAAGAATCCACAAGGCGGCTGCCGGAATGTTCATCAAGTTTTGAGGAAACATGTAAAAGAGCAACTTATCGCGAATGAGTTAAAATTCTAGCAGAAGCCCCGAACGTATAAGGTGTAGGATGATTGTTGTTTTCCTTGCGGTCTAAGTGACTTCCTGAAATATTATTTGTGTTTTTCTAACGGCGCAAACCACAAGGTTAAACCGAGGCCGCTTAACCACTGAGAACACTACCACAAGAAAGGAATACATGTACTCGATAGTGTTCAGTCCTTCAGTTGAATGGTGACATAATGGTTTTCCGGTGTCTACATTAACATGGTCAACCGACTGAAGATAATACAATTACTTGTGGAGCATAATCAACACTTGACAGATCTCAGCACTTGTACAACGAGAAACACAGTACCGGCTTTACAGCTGCTTTTATTTCATTGGTAATTCTTTAACATTTCGTACAGACATCTCGTGATAGACAGCGCAGCAGTGAAATACTGCCTTGAGGCTTTTTATAATTGAATCAGGTCACACTATGATTTCTATCTACAGACTCAAACATTTGAGCCTTGAAACGTGACTGAAGATGTTTGTTTAAAATCATTAAAAGCCCACATGTTTGCCAAACGCAGTTCTCGAACTCGTGAAAGTTTTTCGAGGTCTACAAACCCCCGAAGCTGACGAATTATGACGTGGTGTTAGTTACGTTGATAACAAACAGGAAGGTCAGGCACGTGGTTCTTTGGTCACGTTTAACGAGGAGTGGCGAATATGTTGCGAGAACCTTCCGAACTTTTCCCGAACGATTACCGACACCGTACGAAAGAGTTGGGCTCGAAAGTGCGTGAGTATAACAAGCTTGCCGGACGCATTTCGAATTGAGTAACTTTCAATAATTTCTCAAATTGGTTTGTTTTAAATTGTTATTTACAAATGATAATTTCACTGTTTCGTCCAAACTGAAGATTATTTCAACCAGCGAATCAGCCCAACAAAAATACATGAAAACGCATTACAAGCTCAAATGAACCCGAGTTTCGAGCTTTTCACGGTTATAAATTTTCTACAGTGTTTCTTCTACCCAAGAAGGAATTGAGGTCAAATCGGAACGAGTTAACCGCCTAATTCAAAAGTCGATAGTTGTAAATTGAAAATACGGTCTAGTAGAACTTTCAATTTGCATCGACCTTGAGTAAACGCCAGAAACTTCGCCAAACAACATCAGATCGTCACTTGAAGGAGCGGTTTCGACGCGTTTGGTTTTTTTAGGATTAGATTCTTAAAGCTGAATATTCAATTGAAAGAAAACTTAAAGAGAACAGACTCTCAAACTGAAGCAAATTACAGAATAGAGTTTTTCCTCCAACTGAAAGATATTTTTATCCCTCTCGGCGGGAGAAAGCAAAACTACGAGAGCGCGATCGACTGAACAGTATTTCCTTTCGGGTACCCAGGTACTGCATCTATTTCTCTAACACGAACTGTTCCCATAATGGCGGTTATCATGTAATATCTTATACAAATCGAGTGAATGAACCTGAGAGGCTGCTTGTGCAGTCAGATGGCGATTCAACGAGGTTTATTGTGACTGAGCTGTGTAGAATACATGGTGCAAATCAGGGGCGATTTGTAAGTGATCTATATAAATGTCAAATGTTTGTTTCTCTCTTCCTGCATAAATTTCGCCTCAGGCTTATTTTTCTGAAATAAAAAAAAAGATAACTTACAAATGGCCGTTGATAAAATAATAACGAAGTTTTGCTTGAAAAGGCCGCCAGTGACGTGTGTAATTCCATACATCGTTAAAAGTTATCTCTCCAATAACACAATAAAACTAAATATATTTGGCTATATTTGATCACTTAGGCAGGAAAACATGACAGGAAATCGGATTCTGTTTTTAATAGGGTTTCATCCCTTTCATCATAACTTCCCTTTAGAATATCAGTTTGTAGGACAGGTGTTTTTCAAAATGGTTAAAAACTTAAAAAAATATCTCTCTCTCTTTTCGAGATTGTTCCGCAATTATGAACTTGTAACTTGTTTTAGATGATTTCTTAAACGTTAATACAACAATTGTACTTGAAGAGAGACATATCTACCATAGAGTGGCATAGCCAGATTATTTAGTGTGATTAGCGAAAAGTCGCTCAACGTACGTAGTTTAACTTCAAGATAACCTAATAAAGTATAGAACGTCTCATTTCAAAGAAATCGCATCGATCAAGATTTATACTAAAACATTTCTATTACTCGTTTGATATATAGTCGTTGTGGGCACCTTCAGTAATCACGGAAAGAAGTCTCGCTTTCTATTATAGTCTAATGGTCATTACCCGTTAAAAAAAATGTATAAACCAACCTTGTAATCTAGTATGTGTGCACGGATATGGTTTGGAATATGTAGTTTCAATGGAAACTTGCATTAAACAGTTGTAAAATTCAGCCAGAACTAGCGAAAAAATATTGTATAACGACGGAAATACTTCGAAAATAAATTTAATGGTGAAAAGGAAAATACGAAATTCTTCCTGTTATAAACCTGTCTTAACTAGGTAAATAGTCCGTTGAATTTTACATATTCGAGAAAATTGGCCAGTGTCATGGGTAGTGGAACATCAATGCCATGTTATATCTGGCAGGATACTGCGGCAAATTTATTCCATTTGCTCTGACTGCTAATGGCAGTACTTTCTTGTGATACTGTTAATTATGCTAAGCTCAGCTGTAACCTTGAGGCCTAAAATAGTAATCGTTCAAATGAATTAGCTCGCTGACTCCGTTGTCACTAAATAAATTCATAATGTCCATGGTGATTCTAATTTCTAAGTCTTAATTGACACGGCCTTTAAATAATTGCTTGACATCCTAAACTGTGACTATTCAAATCCTGATTTGTTATGTAGCTATGGTGTGAAGTGGCTCTCAGTCATACTTCAACGGAGCCTGTTGACGAAGTTATCCTTAACTCGGTTCACCATTATTCAAATGAAAGCTTTTGAGTAGCATCGGTTCCCAGCATTATAGGTAGGCTCGATTTCCACCGCTCCTTCGGGTCCGGCTTTCCCGAACAGCGGCTGCTAGTCGAGCTTAAGCATTAGGTTGCTCTCAGAGTATTGTTAGGGAGGAGACTTGCTGGGGATAATTTATGCTCGTATACGTGCAGGTGGTACTTGCTTTGGAGTCAGCTGTGTTGAAATAATGTCTTAAATCGAAAACGTTGGGATGCATGGTCAAATAAATAGCCCCTTGAAGTTATAGAAGTTGTACGTAGTGCGGTCTATAGGCAAAATTAGCTTATCATTTAGAGGACAGCCATAAAATTCTAGTGCCCTAGAGATACAACGTCAGGACACTCGGCACTCAGTTGAAACCAGAAGTTTGTTCAATTTACGGTTTTCCGGTAGATATAGATTCACAATGCATCAGCTCCAATCTGCCTCGGTGCAAAAGCCCCGTTATTGATAGCTGCGCTTTAAGTAATTTTGCCAATGACGCTTGAAGCAATCTCATGTCAGCTCACCAATTTTTTCCACAACACGTAATCGTATAAGCCATTCTTGACGTAAAGCGAGATTTGCGTTCTCGATTTTTATTGGTTGTTGGTGACCACTCGCACGTTCGGTCCGCCAGAGCAGTTGTGGGCAAAATATTAAATATTTCACTTATATGTTTGGAGATAGGCAGAGTGACAAACAAACGGGTCTAATACTTTAACATATATTCGACTGAGACGAGGATTGAACGTAAAAACAAAGACGGAAGTTATCTCACGAAAACGAAGAATTCTAAACAGCCGGTCTTTCTGGAAATTCATTCTCATTTACATTAATTTTGTTTTATGACAGGCCATAAACGTTTACAAAAACTAACTTTTATATTGAAATTCTTGTCAGGTATCAGCAAAGACGGACTAAAATAAAAATAAAGATTAAAACTTGTAAACAATCGACTTAATGTTGTTTACTGTGATAAAATTGACAAAAAATATACGATTTCCAAAAAATAATATATTTCAATAAGAATAATTTAGCGCTTTCAAATTGATTTTCAACAACAAATTTAAAGTGTATCGCTTATGCTGCAGGGCAGGAACTCAAAGCTAACATTTGAATTGCGTTAACTTTCCATATTCATCGCAAACGTTTAGGCGGTTTTCTCGATCAGATACAACGAAGAACGGAACGGCTGCAAAACGATTAAATTGAAAGTGGAGGTCGACTCACGAAAGATATATTTTTCTGTACCATGTAGAATGCAAATTTATGTCCATGTCTGGGATTAAGGTACCATTATCTATAGCATTTATCGGTATATTGCGAAACGGCCTGACTACGTGTCCGTTAATCGTACGAATTTGATAAATATTGGAATTGGTACATACTTCTCTTCAAAATAATAATAATAAAAAATTACCATCGCAATATTATGCGGGGCAAGTTCTTCCTCTGTGTATGAGAAATCAAAGCATTTATTTTAATTTATTTTCTTTATGTGTTTTTCAATGGACAGCAACTCGATCGCATATCATTAGGTAGCTGAGGTCAACGCAAATATCAAACAATATGTCTGCGTCTTTGTTGCTGTAAATTAAGTACTTTGAATATTTTGGAAAAATACGCTATCATACCACCATAGTTGACATATTTCTGCTCAGTATATTTCAACATGGAGCAGTTGCTAAGACATTTTCGTCTCATGTCGCTTCAATCGGCCATTTATTTTTCGATTGAGAAAAGCAAACGTAGCGCTGGTTGCGTAAAATCCAACTGACGATAGTTACCAAGAAACCTTCCCCACACTCGTTAAGTCGCAAACTATCGTTTATATATCTTTCTTGAGGAAAAAATATGGAAGAGTTCCTCTTTCTTCTGTTTTACAAATCTGTAACTTTAAGGCTACAAAAGGAAGCTTGAACCCTCACAGATTTCTTCTAATATAATGGCGACCATTGTTGTGGGGAAGTTTGTTTGAGATTTCACTGAAGCCGAGAGCGAGCATCATGAAAGCTATAGCAACTGCTTTGTTTGAGATAAATTTATGAAACGACACTGCTTACATGGATTATTAGCAAAAATGTCTTCATACTCACAGATAAGGTCTGATTTCCATGTATGTCTGTGTTTCAGAAACAACCATGGTTGCTGAAGTTGCGAAATTGAACTTCACAACCTCCGACTTCAAAAAACATTGGCAAAATACGAACTGACATCCGTGCTCTATTCACTTGTCTGACGTCATTCAAAACAAAGACCCACGTCAAGGGTTACTCGACACGTCATGTAACATTGAGTCACAAGCGATGGTTTCCGCAATGAAATTTCCGATTTCAAGAGGCACACAGTGGAATTGTCATCGGTTTAAATAATCTTTCGTTAGTTGAAAGCACTCCCAGTTTCTGACGAAGCAAAAAAAGCTGGTAGAATAGAAGATTGCGTGTTGGTCCGGCCTTTTTCATTTTTCACGCGCGTCATAGTCATCTCACATGACAGACTATGTCAATGTTTTCGCTTGATAAAAGAGTTCCTTTATCTTAATATTTTCATTTATGTATGGAGTGACGAATTTAAATAAAATCCTTTGCGGTAATCAGGCAAAAACAAAGTTTTAAGTTGATGAGCTGTTGACGTTTCTTAGGAAAAGGAAACTTATCTTTTTGCCCTGCCAGCTGACTTACAAAATCCTAAAGAGTGGCACCTCAAATAAAAGCTACTGAGCGGTGCGTTTCTAAAATGTTTTCTTTTTCATGTGTCATTATCGAGCTGAATTTGGATTCTTAATCTTTTCAAGCCTCCTCAGGCCGTCATTGTCAATGTTACCTTTATATCAATGGCCTTTCACTGAGCTCTTTCGTCTTGAGTTATAGAAGAACACAGAAGGACAGAGTGATGAATCGCGACGTGTAGTGGTTGACTGACATATCATCTGCAGACAGACAGCTCAATTCTCAGTATTTGAAGTGGAAAATTTCAGCCACTTCTTTAATAGCTCTTGTCATCGAGCCAAAATACTACAGTCTAAGCAGACAGATTTCCCAGCTGCATAATTAAAAGTTTAAACTCTTGTTTTCTGCCGGTAAGTGGCGAAAATACCGGCTGTCCTTCGACAAATACCTCTCAGACCGTCAACATACATTCATTCATTTATACCGTACAGAGCAGTGGGTTGTTCATTAGACGTGCCCGAGTATATGGGGGATACCCATATTAAAAACGTAAGCGCACTTAAGTTCTTGTCGGAAACTTTGAAATCATGGGAAACCTATTTCAACTTCGTTTTGTCGGTATATGGTTTGAGATTTACCCCTTACTGAGCTCTAGATGCCAATTCTAATGCGTTGTTTCGTTTTTAGTCAATAGCCGTATTTAGCCGTATTTATCTTACGGTGGTCGTTTTTAGTTAACACCCCAAAAAGGTTCCAACTGTGAATTTTAACCTCGCCTCTAGAAAGTACCTTACCGTTGCATTTTTCACCACTGAAAATTAACAGAAGTCACAGAAGGCAGCCAGACGTTTCGAGTCTACGGTAGCCTCGAAACGTCTGGTCAAAGAGCATTTTCAGCGCCGATATCTAGTCAAAACAATTTTAATATCTTTAACCTTGTACTCGAACAATTGCACTTCACAATCAAATTTACTTTCTAGCTCTACGAAGACCTACGAAGGCGTGTGGTCGGACGTGATGACATTTCAATTGCCTATGTGTTTTTCCAATAAACACCGACCGCAATTAATCCGATTCATCGGTCGTCAGAGGTCATCTTTTGCGCCTGCTGGTAGGCAGAGCGTTTGAGGAAACTTATTGCAGTAGTTTCACAATGAAAATTATTTTTATGTGGGGTACCAGCTAGTTTGGCTGATATTGACTGGGTTAAGACGGCATGAAGATGGCTACCTATAAGTCTCGTTATGGTTCCATGAATTTAGGCCCTTTTAAAAACTTCTTTTGTTAGGTTTTCCGCAACCCCCAGGCTAGCCTAACGATTGAATGCAACGGAATCGCTAAAATTAGCACAAATAGTTTCCATTGAAACTGAAAGTAGTTGACGAATGCCGACCACCGGAATCTTGAGAACAAAGCATGGAATGAAATTTCCAAGGTATTTTCCATTTCAGTGGCTAAACCCCTGTGGTTTCTGGTAGCCTCCCAGCCAAATATATCTTCTATGTTTGTCTTTTTTTTTTTCTCTTGTATATTCTCTAGTGTAATGATCTCTTTTGTCTATTTTATCTCAATTATCACATGGTGAAATGAAATAAATAAATAGATTGGCTTTTGAAATTTGACAAATTCAAGTGGCGATTTGACCTGCGTAGTAAGCTTTTTCAGTCCGTTGGGTTTTGTGAGTTTTCGCCGTGTGAACGCGAGAAAATTGGGACGAGAGCGAAAAACACAGACGAATGGGGGAGGGGAGAGGAGAGAGAGACTTAGCACCTTGATTGTTAGTTACGTTCGGTGTAGTGAATGTAAGGAAAACAGGAAAACAAACAAACAAAATGCGAAACAAGGCAAACGAAACCGCTCATTACAATTCACAATGTAAGGTTCCTGCCACCAAACCGTTTGGTGACAGACCAATGGCCAAATTCTTTACTTGCTACAAGTCAACGGTCTTACAGGGCTTTGTGAGCATTTTCACGTTTCAAAACTAAGCACCGTTTCTTGTATACGATATGTTTCCACAACACTAGGAAGAGGATATCAAGAGATTTTTTCAACTGGAGAAGGAACGAATGACAATCACTTTCTAGTGATTTTTGTTCCACGACACGAGGCGGAAAAAATTGAAATAAGTTTAATTTCCATCCTGCATGGCCATCCATAACCGAAGACACGGCTTATTTTAGTATTTTACAAGACTCAAAAAACTAGTGAAAAACACGTGGCTATTATTGTTTAGATTTCCTTCCAATCCACTATAACTGTTTTAGTAAAAAACAGTAATTAACTGTGTTTGCAAGGACCAACGCGACAAAATAAAAGCGACCGGATCCTGTAGTGAAGGATCTAATCAGCAAAAAAGTTGCCGAAAAGATAATCTAAAAAAGAGCGAGGTCGGTTTCACGGTCAGGGAAGTATATTTTTCAAATATTTCGAAAGGCACGGCCTTTCTTCTTCAGAGTATTTTTAAGACTCATACCCTGAAGAAGAAAGGCCGTGCCTTCCGAAATATTGGAAAATATACTTCTCGCAGACCGTGCAATCAGCCTTGCTCTTTTTTAGATTATGAGTGTTTTAGTCGTTTAAAGTACTAGTACTACTGTCTAAAGCCAAGGAGCATGAGCGGGTGGAGTTGCTGAAACACTTAAAAAACATAAACGAACTATGAGAAAGTTTTATTAAATGGAACCAGTAAGTTTTATATGTATCTGGTAGGAATGATGAACGTGAGCCGTGTAAAATTTGGTCGCCCCGAAACCCCCCCAACAAAAATGGACAGCATCGCAACGAAAGTTCATCCGGCATGCAACCCCGGTTACCAAGATTTACGAGCATTTTATGACTACCACCTAGATAAAATATTTCCTTTCAGTTTCAATTTTCGAGAAACGTTTGGCCTTTTCCTTCCACAAGTTTCAAGCCCCACAACAAAACGCAATAGACCCGGCTTCCAGTCCCTCCTACATGTCGTTAATTTGAGCTTTAGAAACAAGAAGACACCTTCGCAAGCGATTTGAAAAATTTTCGACAAATTCTCGCCTGAAAATTCTCCTCTATTAGAACACGTCCCCGAAGCTTTCATTAATCTCGTTCGAGCAGAACTGAAAGGCCCCTAGTCAGCCTATTTGTAAACATTTTCCTCAAAGGAAAATACTTTTTCCCATGGTTTTATTGAGTTGTCGTCATATTTCCGCTGCTTCCAAAGTAGGTCCTTTTATATTCCGGAAGAACGAGAATTTTATGAAGTTAAGAAGTTATTTGCGTACCAAATGCATGTTTTTGAAAACGGGTTTATTTTCTCGGAAAAGCTAATTTCGCGGTCTTCAATGTGGGTCCTTTTCCGTTCCGGAAAAAAAACAACCTTTTGTGATGCTCAGTGCCATTTACGTAGGTATGCCTGTTTTTGTTTCCTGTAAAGGAAACTGCTTTCTTTGTTCGCCGAAAAACACTGCATTGTATCATCCAGCTAAGTGCATCCACTCAAAGTTAAGCACTCCACTCGCAACTACCAGTATACATCACCTTCAGCGTTCATATGATCAGTTCGTCAGGTGAATTCCCTAAACGGTGACTTGTCAAGGATTTCATAACTCCTAAAGTGGAGTTGAGCAACTCCTTACGATGCAACTTTATTTGGAGCTATTATAACTCCAATAATAATAGCAATTATAATAGTGATAATAATAGTGATGATGATGTGAAAGAAATGAGATGTTGTGTTTCAAATCTGATGAATAAATGATAAAGTTGTTTTTGTTTTCCTCAGCCAGTAACACAGGCATTCTTGGAAAAAGGCCCAGTCCTCCCAACAGGAGTTTAACATACGACTTCACGATTACTAGTTCGGATTCTCTACTATTGAGACTTGTGGGTGCTAAGCCTCTAAACTAGGACCTAGTTTAATGGCGTTATTCCTGCTTATTAGCTCTCGTGAGTCTCCTGTATAGTTCAGTTGTAGAGCATCCAAACTAGTAATCAGAAGGTCGTAGGTTCTACTCTTGTTTTTGACTCCTGTCCTTTTCCGAGTATGCTTGTGTCACGGGCTGAAACTGAAATACCTCTATCAGTGACGATGATGATGGTTACAATACAACTGAACAATAAAAATGACAATTAAAATTGTGATGCCAATAATAATAATTAACGTAATTTTTCCAATAAAAATTGCAGCAGAGCTAATGTGGTCGTGTTACAATTACAAAATAGCATAAAAAGCCTACCTCATTCCCAGCATCACCAACCTTGATTTAAAATGACTCTGTTACGACTTTGACTAATTTCATTTGCCGAGGATTTGACTCATTGCAAATACTACTAACTATGCTGGAACTTAACGCTTCATCTGTACTTAAAACATGTGTATATCTTTGAAATCTACTGTGTATCAACCTTTCATCTTGAAAATATAGTCATTTAGTCAACACTGTCAATCATTCGCGGAAATTCATTTCTTTGTTCTCAGTGACATCAGTTCCTGAATCTACCAATCTGAACTCGAAGTAAAATCACGTGCCCTTCACGTGATCTAGATGCACGACGCATGTGCAGTCCATGCAAACAAATTTGGGAAAGTTTCGCTAATATAACTGAGGTAGATCGATGTGGAGTTTTCCAATAAACGTTCGGCCGTGCCTGGAAACTTAGTATTTTTTTTAACTATCCTGAAATAACTTGAAATAAGCTTGAAATTGGATTAGTCACTGTATTTCCGGAAATATGTGCCCAAAAACTACACAGGAATTTTTATGGAGTACAATAAGTTCTGAGTTGGTTTTTAGTCAACCGCTAACCGCTCAGATTTGGAGGTATTGTTAACACCAGAATTGCGATAGTTATTCTTTCAGTTATACATTAACTCTGTATAGAGTATACTAAACTTATCTCCATTTGAGGATTGGAGTCATTTTATCTCTTAATTTGGAGTCAAATACAAGAGCTTCATACTACCCACCAAAAGGAATAATTTCCCTCTTAAAACATTTGAACGGAAACACCATTTTTAGAGTCAAAACAACTGTCTTTGAAAATCATTATTCAGGCCACGCTGGGTATACAGTCAAGTTCCGAGAAATCGGAAAGGACGTCGTTGTTCAATTCCGTTTATAAGCTTAGGAACGACTGCATGTGAGATAGGAGGTCGCTTTTACTCATCATTGTTGTAGGATAGATTATTTGCACCAGGTTTGTCAGAACCAATTTCAAAACTCAGTAAACGCGAAGTAAAAAGCGCTTACCAGTAAAACTTGGCCCAGTTGTTCGAAGCCCGGTTAAGCTAATCCTGGATTAACGTGAACTTTGATTATAGTTTAATTATTAATCAATGAAGATTCTTTTAAAAGAATTTTGCTCTCTTTGGGGTTTGTGCACATAGTCAAAGTAAGAACGACCTTGAAAGCATCAAGTGCTTCCTGTAAACTTTTATTTGAATAGTCACACTGGCCTTGCAGTACAATTGTCCGCACTTGAAAGTGAATTTTCCGCATGAAACTGAATTTTGGCTCAATCCGCGGCAGAGCATTTAAGTTCAAGGAATTCATCCAACGGGGACACATTGTGCGCATAACAAACAGCACCAGAGGAAGTTCATGGTCAATAGCTTTCATTTAACGATCGACACACTTCTGGACTTTGTCCTTTGCCACATATACAGGCTATATCTTCTTGAAATTTCACGCGCATGCCCAAGTTATTTTTAGACCCGTGTCCGGCTGATCATAGAGAACTAGTTTTTCCCCATTGTCTTGGGTGGACGTTTTATAGAGCGAAACAAGATGTGGCTGATTTTTTCACAAATCTACTGAAAGCACTGCAGGTTAATGTTTAAAATTCTTTCCTGTTCCTTTGAGAAACACAAAAGAATGGCCTAGCTCCCAAGAGTCTCCCGTACTGGTGTAGCAAGTTTGTAGAGCATCCGAAGAAGTAAACGGAAGGCCATATGTTCATCTCCTGTGGTGGGGGGCTGCTTCCTTCTAAAACATTATAACAAATCCATAGGAAGGTGCTCCTCTTTTGAATAATTAAAGTTAAAGTCCACCTTGTGTAGAATAATTTACTGCACTTCAGGGAAACCCGGCTGGTCATAACGTTCCGCCAGAATCGAAAATCTTTAGAATTCCGTTTACAACATCAAAAATGGGAAGCTACCTCCTAGAACATCACAAATAACATAGCAAGAATGGTCACACTTTAAGCTTTGATCCAAACTAAAAATGTCCTTTCAAACCCGCACATTTTGCATCATTCTATGGAAAGTACTGCTCGATACCTTTCATTTGAATGGTCACACTTTAAGGCGGTTTGGTACACAAACATAACCATTACAACCACATTGTGCAAGATAGTAAACCGTGCGAATGGAAATTACTCTTCGATAGCTTTCACTTGAATGGTTACACTTTAGGAATTCATAGGCACACCCTCAAAAAGTGGGGACACGTTACATAATGTTATGCTTGGTGTCAGGCCGTTGTGAAAGGCAACCAGTTTGCTTTGTTGGAATTCGACAGCCAAACTTTCATAACATTTATCAGCTCACACTTATTCAAATTTCTCTACGCCTGTGAGTTTAAGGAAAGTTTCTTCAGGTGGAATTAAAAAGTGCGGGCATTTCCAAGGGGGTAGTTTCACTCTATGTAAACCTATTTGTATGATTTAACTTGCTCGTTGAAGAATATCAGAAAGGTCCAATTTAACTCACCCGCACGATAGGCCAATGGAGATTGTATTTCAGTTCAACTCTTAAGTCACAAGTGCACTTTTCAGTTGTTCATGCACTATCTACAGCCGATGATAATTTGTTGAGCCACAGCCGTCAATTACCTGTTTCCCTTCGGCCTTTGCCAGCAGGCAACGTACGTTGTTGGGAATTAACCGTTTTATCAAAATGCTTGAAGACACATACTCTCGGCACAATCCAACATTGAGTTAGGGCAAGAGAGGAACGTGTATCAGCGAATTCTGAAACCGGCTCGGTAAATACGTTCACTTGGTAGAACTTGCTCCACAACGGGCCTGCAAAAACCAGTTGTTGTGTTGTTGTGTGGTTCAGTTACTCAATCGATATTGAACTCGACCATTGATCTATTTCTGAATTTCCGGAGGTCAACAGATCCTTTCCTTATTCTCGAGTGATTCTAATTGTGATATCAGTCTATATCTTAACAATAGAAAACTGAGAAATTGTACTGAAAAAGCGCGTCAACCCGACTTAGTGAACTATTCTATTTTGCGTCTTTCGTACTGCACAATGTAACAAGGGTGTTTGATATGCATGAGTCGCTGCTAATCGATATTTGAAAAAAAAAATGACCGTGCACTTAAAAATTGTGATATTTAAAAATTAGCCATTACAACTTACACTCCCATATCATTGCCTACGTCCAACATTAAAAAAGAGTCTTAAATTTCATTTCCAAGCGGCAAATACATAAAAAAGAGAGAAAGGGTTCTGCATGGAAGCAAAGCTCAACGGCTTTCGCGCTAAATGGCCAACCATCTTTAGGAGTTGATTCACTTCAAAGGTCACACTTTAGGACTTTATGCCGAGAATTTACTTAACGCTCTGTCCCCTTTTAAAAGTGATTTTCTATGAAAAAGGTATAAAATTTAACAGAATTTCTTAACTTACCGGTACTGGATACAATGGCCACGCCAAAGCTTTCGATTAAAGTTCCTTTGTTCTCTTATCGCTCATGATTATTCGAACTTGCTTGTGACCAAAATCATCGATTGATGTCGAAATCGAGCTCCGTATTATAAAATTATATTTTTAAATATTCAAATACCACCAGCGTCGCGTTCTCACCAAGTATGCCACTCCGTCATATTTCTTTGTTATTTGTTTTGAAATTACCATGGAAAAAAACCAGTTTCAAACGAGACCGTGCGTGAATTAGCGCGGGCCTTTTATCTTACCTTGTTGGAATATCAGTTAGGTCATTTGTTATATAGTTACAGTTCGCCTAGCTCTCCGTAATACAGTTGAGTTGTTATATTCGGCTGATCTCACAAAAACAACATTTTCTAGTTTAGAGCTTCCCTCTGAACATTACCCGATTAAAACTGCACAAAATCTCCAACTTTAATTTCGTTTTAGAGATTCACTCTTCAAAGTAGTGCTGAATCGTTTTCATCTGAATGATCAATTCCTCCAGGAAAGGACAAAGGTTTATTAATAGAGGCTTGCCAAACGTAAAATATAAAACCACAAGCTAGAGAGAACAGCTAAAGGTCTTTCATACAAGTTAACTATAGAATTTCATACCCAGAATCGAACTTTAGTCAAGATATTCAACTAATCACTTACTTATAATTTTTTTTTTGGGGGGGGGGGGGGGGGTTGGGGCGGGGGAGAGGGTGTGAGTGTGTGTGTTTTTTTTTAAACTTGGATTAACGTGCTTTTTGGCACGATCAAATAAATTAACACACATAAACAACAAACACCTGTAAATGAAATGCAGTTTAGTTTTAAGAAAAAAATCCTCCCCTTTCAGAAAAAGCAGCACATTTAAAAGAAACAAAATTCTTTAGATGTTTTAAAAGGTGATTTGATTACGTAAACGCTAAAGAAACACTACAGAGAGAGAGAGATAGAGAAAACTGAGGAGTTTTAAGTACCTATGAGAGATCCAACTTTGGACTTTTTTTAAGTGTTGAAACTATGTTTACAACGTTGCTATTGCAATTATAAATCATAATGTTTCTGTAACTGAGCTGTAAAATACTTTCAATCTAAACAGCAATATTTTATTATTACTATTTGATGCAAGCAGCTATAACTCAGTGGAATTCAGGAAAACTTAATTTAAGAGTACAAGATTTAATCCATCGTTATTAAGAGCTTATCGACCAGCTCTGGCTTTTTGATGCACTATTATAACTACTTCTTGTGGCCAATACTGTATCTGATCTGTTAACTTATGTTATCAGCAACTGTTTTCTGCCATAGACAAGTGGTTATGCAAGACAAGCACGTAGTGGCATTATGACTTAGCCTGTGAACTGCAGGGCTGTCATTTTCAAAAGGCTTTCGTAAAGAAGTACGCACAGTCCTTTCCTAAAACTGTGTGTGATTCAAACTACATATAACTGAAGTCCAGTTCTTCAGCTGAAACCCTAGACTACTACAATTCAAAGACAAACTATTGAGCAGAAGTGTCTCTTGTACACTATTTATTATGCAAATTGCTTTATGACTCCTTGAACTAAAGTAAGATCATTGTCCAAGGCTTTGGTAAGAAGTACAGATTCTTGGCAATTCTCAAGTCCTTTAACCCCTAAAATTTTGCGTGATGCAAAATGAGTATAACTTCTGCAAATGAAACCCTCAACCGTTAAGACCCGGGTTAAGGACAATTCAATAAAAGGCTTTTGTGCGGAATTTTTCTCTTGGTACACAATGTTGTTTTATTTTTTTGTTTTGTGTGTGAGTTGTTAGTATCGTTCAAGTCTTCGCCGGATAAAATCCAGAATTCTGACCATTCAAATGACATAAGCTGTCATAATTTGTGCAATACTGAAATTCCTGTGGTAATCTTTAGTTTTGCCCGAATACTGATATATGAAAATTCCATTCAGGATTTTTGCTGTTGATGCCGATGTTTCATTCTCTTAAGCCGTGTTAGGCGCAGCAACGGTTGAAAGAGTCGAAAAAAAA
Source organism: Pavona decussata (assembly GCF_977016875.1). Lineage (NCBI taxonomy): Eukaryota > Metazoa > Cnidaria > Anthozoa > Scleractinia > Agariciidae > Pavona > Pavona decussata. The sequence continues at coordinate 233,338 of NW_028145605.1, read as the reverse complement.
AGTTGGAAAGAACGCCTTTTCTTCTGATGTTTTGCACCAGATAACTCGCTTTCATTTTTGCACTGTCATACATTTCTGTGGATCCCAGAATTGAACACAAATGAACCGCCTTTTGTTGTGGTTTCGCTAATAACGGTTAGTTTTAATCTTCTTGCTGCTTGATCGACTGCCAGTGTCTAATTGTACACAATTTACGTCTCATTATCGTATCCCCGTTGGTCTTCTTAATTGTTTACACGTCATTTTTTTGCCTTCGGCTTTTTGAAATAATACTTACATGTATTGTTTGTGGTTTCTGAATTCTTCTAGTCGGCAAATGGCCTTATTGGGCTTTCACCATTTAACAAATTAACGGCAGTTTTCTATGGTCTATACTCCTATAGACCATAAAATGACGTCAAAAAATGTTCAAAACTCAAGTGGAACCACGAACCGCAGGCGAGTGGTTTCTCTGCCAAGTTTTGGACATTTTATGGCGTCATTTTATGGTCTATAAGAGTATAGAGTATAGAAAACTGCCGTAGATTTGTTTTTTACTATAACATGGAAAACCTACGAGCGGAATTAGCTATTTTTTTTCGTTGAGAAAGCGCGCGCGTTACATCATCTGACGTCATTTTTATTGTCTGTACTCTGATAGACAATAGCTGCGAGCCAATCAGCGCTCGGGAATTTGGACAGTTATTGTAAAAAACGTTTTTGCCGATTTCCATTTCCTGACACTGATTCTGCCTTAAGTGTCAGTAGTGTTTGTTGCTGTTGTTCTTTGTGATTCTTTTACTTGTTTGCTTTTTTTTTTCTCTCTTGTCCTTTTTTTATGTCACTTAAACTTGAAAAA
>NW_028145605.1:162500-227500 GCF_977016875.1 Pavona decussata | reverse complement strand
TATAATAAACAGAACGAATTTGTTTATAACTTAAAGGGGAAGTATCACGCAAATTTGCTGTCATTTAAAAACCCAAAAATGTTTGTCTGTCAGCAGAAACAAAGAAATAATTGTCAAGTTTGTTATAATATTATTACCCGAGTACAATAAAACTGTCGATTAGTGCCTCTGGCCGGAGACTGGGTATGGATTGAAACTTGAAAAATATTAGGCTAATGTTTTTCAAGTTCGCGCATTTTTGTTTCTTAAATGCGCTAGAACAGATCACGAGTTGTTCGTTTCAAGAATTGAGTTGATTTCTTTCCTCTCGTCATTCTAGAATTACTTGGCAGCTGATTAAAGGTCTTATTTCATAATTTTTAACAAAAGATATAAAAAAAAAACCCATGATACTTCCCCTTTAAAGAGCGCTGAAACACATGTCCGCCCAGCTCGAGTACCGCGCATCTCACAAGTCTGCAGGACAGTGTAAAATCATTTCCCGGCCCATTAATCAGAAAAGGATAAATTATTAAAGTTGGTGGTGAAAATTGAAAAGCAAAGCAAAATACAAACAAACAGTCCACAGCGGACTTAGAACAAGTACAGGAACATTTAACAAAACGGGATTCCCGCCCGGCCCTGAACATCTAAGGGTTGAAAGTCTACATTTCAAGTTTGTCCAGGAAAATTAATATATAGACGTTTACAACAGGTGAGTAGTTTATAAATCAAAAGGAATTTAGTTGGGATAGTGGAAGACGAATAAATACCCCCATGACTACAAAACAGGCCAGGCCAAATCATAAAGTACTAGAACGAGTGAGGAAACGATCCCTCCCCTGTGAATAAAGGTATCTGCATGAAATTGGATTTTATCTCGTTTACGAGTTTGCGGTTCAGGAAAAATAAAAAGCATTTTCTCAGTCGTTATGCAGGTTATAAACAAAAGGCTTTACTAGGACAGCTAGTCGATGACAGATAGATACACCAGTCAGTGGTTGGAGAGGCATCTTGACTCGTTATCGAATTTTTTACTCTAGGGAAGACATTTCAAATTCCCGTGCTCCCTAAGGAACAGTAGTAAATACTAGGAGTTTACCAGTACACCAATGAACAGACTGTCAAGCTAAGAAAGAAAGCAAATGACAGTGCAAAAATGACCAACTTTTGCAATGCTGACACTGTTCACACACGGTTAACATTCAAGTCCTTTGAAACGCAATTTTAGTCTATCTGGAGTGCCTTTAAAGCTCTGTAGGTTCATTTCAGGCCGGGCTATAATAGTTTTATCTGTTCGGTCGTTCTAGGGGAGCTTGAGTCTTTTCGAAATTACTAGGGCATCTTTGTCCATTTCCCGAAAACCTTAGGTCTTATTTCCTTTCCGAAAATCTTAGCTGACCTTTTTTCGGCCCCCCAAACGACATTTTTATCAATCCGACAACACTAGGCCTTAGATTTCTCATATCACGAAAGTTCGAGGTGAAAATTCCCTTTAGAAAATTGTAGGGGATTAAGGGCCTTCCGAACAGATAATTTACCTAAACGATCCGTTGGGTGCCCTTGAACATACCCTTTGATTACCTTTGATTCGAATCAAAGGTGGCAAAGGCCGCATCTGATTCACGGTGGAGTCAAATTTGTTTCGAATCAAAGATATCATATATTTGATCCACCTTTGATGCGCGTCATAGACGGAGTCAAAGTTGTTTGATTTCAATTTGACGCGCGTCAAAGGTATGGTCAAAGATGTTAATACATTTGAACTCACTTTTGATTCGAGTCAAAGGTATATGCAAAGGCGTCACATATTTGATGCGCATCAAATGTGTTGTCAAAAATGTTATTATATTTGACCTCATCTTTGATACGGATCAAAAAAAGAGCAAATCCATTTTTTCGTGCAGTGATAGGGTAATTGAAAGAACTGTGCGACTCCTACCTTAAAATTTCTTGCTTTTTTCTCGGTCTATCGACCAATGTAGCTTCTGACTTTTTATAATATTCTGTGCAGATCACTCCTCTGAGACATAGTCTACATTTAAGCTACGCTTATCCTGTTCGGCACCCCCAAAAGCAACAGTACATAAACTGACTGGGTGCAAGTCAGTGTCCAAAATTCCAATAAACAAATGGTTCACTCATCATGTAAAGACTAAAGCGTTAGAATTCGAACTACCTCACAAGTGCAACATAATAAATAGCACCACAGTAAAAATCTTCCTTCGCAATTTTCAGTTATAAATAGTCACACTTATGATTTCATCTACAGATTCTAAGCTGGAGCCACGCTGAATTTGTTTTAAAAGGTTTTAACGATAAGAGAGACAGAGAAGCTGTACTTACTGGTAACACATTTTCGTTATTTATTGTTTGCTGCATACGTTTTTTAATTGCAAACAAGCGATTTCATGCGGTTACCGTATTCTATCATTCCATACATTTGTGAAATGATGACGCCTGTATCTCCTACGCAAGTTATTCTCGCAATATTTTGTCCCTATATTTGGAATTTCACCGTGTTACAGAAATTTAAGGAATTCTTTATAAAGAGCGGTTGCTCAATATCGTCCCTCTTCATCCGGTGCATTTAAAACGCGAAATGGCCAAAAATACAAATGTAATTGATATTTTAGATTTTTTGTTGACTTTTAACTTCCGACTAGGGACGTTCGATTTTGTTATAATTCCTATTTTCTTCTTTTTGTTATTATTTTAAGTATTTTTTCTCCTGGTCGTATTAAAAAGAAATCCCGGAGTATAAAACGTGGTTAAACTGAAGACATTTATTTTTGTTTGCCCCAGCATAAAATAACGCAGGTGGATAAGGCAATAAATACATGATATAAATGAGGGATTTTGCATAAACCATAAATATTGTATGCCAATTTAATAGTTGAAAGAGGAAAGGGCAATCTAGTTTGCCTCAACGCAATGGCACAAAATACTTACAAATTACTTGAATGTCATTTTTCACAGCCTCGTTTATCATTGAAATTTGATGAAAACTATAGCGATGATTTTGGGTTTGAATTCAAATTTTGAAGTGAACGCACCACCATATAGCCGCGACATCAGTTTTCGCACGGCGTTGATATGTTTTCCTAGCAAACCAATTTTCTACGGAAAGAGACAGATTTCATGTCGATATTTTAAACGACTTCAACTGGTAATCGAAAATGTACCGCAAATCTTTAGGATTGTTCATGAAGTTCCGTCACCTACCTTTCAGCACAATTGACGGCGTTTTCCTCGGCATTCATAATTACTTCTGTTCTGACATTTACTTTGTAGAAATACTGAAAACTACATGGTCTTCACGAATCTCCTTTGATCCTTGAAGTCGCTGAGGACTGATGAAAAACCACCATTTCTGCATGTTGAAGTTCAAACTCGGGGGTCATAAGCGAAATGTAATTGAGTTTTTTCTGAATAATAATTCGATGCATTTTACTGAAAAATAGTCTAAGTGTCGCTGAAACCTCCCACGCACACAAAAGAATCATTTCAGACTGACATTTGTCGTCCGGCAATTATGTAAAGAGAGTTCAAGTGAAACTAATATATGCCAATAGCACCGCCTATTTCTACAATTATTGTAGCTTCTGCAGAAAATCGCACGGAGATTTAATAGTTGGCAACCAAACAAAGCCAAAAGCTATGGAAAAGTTTCAACCAGGAGCCGGCTCCTGTTTCAACTAATTTTTGCCAGCGAGCAGAAAGTTTCGGTATTATCTTTGCCGCGGCAAAAACGCCAGCTTGATTCCGAAGTGTTTTTGTCCTTTCCCCAGAAAAATTTTTACGCGGTTTAAATATGTTACGCCATCAGAAAATGGTTTAACCACTTGATTTTAAAATGCAAATGTTTTTTGTTCTTTCCTGAGGCAAAAAAAAAAAAAAAAAATAAGGTTTCCATGTTTACTAAACAAGAGACAATTAATAATAAAGAAATTCACCTGTGTTGCTAATGTACAAAAAAAAAGCGCAGAGGTTGTCGGAAGCGCAAATCTTTATCTTAGTTGGTGACTTTTTCATTTTTTCTAAATTTGAATTCCCTGAGCTACCACTTTCATATGGGAAAAAGTGTTGAAAAGAATTGTCAAAAAGAAGCATTATTGTCTAAGATTTGTTATTTATGAGGTCAATCAAACCCTTAAACAGCAACAATTGTAAATAACATAAAGTTAACTTAGTGAAATATTATACTTCTGCGCAGCTGAAAATGAAACTCCACGTTTTTAATCCCAGGCTCGCCCAATCCATGTAGTCCGTCGGCACCAAGGCTCGTCGTATCGCTCGCTTAGCAACACGCAACTCTAAGTAACAATAAAAGCGATCAACGGTCCTTATCTCAGCAAGGCCTTCCAATTGCAAAATGATGGTCATGGGAAGATTGTCGGGATGGTTTGTTTTAATAAGTCGCTTTCACCAGACCTCCGGCTTTCGCTCCGTCGATTTACGCAGCATTGGGATCTTCAGATCTGAGTAAGACTACAAGATTGAGTACGAATACGACTTTCAAATTTAAAACCAGTCCCCAGAACACTCCGCCACTTCTTCCTGTTGTTTACTAGAAGATAAGGAGAATTTAGAAACAAGATTGCACGGTTATCTAAACCGCGCAAACCAGATTTGAAAAGTCGCAATCGTCATCATTCTCGTACTCGTTTTCAAATCTGAAAGTCCCTAATGTCGCATAAGTCCGTCCCTTGATGACGTCATTATTTAACGTCAATTATTTAAAGTCAGTATAATCGGGTTGGAGAATATCTCGTGGAAATGCAGTTCTTTAACTGTCATTGAAAAATTCTTCATTGTTTGGGAGAGATTGCATCGACTAATGAAGTTAAAGAGTACCATTTTTACTGATAGCTGAGGATAATTTTCATTCGGATTAATCGGAACTATATAACAGGGTAAGTTGCCGATAGGACACAAGAAAGGAATTAAGAAATTCTCATCGGAGTACTAGTTGTTGTTGTGGCTGATGTTGTTTAGATTTGGCTTTTACTGGGGGTTATAAATGTGGACAAAAGCCAAGGATTCTGGTCCGCTCCATTCTGGAGTATTCATCAGTTGTATGCGCTACTTCCCTCCCGCGCGCTTCCTAATCGATCAATTAGCAGCTATTCAGAAGAGGGCCTTGCGGATAGCGTTCCCCGGCCTTGAGTACCCTCTTGCTATCGCCCAAGCCAACATAACCAGCTTAGAGGATCGTCGTGTGCACCTGTGTCAGAGAGCTTGGCAGAAAATTAAGGATAACCCGGACTGCCAGCTGCACTGCCTGCTCCCTAGCATGCGTTCTGAGTGCCACTCCTACAATCTTAGGAACAATGCCAGTTATAGTCATTTCAAGTATAGAACAAATCGTTTCGGAATGAGTTTTTTTCCTGCAATGGCGAAAACATCGTAGAATCACATATGATTATTAATTCATTATTTCCTTAGCATCTTATAGTAAATGGAATTGTAAATGGCTTTTTTATATTGACTTCTTGTAATCCCAGTCCCTACGAACAATTGTAATATATTAGGGGAGGGAGGTATAGTATATTTTACTCCCTCATTTCTTTTAGTGTCTCTTTGATATACTGTATTCTTCTTCTTGTCTTACTCTGCCCACTTCGATTAGCTTTCGCTACCCGCAGTCCAGTGTATTTAGTAAAAGAAGTTGCATCTCTCTGTATTTATTAATATATTTAATGTATTTATAAATGTAATGTACACTTAATGATAAAAATAAATAAATAAATAAATAAATAAATAAATAAATGAATAAATAAATAAATAAATGAAGATTGGTGCATTTACTATGGGAGGTATATGAAAGGGTTCGTCATCTCTTGTGAGAAGAATGCCTTGGCTGGCAACAAAATTCAAATTTTAAAGGAAAACTAAATGTTTTGACATCTCGTATTGCAAAGTGCCGAATATAAGACCTTCTGAAAATTACCTCCCCGTCCACAACCTCGTTTTCGGAACGAGATTGTTCCCATCACCAAATAAATACGATAATCATAGTAGCATTTCAAAATGTTTGGCGAGGTCACGACGGACTGCTTGAAATCTGATGGGAATTTTTCGTTTTGTTGTGTTGCTTTAAGCTTTCTGCAGAGTGGTAGAGGAAACGTTTTTGTTCTTTAGAAATTAAGAGTGGAAATCTGCCTGTAAACTAAAAAACGTTGGCTATTCGCATATCGGATAATCGTTCGAATAATTTCCGAAAGCTTTTGAGGATGGAAGGAAAACTTTGAAAAGTTGCTAAGGCATGATAACAATAATAAATTGTAATAACAGTGATAGTAGTTACAAGTGATAGTGATAAAGATGACGATGATGTTGACGATAGTGATAGTAGTAATAATGATAGTGATATATATAATTATATATTTGCTTTGGATATATCTTTACTCTTTTTGTCAACTCGACTGTGATGATATATCATTATCTAGTTCAACACTCGATATAAAGTTCATCAGTCGAATCCATGCCTGAATTTTCTTGCTATATGACACCAGGACAGGTGCAGGATCGTCTTATAACACACAGATGTTTAGAGTTGTGTCTAAACGGTCTGCGAGAAAATGTTTGTGGGACCAGCCATTTTGACCTTCTTTTAACATCTCTTGTAACAACAAAATAACATAATCTTCTTTTATTAGTTATTGTAACTTGTTCCCTTAGTTCTTTTTATTTTAAATCTCTTCATTTTTGGTTCCTCACCTCTCATTAATTTCTAAACATCATTACGTAGTATGGAGGCCAACTCGAAAATCGGATGGTTAACTTGGCCTCCATCCTCAATCGCTACCTCAAAATTATTCAAAATAAATTAAACAAAATTTTACTATTCAAGAATGGAATTATAACAATCTTTCTAATTACTGATAAGGAAAAAAAAGGTTGTTGTTGTTTGTTGTTAAATTAAAATCAAATAGAAAACCATTACTAGAACTCTCTTCAAAATCTTGGGATGCAACATCCATGCAACAATTTTCAGTTAAACTTCAACTGCATGAAAAAAGGCTGTTACTTCTGTCAAATAAGTTACCGTATTGTAATTGTAAATTTATTTGAAATGATGAGAAACTGTCACGATAATTATGAAATGAAATGTCATTACGATAGAAAATAAAAACAATTTTTACACTTACCGTGGGATAATTTGTTTCTTGCATCCATTGATTTGAAAATCTTCCTCTACGAGGGGCAACATAGTTACGACCTTTGGCGAAATAGAAAGAAAATCACGAGAATCAAGCTTATTAGGCGAGTAGTCTATGGAAAAAGTTTCAGTAAAACTTCATGATGCAACGGAAAAAACTTGCTGCGAGTTCGTTCCAAAAAGTATTACGTTGCTGCATGAGATGAAATAAAGTGACAACCCGCGATGGACGCGAACCAGAATTCATGTAAAATCAATTTTTATACGTACCATGAGGGAACTTGTTCTTCGTATCCACTGTTTTGAAAATCCTGAGCAAATCTTGGTGATCTTTGCCAAAATAGCAAGAAAATTACAAGAATCAAGTTTATTAAGCGAGTATTGTGACTTTTTTCTTAGATTAATTGACGACGCTGTGATTGGCTAAGACAAGTCATGACGTCAGATTGTAATAGTCAATATTAATTAACTTAATTGAATTAGTACACTCCATTCTGATTGGCCGAGAGGAGTACAATTTATGCTCAATAGGTGGTGTGTATTGCCGCCATGTGTACAAAACAAAAACATGGTGTACAAAACAAAAGAAAATTTGTTCACATATAATTTGAATAAAAATGGAAGTTACACCAATTACATGGCCCCCATGACGTCACATGCAAACAATCAATAAAACCCTGTATGAGTTCGTGTTATGTTTCCATGACAACGGCGAATGAACACAGCCAAACGCGGCAAATTTGAACGTCATCAAAGTAATCGGTATTCGGTGGGAGAATTCGTATTTTCCTTTTTCTGTTTATTCCCAGTGTCACTGGCTGAAAAAATAGTTTTATTATGTATTAACGAGGCTTAAAATATCACATTTCTTTCATAAAAAATAAAAAAAAACAAAAACGTGTAAATACCAAACCAGGTAGGTAACAAACCAGTCTGACTCAAATAAAAAAATGTATTTTGAAAAGAATAAAAAAGTGGCAGATGTTAGCGTTGGTTATATGCAACGGTCATTTTTTATATTATATGTGATGGTTTACCTGACAAACTTCTTTTTAGAGTACTCCTGGTGCGAAAATGTTTTTGTTCTCAGTCCTTCACGACCAAATGAAATCATTAACCGACCATAGATCCCGATCATAGATTTATTTTCATGATGTCATGAACTCCGATAATAACTAGCTAACCATTACACGGATATGGAAGAGATCATAGTTTGGATTCTGTTGAGACCTAATAATAACAATAATAATAATAATAATAATAATAATAATAATAATAATAATAATAATAATAATAATAATAATAATAATAATACGACAATATTTAATGAGGGTAACACCAGAAAAGTTAACACAATGGTTAATTAGGGTGGCTCTCGAAAATATAAAATACAGAATTAAATAAGAAATTTAAGAGTGGCAAATCAAGTTACAAGGCAATCAAACAACAAAGGGAAAAACCTAAAAATTATACCTGACTTAATTTTTTTTAACTTGTCTAAACTATATGCCCTAGCATCAACAGATAAGGAGTTCCAGGCATGTACTCCTTTGTACAAGAAAGATCTTTGTCCTGTCTTGGTAAATATCTAGGTTCTTTTGGAGGTTTGTTTCTCACAACCCCTTGGGTTCCGTCCTCGTATAACTGCAACGGTCCCTCATCAGGGTCTGTATGGGGTTGACTGCAGCTGAAAACTTAGAATTGGGGAATGACAGCATTCGCATGAACTCCAGACCCTTGGCTCCACTGGAGGACGAAGAGTTCACGCGCTGACTCAAACATTCAAAACTTTAGCGGTTAAGCGAAAGCCACCAACCTTTTTCCAACACATCAATGAGTGTTGAGCCGCTAGCACTAAGGACACAAGTGATAGATCCCGACGAGATCAAAGATTTTTTTCTTTATTTCGTACAATCAACCATTTCCTTACTAGCAGTAGTGGTAACGCTCAGTGGGAAATTCATGGGTTTACTTTAGCTCTTCAGCATACACTGGAGAGTTAATTCTGATCTTTTTTTTTTGTTGTTCCTAAAACATGTCTGGCATGAATTTCGCTTCAAAGAAGGGCTAAAGCTGGAGACGTCAGCTTTGTATCTCTTCACGGTGACCGGTATACGGTCAAAACGCAACCAAAACAATTCGCCCCCAAAAGATAAGACATGACGCCACCGAAGTCAATTGAGCAGAGTGAAGAGTGAAGTTTTAGTTGTTTCGTTCGTCGTAACGTATTTGTTTCCTTGCTCGAAGCTCTAATAGAAAGCGTGCTTGTAGCTTCTCACCTTTTGAATGAAGAAGATACATGTATCAAAGAGAAGAAAGATCCTCGCAGTTAGTACGCAACTTTAAGCAGTTGCGAGGAGAAAGCCTGAAAATTTTTTCAGGCTTTCTTTTCACAACTGCTTAATTTGGTTACTAACTGCGAGGATCTTTCTTCTACTTGATCTTTCATTCGCACTTTTAAAATGTATGTTTCATATAATTACATCTAAGATACATGTATATCTTGATTGTTTCTGGGGGCGTTTTGTCTTACAACAGAAGGGACGTTTTGTCTTATGTAGGGTGCATTTTGACCGTTTACCAAATTACCTTATCAACTCATTTGAATACAATCAATTCGTTTACCTGACTCCTCCATTGACGCGGTAACACTGTTTCTTTAGAAACGAGCTCCCTTAAACAATTTGGTAGGACATGTGATGGTGGCCAAGGGCACCACTAGCTGTGTCACGAACACATTGGAGAATTTCCTTATTTTACCATGGAGTCAGGTGGCGTAGGGAAGACTAGCCGTGACCACGTTTGGAGTAACCGCTTATCGTTTTAACAGTAAGCTAATCTCGTACCCTGATCTCCGATATTTCGACATCCCTAACCGACTGAAATCTGGGTACGAGATAACAGTAAGCAAGAAGTTAGTGTAATTTTTTGTTTTGGTTTTTGCTCTTTGTGTTTTATAGCGGGTGGGTTGCGGAAGATTTTCTCTTTTTTTACGGGGGGGGGGGGGGGGTGGGTACTACAGCGTGCACTTATTAAATAAACACAAATATAGTTAAAGAAAATTAGCAACATTGGTGTTCTTTTTAACGTTTGTTTCAGTCACAGCAAGGCTCTATTAACGTTTCTGAAATTATTTTTTAAGTGAAAACTTTTGCTAGGTCATGTTGCACTTACAAAAGCGTCATTCTTTTCTCTTTCTTCTTATTTTCCTTGTTTGTTTGTTTACTGTCGTGAAGGTTTCCACCACACTCGCTACTTATTCCTGGTAGGTCTTTATAAGTGAGTAGCCACCTTCTATAAAGCGGCCACTTCCAGGAGATGATCACTTAAAAAAGAAGTTCCATTATAAAAAGAATATAGCCCCTCCTTCACTTCACAGGTCTTTGGTGCAAGACAGGCAAATTTAAACTTTTTCGGTTGTGGCAAATTTTTGCCTCGAGGGTTCGGTAAAGTAAACCGTCCTGCAATTCTAAAAAACATACAAAACAAAACATTTTAGAAGGGAAATTAACGATAAAAACGTAACACGTTTCGTTAATTTTCCTACTAAAATGTTTATCGAAATCGATCCTTATGAAACAAAACATCAGCACATAAACTCAGCATCTAAGTTTCTTGGCCACCTGAGATCGGTGTAGTCCGAAAACAGAAAAACTTCCATCGAGAGTCTTGTCAGTTGTCTCCGCTACAAGCAGACAAGCGGTTGATTTGACAACTTAATACGAGAATGGCCAGACGATGTCCCTTTATATCAGAACTTCACGTCTAAAAGTTTTGACTGTTAGGGGCTGTTTACATGGAGGGAAATAGACCCTAGAGGGCGGACCATCCTAGCGTTATATGTTTGCTCTATTCAGTTTACATGCAAAAAGTTGTACTTGGCCCAAGCGCTAGGATCTTCCTAGAGGTTGGAACTTCCAAGCTGAGAGATCGGAAGATCCTCGCAACATGTAAACTACTTTCGCTCGGAAGATCCTAGCACTAGGGACAAAAAGAACAAACATGGCGGTAGCCAGGTGTTCATCTGCTCAAGGCCGACAGTTATCCTTCTTTTCCTTCTCCACTTGGTAACCACTTCGGCCGAAATTTCTGCATGTAAAGCAAACGAAAAGTTTTTCCGCCTTCTCGGATCTTCCTCGCGCTAGGATCTTCCTCCCTCCATGTAAACAGCCCCTTAGAATAGTTGGAGTTAATCATTATTAAAGAGTAACAGGTCAAGGGTTCTGAACATTGTTTTTCCTCATGGTGTTTCTCTGTATTTGAGCAAATGAATATTCTCCTTGATGTTCGTTAATAAGCTTTCAGCTGTTGGCGATGGGATGTCCACTTTTGGAGTCTTGTAAGAAACATATGGCTTCAACTAGTAAAAACAAAACACTATGTTAATACCTTCAACTATACATCGTCTTATTCAGCGAATAACCCATTTTACAGTTGTGTGCTTAAAGTGACCTGGTCTCTGAGTGGAAGCGAGTTAACTTTGTTTTGATACAAACCTCCCTTCTTTGCAGATGAAAACCATGTTGTTCTAATGCAAACTAGTTACGTTCGACGTAGAAAGAACGCACTCCTAATACAGATTGGATTCGAAATTGTACTGGGACGCATAGCTGGCATCCCCCGCAGATTTTGCAGGAGCGGATGACATCAATCACCAACTTGGCAAAGAAGAGACAGCCTGGGATCGAGATCATCGAAGGCACTCCCTAATCTTTGATTATTACTAGACTAAAGTTGTATTTCATATGAAAAGCACTGAGGTTTGTATCAAAACAAAGTGAACTTCAGCCTCGCTTCGACTCAAAGGCCAGGTCACTGAGGACACAACTGCAAAATGGGCCATTGTAGGTCCAATAGGACATTTTCACTATGGCGTCATTTGACTACAACTACCAGAATCCTTCAGTTTTTTGTTTTCTCGTGCTAATTAGAGCTATTGTTCTTTGCTGTCCACTGGGATTACAAAATTTGAACTTGAAAAGGAAAACGAAATGAATTCTGGTAATTGTAGTCAAATGACGTCATCATGAAAAGGGTCTATTTATACATTACGTTTCAATCATCTCAAACACAGTTTAAGTTACGGGCAAAGGTAGATTATCACTGTTGCATAAATTTTACGTGCAAAAAGACAAATTCAAGTTACGTATTTAGTAAATAAAATGAAAGACGATATGTGAGCCGCTTTTGTAAACGAACAAAAAGTTCAGGACAGTGCTCATCGTTCATACATCCCTTCTTATTAAATTTACGAAGGTAAAGTCAGTTAACTTTACGCACTCAAAAGTTAGGCAAACAGTGAAAATCGAATTTGCTGTCAGCTCTCAACCTCGACTATCACCTCTCCCGGTATTTTTTGTAGCGTTGTGATTTAGTGCGATTTTGATAGTCTTGCGTTGCTTTGTTTCTTTGTTTGTCTTGCTTAAGACTGCAGAACTGTCTGATTTTCTTCTCAAAACTGCAAACTCATTGCGTAGATTCTCGTCTCAATGTCAATTTCCTTGCCAGTCTCAGACCGTTCTTTGCCAAGAACATGCAAGTTCGTACGACAGAACAATGCATAAACTGCATGCAGTTTTGCAGACTAGCTTTTTGTTACGATTGAATTAAATTCAACGTGGACTGCAAACATTTTTTTTTCTCTTAAAATTCATGAAGGGTGACATGAATCACCAAAAGCGCACTTGTGAGTCTCGCGCGCGAACCTAGCCTCCCACGCGGACGTTCTTAGGGGTTCGTCACGTCTGCGTGGGAGGCTAGCGCGAACCACGCACGACTCCAGTCTCGATTCCATTTCCTCCCTCGGGTCTTCTAAGGATCTGAAGTACATTTGATACGATACGTCTGAAGGGTAACAATGCATTTTTCAGAGATAATAAAGCTTCAATTTGGGAAAAAAAGCCATACATTGCTAAATGTATTTTAGCGCTTTTCAGAAATATTGTTGCTTAATTATCTCTAAAAAAAATTATGCATGGCTACCCCCAATTTTCTTTTTGGATTCCAATAAGATCTCCTTTTCCCTCATAGTCATAAACTACACAAAAAAGTAGGCCCGTCCTTAAGCACTAGGGTTTTTAGAGTACCTCAAAGCCTGTCAAATCTGGAACAATAAACTGGGGCACTTTCTTGTAAACTATTCTATAACCACCTGAAAATGAAGAACAGCCAAGTACAACCATTAATTAAAGCATAAAGCACAAGTAACCTGGGAGTTAAATGGTGTGATGCAAGCAACAGCATAAACACAGGAGGGGGAATCTTACTTTCGTCTTTAAATCACCCATGTAAACCACAATGCCTCAAGCATAAGCGAAACAACAGTAAACAGTTTCCAGAGTATTAGACTATCATCATGCAAAGATGATCATGGTTTAAAGACACTGGCCCCGGGACTAAGTTCCCTTGTCCATACCTGTGCTTGTAAGTGGTTATGTGTATACTTGCAGTGCACTGTAAACATGCCTTTACATTCTAATGGGGGAGGGTTTGGAAACAGTCATTCAGTAAATTAACAAGTGTTGAAAACTGTTTAACTATTAATAGAGATTCTAGTAGTTTGGAGTTGCTTTTCACTTTGTACCTCTTCTTGTATGAAATCCTGGGTTTCTGACTCCACGACCTGCAAGTAAAAGAAAAAAAAAACAATTTGTTATTGAATGTCCAGTTATTACCATTATAATTTATTAAATTTTTCACTGGCTTTCGTACTGATTTGTTGACTGAGGTGGATGATCCTTAGCATGCTTATTGTTGTCCAGCCTGGCCAGATGTTCAACAGAGGTAGAGGGCACTGGCTTTGCTAACCATTTCAACCTACAGTCACCCTAAATGGCCTCAATTCATGCTTTTCTTGGAATTACAGTTTGCTCTGTATGAACAGGACATGACAGGTGACAGTACCTAAAGGCCTGTTTACACAGAAAGAGGATCACATGACATCACCTTTATTTACCCACGGATTTTAAGAGTAGCTTGTGCAGCTAAAATCTCCAAGCATTTACCCACCCAACCATGACAGTATATGCACAAAGACCAGACCACAACACCGGGAACTATGTCCCCTACTCTTTGCGGACAATGAGTGGGTTCTTTAACGTCCCACAGAGTTATTTACAAACAAGGTTTGTGAGACGGGGCCTACGGTTTATCGTCCTTATCCGAGAAGACTAGAAAGTCTAACCATTTGCAGATGTCAGAACAAAGGCAGCACTTTCTCCTCAGTTATTTAAAGACCCTGAGTGGTGGTCCGGCCGGGGTTTGAACCCACGACCTCCCGCACAGTAGTCTGGCACTCTACCAACTCAGCTAACTGGCGGATGACCTTTATTTGGTGAATCAAGCCAGTATGGCTACACTTTGGTTACATGAGTAGGGTTAAATTTGACCATCTTGCTGGGGATGATCCCACCATTAAGATCTTTCTCCGGTTGTGTAAATAAGCCCTACACAATGTGTTAATCAATTTGAAACTTGAACACCTTTAATCTTTAATTGTGATAATTGCTATTAGTACACTAATCTGGCAATGGCTGGTCAACAGCTAGCTAAACTCCTCCTTCCCCCACCCCCCCCCCCCCCTTTCCCCAACCTGCCCTTGCACCCAGGTAACTCTGCAACCCAGGCTAACTTACCTTCCTCCCCCCCTCAAAAAAAAGGCTAGTTCAGCAGACGTCTTGAATCAATAGTTACCGATTGATCGACTGATCAGGTCGGTTTCATTTGAACTATCAATCGATACATTGCATCACTCATTTCAATACCTTTGTAAAAGTTCTTGTTTCCTCTCTTCCCCGTCATTACACCACGCGTTGCACCTCTGAAGAGGCCTCGAAGAATGTTTAACGGCATCTTTTTTCAACGATCGCAGTTAAATACGATATAAAACAATACAAGGCGTTACAAACCAAACATCGTGCTGAACTTTCAAGATGGCGGCAACTGCTTGGCGTCCAGGCCTCGTATGCTAAACTCGGCCCAGGTCCTTCGCTGCGCAAATCATTGAAAATCAAAACATGAACGCAAAGGTGAAAACTTTAGAATGTTCTGACCAATCCATCACAGTAGTCTAACAACTAAGCTGCGGATTAGAATGTCCAGTGCCACAAATGTGAGTAGGAAAAAGTCTACATCGACTGGAAGCGGCAAGAAGGCTGGGGTGGCAAGTCCAGCGCGAAGAACCAGCGGAGCTGTTGATCACTTCTCACAGACCAGGATCAAGGAGGTAGCTACTGAGATCAGTGCTCACAATGCATGGATAGCACAACGTACTTAATTTAATACGGATCCAAACTGTACAGCTAAGGGTCGTATATGTGTAAGTTTTGTATATGAATATTACAATGTGAAACAGCGTAGGCACAGGACATGGGGCCAGTACCCGGGGCCAGTACTACTGAACCTGTTGCAGGGCTATCGGGACTTTCAAGAAATTAAACGGGCCCCCTGGAATCAATGGGCCCGGAAAGCTGTTGTTGTTTACATTCAAGATCGAGGTTTCAATAGTTTTGCAGATAATATGATAAAACTATCAGTTGACAAAACAAAATGGACTGGTTTGTTAGCTAGGACCCGCGTTTTTATTCTTTAGATTTTGTTTTGAATATTTGATTTCGGGCTCGGTAAGTTACCGGGACTTTCGAGAAATGGGCCCCAGACAGGCAAGAGATTGGAGCTTGGATATACAGTCGACTCCCGATAACTCGAACGTTCAAGGTAAATTGAAAAATGTTCAAGTTATTGGGAGTTCGAGTTGTCAAGGGTAAAATTATATAGAAAATGACCTGAAAGGAAAGGAAAATTGGTTTGAGTTAGCGGTAGGTTCCTGTTAGCGAGGGTTTGAGTTATCGGGAGTCGACTGTATTATTTTCTGGAAAAGGTCGGTTGAGGTTATTAGAAGCAGACACTCAGGCTAGGCAAAGTTACAGAGTTGGTCAATTTGCATGGTGCCCGGCCCAAAATGAAACCCCTGCCCAGGGCTCCATTTAGTCAAGATCAGTATTTTTTCCCTGGGCTCTAAGTAAAGAAAGGCTTCAGGCTTCTGAGGCTCCAGGCTCTAATAAAGTAAAAATTTTGTGGCTCCAGCCTCCAGGGCTCCCTTTTGGACCCTTTTCAAATGCCATATCATGATAAACTAACTATACAACAACCACACCTCCATTTACTGGAGGGAACTCACATAAAACTCTGACGATTACTGAGCTTAATTAGGACATAACAAACCCTGGCTGTCAGACCACCCTCCAGTGCCGGCATGTGGTCAGGTTGGCATGAATCTCCAAAAGGCTTCTTTGTGAATGAGAGTCCACAACTCTGTATAACATCCAGGGGCCGGTTCCTGAAAGGTGGAATAACTCTATTCCAGGGATAAAACTGTCTTATTGAAGTCAAAATGTTATCCTGGGATAAAGTTATGACTGGAATAAGGCAGACTTATCCCTGGAATAGAGTTATTCCACCTTTTAGGAACCGGCCCCAGAAGTCAATGGGGGGTGTCATTAGTGCTGAAGAAAATATCCGATACCATGCCATACCAATTGGCAATACTATACCATTACCACATCATTCAGCTGATTATTTAGGAAGGCACAACATGGGACTGATTTTTTTGTTTTTGTAGATGGTAAGCAACCAGTTATGCAAAGTGAGCCTCTGCATTTACTTCATTTCAGCTTGAGCAGCAAGTTTCAGATCTGAAAAAGCGCCTGGATGAGCTTCGCAAAGCTAAGAACACTACCATCGTAAAAAGGGACAAAGAATATGTAACCACCGGGGTACCTCACAGTGTTCGTAACAGCACTCCTATTGGTACATCTGATCTTCCTGAATGCCATGAGCAAGGGGCTAGCTCTTTGGATACAAAACTTGACAAAAAGGAGCAAAGAAGCAACCAAGAGATAAAAGAATTACAAGATAATATGTCAGCCATGAAGGAAATGCACAGAGCAGAGCTAGAAGAGCTGAAAAAGGAGGTGGAAAAACAGGTACATCAAGCTTAAGGGATTTCAATAAGGGCCATGCACCAGGTAAATTGATGGTGTATGAATATGACTTTACCAAGCTGCCTTTTATATCTTGATTGACTTTTCCTTGAAAGAACTTGTCTTTCCAACTTAACTTATGATCCTACCCATGTGCACTGATCTCTTCAATTTTGGCCTGCTCAAAATCATAATGAAACTCCTGACTAGCTGTTTGTGTTATATATTATGAATTAAAGTAATTTGCAGGAAGACATCTTTGTAGTAGTTGAATTGATGATTTGTTCCTTTGAGTTATCAGTTCATTTAGGATTCATCTCTGACCACTAATTTGATCAGTTCTATAAAGTCTTACTGACGGTAAACCACAGGTAGTCCAAGCTCACTTGGGCGCCTGTGAGTAAATGCCCAATATTTTGAACACTCAAAGGGTAAAAAAAATTTGTTTGAGGTAGCAAGCGACAAATGACTGACAACAATATCACGCCTAAGTGGCCCATATAGCCAATTGAAAGCGTAACCTACATTCGTAGTTTCTGTTGCATGAAGCAACAAGGAGTATTGTTATTCCTCCAGGATGGGATGCTAGTCCATTTCAGGATTTCCCTAGCATTATTACTTGTAATTGCTGGGACCCAGTATGTACCTGGGTGGAGAGAGACAATGCGGAGCAAAGTTTCTTGTGAAAAAAAAGAAAAAAAGAAGACAATTTCACTTTTACCTTGCCTTCACTTTCCTCTCCCCGTGTCAAATCAATGTTGAGTTTTAACTGTAAATCTTTTCGCATCACTCTTCAAGGGGAATCCAACATTGAACAGGGGTGGAGGGGGAGGGGACAACTAACAAAGGCCTAAACAAACGTAAGTAATAAAAAATTACTATACCAATCTTGTTTTCTAACCTTCCCAACAGAAATTGGTGAGGATTCTAGTCTCGACCCACCAAAAATCCGACTCGCTAAGCACTACAACACTGCACCTCCACAACCCAGGTTTTAGTTGTTAGATTATTGAAATCTCCATACAGGACTCTCTGCATTGTACTTATATTTTAAGGAGTAATTTAATGTTGATCACCCACCTCACACGATGTCTCAACAGGCCAAACATGCTGATCCCAGTATTGCAGCTGAACTTGAAGAAGTAAAAAAACAAAATAGAGAACTTCAGGAGGAAAATGAAGTGCTGAAGTCGAAAACTATTGATCTACAGTTGAGAGTCGATGAACTGTTAGAGGAACTTAGCAGGAAAGAGGCCGAATGGTGTTCAAAAGAGGAAAAGCTTCTTTTAGAGGTACAAACCTTTTGACCTGCAGGTCTCCATGTCACTCATTTTAGGAAGCACCCAACTTGAAAACTATAGATAAATAAGTAAAATATCATTTTATGTTTCCTTAGCTTATTTTAATGCAAGGACAATCTCGTACCCAGAGTCCTCAGGCTCTTTGGCCAGCGGTTGGTCGCCAGGAGAGACTCTGAGGAAGTGGAACTTTATTTAATTTTTTTGATTGGCTTGCATTGTTTTACCGCAGAAATCCTGCGGTAATAAAAGAACATTTTAGTAGTCATTTTACAGTGCCGCACCCGAGAATAAACCCTGTGTAACAGCCTCTCTACGTGCAATTCCAACGTCTGTAGCAGATTCAGATCACTTGCAAGAAAATTTGTACTAAACCTTACGTAATGACATGACGCTGTGTTCCATGGATATACTGCGCATACGAGGGAGCAGGGATGGCGCGGTAGTGAGAGCACTCGCCTCCCACCAATGTGAACCGGGTTCGTTTCCCGGACTCGGCGTCATGTGTGGATTTATTTATTTATTTATTTATTTTTTGGTTCTCGGCCTTGCTCCGAGAGGATTTTCTCCGGATACTCCGGTTTTCCCCTCTCCTCAAAAAACAACATCTCCAAATTCCAATTCGATCTGGAATCTGAGGGCGACAGGTTTTTCAGTCGTGACAGACTGTTAAATGTCACCCTCGTTAAACAAAGTTGATTGATTTTAGTATTTATTATCGTTTTCTATCAACGATGATTGTTGCAGTTAAATTCGCGGATTCCCAGGAAAAGATAGAACGCAGTGATTGTCTTTTAAGTCGTGATAGTAAGTGTTGTTTCTCTTGATATCACAATTTGTTATATTGTAAATGGTTTGAACCCAGGAGTCATGTCATAAGTAAGTAAATTATGATCGTCCGGGTGAGTGTAGTCCTGAGAAGGACTGTTTGAGGTGACATTGACTTACGTTTCGACAACCTGAGCGGAAGTCATCTTCAGAGTTACTTGACTCTGAAGATGACTTCCGCTCAGGTTGTCGAAACGTCAGTCAATGTCACCTCAAACAGTCCTTCTCAGGACTACACTCACCCGGACGATCATAATTTACTTACTTATGGCAATTTGTTATGTTATGTCTTGTCTCAAGGTTAAGACATCGTGGGGAGAGAAATACCAGAAGTGGATGGCTCAGACTGAACAGAAAATTGAAGAACTACAAACGGCCAATAACTTCCTGTAAGATTTGGTTTCTTGCTTATTGTGGCATCCTTCCGTTGTGTAGTATCTTTGGACTGATATATTCCTTGCAGAAGATAAGGGTGATCAAAGTGTTCAAGATGATAAAAGGATAAAATTCGGGAGCGACCTGCACCGTTTGCAACGTCTTACATGGTTGGTCGAGAGGACAAAAGAACGAAAAACAGAACAATGTTCTCAACCTAAGGAACTTTAAAAAAACAATGCAGCTACAGGTTATAAGGGTCCAGTGAAAAGAGAGGTTTTGAAAGGTGCAGGTCTGCTGAAATTCTTAGTAAATTCTAGTACAAGTTATTAAGCACTTTTGCAGTTTAGGTTGGTACGAACTGTTTTGGGGACCATCGATCTGTCAATTGTTAACCTCAAACTGTAAATTTTAATCTCGGTAAGATCTTAGTCTTTCTGTATTTTTGTTTTCAGTTTCTTGTCTTGTTCTCTATTCAATCAGTAAAATTTCTGCAAGATAGTTCTGCAACATTCTATGCTCAAAAACTATTCAAGGCAAATTGGCTTGATTGATTTTGCAGGAAAATGCTTCTTGAGAAGGAAAGACCCGATCAACGCTGAAAGTTGTTAACAGAGGAGACTCGAACCTTACTTACGAGACTGGAATAGATCTCTTAAATGCAGATCCTGGTGTAACAAGGCGCGATAACACGATGGGCCTCATACCTTGTCTTTTAGGACCATCTCGTCAGGAGGAGACAAGACGTAAACCTAGTGCAGCAGACTGAAAAGCTTTGCCTCTGTTAGTTCAAGGCCACTACGTGTACTACACTCCAACATTGAACATGAAGCTGTAATCCTTAGCAATTCTTCGCAGACGTATGTTTCTCAGGGCACTGAGCTCGTAATGTTCAAATTTTGTGTTGCCACTGCGTCCTTACTTAGCAGAATCGTGACATGCACTCGTGCCTGTATTTTGAGCACGCAAACTTCAGAAGTTCAAGCAATTTCCAAGTTTCCGTGGTATTCAGTTGTTGGGCGAGAAACAGTTATTAACGTCTAATTTTAATATCGTTGTGTTAGAGTTGTTATCGTGTAACATATAGTACGTCACGACTGTTTAAAAAGCATTTGTTGCGGAACACACTGCAAATTTCTAATCTGTCTTCAAAATCTTACAACGCGTTGCCGTAGCAAATCATTGTTACATTAAAAGTTGTCCGCAAGCTATGTTGCGTCAAAAAATAGTCATTGAAATTTGTCCTGGGTGATATCCCCTAAATATATTAAGGTAATTTTTCTGTCAAATAAGAAATTGACAGATCACTGATAGTAGAAGTTTCTTTTATTTTCGTGACAGTAGTAGATCTTCATTATAAGCCGATTTCTTATACACCCTAGTCACCCTCGTAGACAAGCGTTAATCGGCTTTCGAACAACCCGGCCCAGTGCACTAGCATACTTTCAGACTTGTTAACACCACCCCCCCCCCCCCCCCACCCCTTCCCCATCATTGAAACCGGGCAGGCCTCTTTTGGTCTTCTATGACCAGCGGGAGGCTGGACTCAGACAGTGTTAACTGACAACGACAATTAAGCTATAAGTAGATTTATAGTGCGTCTGAAGATGTCCTCTTTGAATTTAGAGTTGGACGTTCCGTGTCGCGAGAATGGCGTCATGATTTCCAATCAGTGGCCATCTTGGATCTGTCGCCTTGGACCTTAGTTCAAAAAAATGTCCAAATGTGGCTGCACTGACACCATCAGATTCAGCACAACGACGTCGTACTTTTGCCTAATCTCTTTACGGCTTTCTTCCAGGCCCTCACGGTCAATTAGTTTCAATGACGTATCTGAGGCGAACGGCGTGACCCGAAACGGATTGACCGAGATGAAAAACAGAGAGAGTCCTAGGATCTAGGCAAGTCCTACTCAACAGTTATTAGATTGAACACATCAACTTTCAAAAAATGGATATATTTTGATTTTCGTGCATACATATTGACGGAATAATTCCTGCCTTCCTGCATATTGACGGAATAATTCCTGCCTTCTCCCCTCCCCGGCCTACTGGTTAACGATTTTCCTGACGCCAGAACGAGCATGATGGATGACGTAACAACTACCTAAAACAAGTACTTTAACATTTATTTTTCATTCGTTTAGTTGTATACAACCAATAATCAGTGTAAGACGTCAAAATATCTCCTGGCCTGACGATGTGAGGTTTTATTGGATTTGTTCTGATTTAAAACTCCCAAAAGAGAGTTATTCACTCTCGAAGTGACATGCGTTGCCTCCGTGCACTAAAACAGACCCTGATATCATAGCAGTTGCACTCGAGGCTCATCGAGGGTGAGATGGGGGGGGGGGGGGGGAAGGGGAAGGGGCAGGCCTGATGCTCAATATCTCGGATTCTCTACTTCCCAGTAACACCATTACATCTCGTGTCTCCTAATGCGGCCTCAATGTTATATTGGAGGTACGTTTAGTTACCATGATATCCACGAGATAAAAAGGACAAAAACTGTGTTTGTAAAGACCACCTCAACAAAATAAATGCTAAGGATTTTGTAGCTATGAAAGGTCACTGTTTCAGAAATAAACTGATTAACATGCAAATACCATAAAAAAAGAAAGCGGCTGTTTTCACGGTTAGGGAAATATTTTTGCCCTGAAATCAGCCTTACTTACTTTTCTGACAGTGATTAATTTTTCACGTGAGGATTCGAGTCCCTTCATCCACCCCGGTTTGGTTAAGGTCGCATCCTTTTGTGACAATTCTGGGTGGCTTACGCCGGTTAAGGACTGAACAACAGAATATCGGTTCCTAACAAAAAGCCGATCTTATTAATCCGAATTAAAACAACCTGAAAGTACAAAATTCCTCTTATGGTTGAATAAAATGATTTCCGTTGATTCTACTAGGTAGGACAGAACAGGACAGAATGAACTGAATAGGTACTATTCATTTTTTTTTTCTTCAGTGAAAATAACTGATATGTCACAAAAAAAGTAAAAACCATGAATGCTGTCTATTCAGTGTATTTCTACTCCGGAATATAGTCCCCTGCGCGGTTAAATACATCTCCCAGAGCGGTTCATTATTTGGATTTGTAAACTAAACTTCGCACATCTAGAAAATAAGCCTTAAATTTGTTGTTGTTGTTGTTGTTGTTGTTGTTGTTGTTGTTGCTGTTGTTATTGTCGCTGTTTTTTGATAAAAATGAGCAAATGCCCTTTGTTTGCAATGTCTTGTTCCATTGTTCCATTGACGAAATGTTATCGTTTTTCGAAATCTTTGACAAATTGTGAAACAACGGTCGTTTTGGTTAGACTACGAGCAGTCCTCTATTTTTCTTATAGAGACAGTAAAGCGAGTGAACGGTGCGAACGAGCGCGAAACTTGAATTACCTCCCGGCTTGCCTTTCGAAATCTCTCTCGCCATTGGCGCAGCTTGAGCTAAAAAATGAGACATATACCGCCTCCGAGCATAACTGACTACTGAAATCTATGTAGATTTCTGTATATCTTTCTTATTTTTTCTTTTTTTTTTTTCTACATTATCAATCTTTTCTAATTTCGTCTCACTATTCGATCGTGTCGTTTATCATGATCCGGCTGACTACAGCGCGGCGCTTCTCGCAGAATGGTTTACGGTAAAGCTGCATGTGTTTTTTTTTTTTTTCTAACTTTAGAACTAGCAAAACGAATCCGGTTGAAAACCCGTCGGCAAGGGTGAAAACAAAAGTGACAAACACAATCCATATCTTCCTCTGAATTCGTGATTCGAGACGCCAAGTAAACAGGGGATACCGCCGAATTAAATTAACGCGTCACACAAACGATAACCGGATAACGAACACGAACGCACAAACGCACGCGAAATGTCGTATAATTTATTTACCTCGGCAAGTTCACGCTTCTAAGGCGACTCCTTCCTGTATCACAGAATATATTGATTTCAGATGAACACGTCAAGAACAGAATAGCGGGTTTTGAAGAGTTTCACAAAGGAGGCAACTTAATTAAACTTCAATGTCAGTTCCAGCTTTTTAATTTTGCCTCATTAGAGGGAATCGGCCGTTCATATTGTATTCTTTAGGTGTCTTGCTCTTGCATGCAGCCAGTTTCGACAGCTACAAAGCTGTGTTTTTATTCAATTTATTTTTCAGCAAATCCCCATGCAAATATACACCTTTACTCCTTCCTCCGGCAAGCTGTAAGATTCAGCTGTTGCCTGCAAGTCATTGTAATTCAGATCATGATCAACACAGTGATCGATATAAACTGAAATCGTGAACCAGCTTTGCTTAAAAACTTGTCATAAACGGATGCTGAACGCAGTTCCTTTTTCCTGAAAGAAAAATTAAAAAAAATAAAACTAGCGGATGTTGGAAATTATGAAACAATTGAATTGCTGCATCAGTTTGGCGGCAGCTGGCAATCCAGCATTTCGAGGGAAAATATTAAAAGAAAAAAAAAATGGTTGGTTGCGATGAGACTAAAATTTCCGGTCTCTGGCAGCTCCTCGCGCGTTTCCCGCGCGTGTTACCCCAGCCATGCGCAATGCTGGTCTTTGAGAACATGTAATCATGCTAAAATGGCGGATAAACCGCGAGGGCACAATCGTCATGGTAGTGTGGTGCGAATCGGTTACTACAACATCGAAAAGACCATCGGAAAAGGAAATTTTGCAGTTGTCAAGCTTGCCACGCACTGCATTACAAAAACGAAGGTGAATTTATTTGCGCGAACGTGCGATTGTGAGCCTGTTACTTCGCCGTTCAAGCAGACTTTTTACTTCAACTCTGCACCGACAAAAAGTCGTCTTACGCTTTCTACTCGTCATGAAACAGCGAAATGAAAACACGAACAGCAGTAAAACTTTCCAATGAAGCAGAAATATGCTTCTTTGTTTCCTCAACCGCTTCAGTTTCTCGCTTGCTAAATATGTTTTTCCTAACCAGGTCGCCGTCAAAATCATCGACAAGAGTCAACTGGATCAGGACAATTTGAAGAAAATTTTTCGGGAAGTACAAGTGATGAAGATGCTGGATCATCCTCACATCATTAAACTATATCAGGTAAGAGTTTGGCCATTATTTCACCGTTTTATTACGATGTTTAAGGTCCATTTTCTCGTTTGTTCTTCCTTCAATTGCAATCTTAAGACGAAGTCTCGGCGCAGATGTATTATTTGGAAGACCTCCGGCCTGTGTTGTCGAGACTTCAAGACAGCATTTTTTTGTGTGAAATACTCGGCCTTTTATTTCGTTTCTAGCTTGATTAAGTATCGTTAACACGGCTTTTGAGGAAAAGAATTATCGCAATTCTTTCGGCCACGGTACATTTCATGACAGACAACAATACGAGTAAGCACACACACATACAGATCCAATGGCCGGTGAGACGAAAGCGGCGCGTATCGGCTCCGGTTTTCAAGTGCTCCGTGTCACGTCCTTCGTTTGCTGATATCGGAAGGCTATCGGGGCTTTTATCGGTTTGCATAGAAGCGGATACAGTGGGAAAAATGGCCTCCGCGTAGCTCATGCATATCACCAATTGCCTATGAAATTTACAACGGTTGTTAGTTTCAGAAATTTTCCGCAGCTTCGCGCGATCTTTGTCTGCGCGTACACGTAGCCATGACTTAATCATCAAGCTCTTTTCGTCTTGTCCACACGCATCAGTCAATTAGTATTGGACGTGTGCACAGTTTTCAATTTTCCAGAGAAATCTATAATGTTTTTTCCGCATTTCTCCCCCCATTCGCCTGGTCTTTGCGATACCGATGTTTTTGTTTACAAATTTGCGCTGCGGTTGTTTTGACATTTTCGCCGTGCGAAATTAACTGAACCGAAATTTTCCTGATCGTTGTTACTTGAGTTCAGTCTCGTTTTGCAATCGGTTCGACGACTTTCGAAAGTCACCAATTTTAAGTTTGAAAATCTCTCTGGGATTGCGTTTATTTGGCCGGAGTAACGGAAGGTAATTTAGCCCAATAAATATTCCTTTCGAATTCGCCTCCATGTCGTTGTCGATTAGCACACAACTGGAAAACTAGTCATGTATGAGCGAAACTGAACTTATCTTTCGATCGAGCATTCGGAACGTGCGTTCGACACACATGAACGGTTCTAGAATAACTGCTTCTATGTTGTTTACAAATGGCTGGTGATTTTAGCAAAATCTAAATACCCCGATACACCAAAAAACTCTGATTTGAGTATGTGTGTGTGTGTGTGCTGTATCTTGCCATCGATATGTGTTTGTGTGATCTTTCAATGAGCCGTGTCTGGTGTATCGGAACACTGTTAAAGTAAAGGAATTGTTATCGTCAGGAACAAGCGATCGATGCCTTTTTTGTTTTGAGAAGCATGAAACATAAAACATTATTTTCATACACTGTGATTACTTTTCATATATCTTTGCAATGCTCTCACATTTGATTTTAGCCGAACAAGTGAAATTCTAGCACAACCCCAGAGGCGAGAAAATTTCAGTCAGGAATGCTTTTATCTTCCAAGCCACAAACAGCAGTTTCTTAAGGGTGCTTAAAGAAGTTTATGAAGACATCAACAAGTTCCTTTGTTCAAACAATAAGATTCACTCTATAATTGTTGACAACATATCAACTGCTATTGTAAATATTTGTACTCAAGTGTTTATGAATTCCTTTTGTTGTAAATCTGCAAGCTAACCCAAGTGCAATTCTTCTGATGCACTGTGACATTGCAACCTTTTCAACCAGTTAGAAATTTAATGTCATGGTGTGCAAAATGTTACTAATTGTGACAAGGTCTGCAGAAATGTGGCAGTTGTGGTCCATAAATGTGCGTGCCTCAGATATGTTTCAACTCAATTCACTTGGTTTTTGTGTTTGGTAAATAAATGAACAAATCTGTTGGATTCGCTTTGTTGCACCACTTTTCATGTTTGTACTGTAACAAAGAACTTATTTGATAAACTGATAGAGCTAATGAATTGATACATGTATTTCTTTGCCCTTACATGTAGTTAAAAAACAACAACAACGTAGTAACAGCAAGGTTTTTAGAAAATCATGTTACTAAGTTTTTTGTGGCAAATTTTTGTACACATCATTAGTTCTGCTTGATTTTGAAGTTATTATTTTTCAAGCCAGGGCTGTAACCACATGGTAGCAACCGGGTGTTATGACTGGCAACTACAGTTAAGGTGACTGGCTACTCAGACGTCTGAGACAAAAGGTTTCTAAAGAAAATTTCTCTAGATTATTACTTTCTATTTTCTTTGTGAAGCTGCTTCTTCAAAGCTGTAAATGACACCTTTGAAAACTTGAACTACCTTGAAACCCTGCTACTAACTTAAAGATACAAATTCTTGTGACTGTTTTCCATATATTTTGTTATGATATTAGTTGAGATAATTTCTTGAAACATTACGATATGTTACATACTGTATGTTAGATGATGATCCAACATTGTTTCACCAACAAACTGTTTGTCCATAATGTCAGAATGCTTAAATTAGCCAGGAGATTTAAGTTTAGAGTTGTTCATCCAATGGCTCAACTGTGCTAACTACCAAATAAATACAAATCATTGGCCGGAAACCAACTGTGTCA
Source organism: Pavona decussata (assembly GCF_977016875.1). Classification (NCBI taxonomy): domain Eukaryota; kingdom Metazoa; phylum Cnidaria; class Anthozoa; order Scleractinia; family Agariciidae; genus Pavona; species Pavona decussata. The sequence goes on along the minus strand of NW_028145605.1, from coordinate 200,285 downwards.
CTGAGACACTAGGAGTCTTTCGTGATCGGTGAAGTGCGTGTAGATACAAGGAAACATACATGTATTTCTGACTGCCCTCCTATCAAACTGTAAAAAAAAAAAAAAAAAAAAAAAAACCATGGCTGATGTTGTCGATATTCAACTCTCAAAAAATTATACTGTTTCTTTCATGTAGACAATTTCCCATTTTCCGGATCAATTCTGGATTCCAATCTGTGCAATTCCACTTTCCGTTTCAGTCTCCTAGTTCCAGCTTTTCTCATTGCCTTTTTTTTTTTTTTCAAAATAAATTATTTAAATAATTATTTATTATTTAAATTATAAACTATTATATAATTTATACACATTGTATTTTAAATTTTAGAATGAAAAGCATTACAGCAAAGTACCGCTCAGTAGCATTCACTTGAATGGTTGCACTTTAAGATTAAAATTTCATCCACAGATTCAAAATTTAGAACCACCTTTACCACATTTTAATAGACAGTCATAGGGCATGTGGGCTTAGGCTTGGCACCTTTAATTTGAATGGTCACAGCTTGCATTAATATACCATACAGGCTCTATAGTTTAACACAACTACCTTGCACTTGACAGTACTTATAATAAACAGTACAGTGCACCTGTGGCATAGGAAAGTACTGCTCAGTAAGTTTCATTTGAAATTGGTTACACTTTACGATTTCATCCACAGACTGAAAGTTAGAACCACCTAGTACAGCATAATAAACAGCACTACAGGAAAGTACTGCTCAGTAGCTTTCATTTAAATGGTCACACTTTACGATTTCATCCACAGACTCAAAACTTAGAACCACCTTGTACAGCATAATAAACAGCACCACAGGAAAGTGCTGCTCAGTAGCTTTCATTTGAATGGTCACACTTTAGGATTTCATCCACAGACTAAAAGTTAGAACCACCTTGTACAGCATAATAAACTGCACCACAGGAAAGAGCTGCTCATTTGAATGGTGACACTTTAGGATTTTGTACCCAGACTTCAGTATTAGCATAAGACTACATGACTTAAGGGTTGACGTCATGGTCTCAGGGCAGTTTAACCCTTAAAACCCACTGAACAACATTTAAAATTTCTCTTTGTAATCCAATATATAGGTCTTGAGAATAAATGCATGGTTACATGGCTAGCACTCCATGTTAGATCAATGTCAGATGACGTTTGACCAATATTTTTTGTTGAATGAATGTTTTGCTCTCGATCAAACAATCATTAATTTATGTTTCCAATATCTAACAATATGGATTGATATTAGATGAACTATGCATCCATCAAATCTTAGGTAACAAAATCATGTGGGTATGTTGTAGAACAATGTTGGAATGTTTAGGTGGAGATTTTACAAGTACATGTACATGTACAATCCATGCGTTAAATATGCAACTGCATGTACCATATTGGTACTTAATTTCACGATTTTGTCGCGATAGTATTTCGCAGGGTTTTACTTTCGCATTGTCAATAGGGAAATATGAAAAAAGGCATTAAATTTCGCAATTCAAGCGTTCTCAACTTCATTTTATTCTAAGGGATTTGTTTGAATCTAGCGATCCAGATGAAGATGAAAGCTAGATTGTCTACTCCATATGTGAAATCTTTGCAAATTAACGTTATTTCACAACAGACGATACAAAATGGAAGTAACCAGTAAAACCAGTTAATAATTTGTGTATTTGTCGATACATATCCTGTGTATGTTGTTGTTAAAAACATGTTAATCTTTTTTTTTTTTTCTGTGATTTGAATTTTCTATATGGGTATTAAATTTTGCGAGGATTTTTATTCTATTTATTAAAATAAAGTTTAACTAGACATTACATGTACAATAAAAAAAAAACTTGAAAAAGCTCAAAACTTTACTTGGAGTTGAGATTTTTTTCAATATTGAGGTAAATTTTTTAAAACCCCATAAAATGCATTTCAGATGTATTCGGTAAATAATAGAATTTGACCAAAATGATGCAGAGGTTCAAACCAAATCAGAGAAGGAGATCATAAATAATTTGTGGTTGAAGTAGTTGTGGTACATACAATGTAATATTATTATTAGTGCTTGCATAACTTTGCAATGAAAACTACATGTATGCATGCAAATTATATTGCAGAGTAGTCAATATCCAACTAGATTTCAAGCGTATCATTGTGCTTTTTAATTAATCGCATGTTCAGCATTCATGATAACTGTCTTCCTCTATAGACCATATGCAAAATTGGCTGCCTTTAAATTATTCTTTTGTACGTATTCAAAATAGCCCCACTTACCTCACTTGGGATAATGAATTCTTTAGAGTTTTCATATGAAAAACGAGGTTGGTGAGGCTATTTTGAATATGGACAAAAGAATAATTTTAAGAATGCCATTTTTGCGTAGGGTCTATATGTTTGTTTGTTTTTGTGTTTTGATTTTGTTTTGTTTACTTACTACGTAATTTTTCATAAATCAAACTGTTGAAACTAATGACGAGGGTTATCTACAAATGTGTCTGATACGCAACTTTTTAAATGTGGAAAATTGGCCTTTGAAATGGAAGACTGTTGTTACCATCAAGAAGTTAATTTCCAATAGTTTCGTTTGTTCTGAAATACATTTTACCAAGAAATTTGGTACTTTAATTGAATTTATTTTGACGTGACGAGTGAAAAGGCTAATGCGCTTAGATCTGATTTCCTGTAGTTTAGTTCATAAGCAGCTATAATCTTGTTTAGTCTTTCCTCTTCTTTGCTAAATTTAACAAAGAGAATTTGAACAAAACAAGCTGACAGTTTCATGGCTTGGAACAGGAAGGTCTTACAGCTAAAGTTACAATTTGGCCATGAAATCATAATTTCTCTAAATTAGCTCTCATTTGGCATTCAGATTACAGCTATAGTTGTCACCATAGTTCCATCTGTTTGTGTGGAGGATATGATCCCACGTCCTCGAACACATGTCGTTGCATCCCCTTCTTCAAGTCCCCATCCCACTTTTTAAACCATCAGCTGTTCCATCTTTCTTTTCGCCCACAAGGTCAAATTTGACAAATTTTTAAATATCTTGTAATGACTTTGACTCAAAGCTCACGTTTGAAACTAAAAACAGGGCTTCTGATAGGGTGCGGAAAAAAATTGGAAACTATGCGGCACTTTTAAGTCTCATTATGCGGCAAGAAAGGTCTATTATGCGGCAAATTATGCGATTTCATTTAAGCTAATTTAACCTTGTTTTATTAGGTCTAAAAGGAGCACAATCCATTTTTTGCTGTTCAAGAAGCAATTAGAGCACGGAGAAATGAAGAAACAGCTGAAATAAATCATTTGTTGCCTCATTTCAAATTATTGAAAATCAGATATTGCCAATTTGGTCAAGTCAGCGTTTGTTGCTTCCCACCCGCATTTTTTTCCACGTTCCACTTGTGTGACTCAGCTTCAATGTGCTTGTCAACTACAAACTTTCGAAGATGATCAACCACTATGTTGCACGAAGAGCAAAACATCTAGGAAGATCGAAGGAGACACTGCTCGCAGGGTAAACAACAGACTATCGTTAACATGAAACATTCCTTCGGGTACTTTCTTGCCCTGTCTTTTGCCGAAATATTTACAGGAAGGTGCAATCTTTTTTTTTTCTCCTGCGAAGAAGTGCTCGGCGTTTTAACAACAAACTTATCCATAATGAGGATGTTTGTTTCAATAATTAAAAAAAAAACTACATATTGCAAGCGACTATCAAGCAGTTTTCATGCCAATACCTACATTGCAAGTATGAAGGGATCAAATGACATCTTAAAAATATATACATGATTGTGATTGGTGTATTTACATAAAAAGATTGTTTATTCTGGGCCAATGATCACTTGTTTAATATTGAAAACCAGCACCAGGTCCCCAGCATGTAAAATGAAGCATAGAACGCCTGTTTGTTCGCTTAATCAACAAACGAACGCTTCCAGGTGATTTTTGACGCCTTTTGAAAGAAAAAACTCCTTGAGATAACGCTTAAATTATCGGAGAACTTAACATAAAGCGAGATTTTTGCTCTTTTTTTCTTAAATTGTGCAATTTTGTACAAATTCTGCGATTTTTCATGAATTATGCGATTTGTTGCGATTTTAGGTCAATTATGCGAAATCGCAACATCGCATAATATCAGAAGCCCTGTAAAAAAGAAAACCTCTACATGTAGCTTTGCACTGAGAACAAAAGGAATCATTTGTCCTTTGCTTGTTTTTTGGCAAAATTTATTTATTGTCAAATGGCATGTACATGTAGAGCTTGTTTACAAAAAAGTGGATTTTATGGCTAAATTGTCAGACATTTCTCCATGAATCCCTTCATTTTACACCAATGTGAATGAATTAAATATAAATCCCTTTGATGAGTTTCTACTTGGTGGCAACAAAGAAGCTACAGTTTTAATAATAAATTTTATTGTATATTGTGCAGTTCCAGGAAAAAAATCCATATCCACCCCAGTCATCGGAAATTTCTAGGGGGAGGGGGGACTAAGGTAAACTGTACATGTAGAAGTGAAAATTTTAGAAGCAAAGTATGAAGCTTAACTGGCAAAACAAAAAATAACCTTCCCTGGGGGCAGTATGGATATTTTCTGGAACTGCGCATTTGCCAAAGCAGCTGTGCACTGTTTGTGATGTTGTCGTTATAAATTATTAACCATCTGTCTGTCGTGATTGGAGATTCAGATAGGAAAAATATTGTGCTGTCTGTGCATGGCATGGCTTGTGCATGTGATTCAGGTATAAAGTCCAAGGTCACATCAGTTCCTGTTTTGAAAACCTTTTGAAAGATTGCAGACATAATTTCTTGTCAAAACTGAGAGCCAAAATACGAGCAAGCTCACAGTCAGTTCTTAAAGCGATTTTCAGTTTATTCACTGAATTTCACAGTTAAGCAGGAAATGAAAATTAGGGCATTGATGTATAGATTAAAATGTTTCTTTTCTGTGGACAGAATATTTATGCAATACACTGTGCATGTATAAGTTCTGTTCTTTAGTCTGAAAATAGCCAAGCTGGTATTGAGCCCAATGAGATCTAGAACTTGGAGATATGTTGTTTTTTGTTTTTATTTCCATCTGTTTTTTTCAATTGGGCTTCACATTTCCTTGTTGTGGAGGCTTATTATGGGTGATTTCATCTTACCGCAAACAATTGAATAAAAACATGACCTCATTAATTTTGTTATTGACTATTAATTAAAGGGTGATCCAGATGGAAAGATGAGTGATTTCCGTTTAACCTTGAAATGATTACATATACAGCTGCTTGTGTGTGCCAATTAAACCAAAACAAGAAGTGAAGTGGAAAAAAGAATATGTAATTGATATATATTTGATTGGTTTTGTAAATGGAAGCAAACATCAATGATGTCTGATATTTGCTTGAGAACTGTCTAGACATCAATAAGTGTTGATATTTCTCTTTGAAGTTGCTTCACTCTGAAGTAATCTTGAGGCCCTATGTTCAAGTTTTCGCTCTGACTACTATCTCAATCTGGGGTTGTTTCTCAGCAGCCCAGAGTTCAACTCCTCGGCCGCGCTTGTAAATAGACAGCTGGTCCGCCGCCTGCCAGCTGGGATTCTTAATCATCAACGTTATGTTGTATTTAAAATAGAAAATATTTGTTTGTTCCTATTAGTTTTATTATCCCTTAAAAACCCATTTCAGAGAGAGGATCATTAACTAAGTATATTTATAAACCCTTTGACCCCTGATATCAAAGAACAAATTCTCCTACTTGTATCTTGTTCCCATACTTATCTTATAAAAGTACATGGACTGGGGAGAAGATTATTGAAATTTAAATAAAATTAACCTTGGGTGATCATATCCTTAATTCTCGTGACCTCAAGGGTGGAATAAGCATTGATATTTCAAGGAGAAATTTGATGCTTATCACTGTTAGGGCTTAAAGGGCTATAATAATTAAGGAGAATTTGTATTTTGATACTGATGCTTAAAGTGTTAACTCTTTTAGATGCAATGCATGTTTGTTGTAGTGATCAGTATATAATTTCTCCTTACAATATCAATAGAGCACATGAGGTTGGGGAAATGATCACCAAAATGTCTTGATGTGTAAACAAAATCTCCCAGTTAGAGTCATTAAGCAATAGATCCTTCTCCAAAATGGCGGCTGAAAATTCAAATAAGTTAAAATTAAAAATGTATACCAGCACTAGAAAGAGCACTTTTACTTTAGTAACCCTGCAAAGTTTCAGCATATCAGGTGTAATATCACCTGAGAAATTGTAAGTTGAAAAACGAAAAATTTACAGACGTTTATATGACTGGGGGTTTGACATGTTACCCCCAGTCATACAAACATCTGTAAATTTATCAAATTTCATCTTACATTTCCTAAGCTGATATAACACCTAATGTGCTGAAACGTTGCAAGGTTACTAAAGTAAAGGTGCTCTTTCCAGTGCTGGTATCAGTTTTTCATTCAGTTCAATTTCAACTTATTTAAATCTGTTGGGCACCGCCATTTTGGAGAAGGGTCTATTATTTAACACTGGGGAGAATATACATTGCCTCTTTTTATTGCGGCTTAAAGAGTTACTATATACGTGCATTCTATCTCTCTACAGGTGATGGAAACGGACAGAATGCTGTATTTGGTAACAGAATATGCCAGCAAAGGAGAGATCTTTGGTGAGGGTACAGTTGAAGCTGGTTTCATAATTTGAATTGAACTGCATCAGGATATACATGTATCATCAGCACTTGCTAAGAAAGTGACAAAATTTTCGAAATACGTGAGATTCAAATCCTGGTTGATAGCATAGCAGTGCTGGTAATAATAATGCTCTTGCATGAACAAACTGGGAGCTACATTGTATGTAGTCAGGCATTTACATAATTGTACCTGTCGATGATGACTAAAATAAGCTTTCTTTTATTATTTTTTAACTTTTTATAATCCTAGTTAGGTAGATAGATAGTTAGTTGATGGTGATAATCAAAGTAGCTGATGGAAAAACCGTGTATAAATAAAGTTATCCTATTCTATCCTGTACAACAAAAAATAAATGATTACAGTCAACTCTCGCCTTGCAGACACCTTGGTATTTCAGACACCCGGATAATACAGACAGCAGCTAAATCCCCAGCAAAAATAAATTACAGACGTTTGACTGGATAAATTTTCGCTATTACGGCCTCTCGCTATCGAGTACACTAACTTGCGGTCCCAAGGGTGTCTGGAATAAAGGGAGTTGACTGTATACAGTAAAGTAAGCAGCATACATTTATGCAGTTGCAAAGTTCAAGAGCATAAAAAAATAGTATTGAATGGGATCCAATACTATTTTTTATGCTCTTTGCTCTTACAATATCATTCCTGTGAACCTAAATAAGACTTCTCAGAGGGGTAGGGGTGGGGTCTGGGTACTACACATTGTTCCTATTGAAAAAGCCTACAGTAATTACAGTGTATAATATTTACAGTATGTTGTATTTAAATTTCAGATGATGAAGGGCTGATGGGGTGGTGGTGTGGGGAGTGGGGGGAGGCGAGGGGTCTGCAATCTAAAGATGCCCCAGTAAACCAGGGCACCTTTATCTTTCCATGAGGATTCTGTTCAGCTTTCTGTGGAACAAGGCTTCAGTGTAAAGTGGACCACAGTGCACTGCAGATCCTACTTTCCTGATTTTCTCCTCTGTTCTTCCTCTAGATCATTTAGTTGCTCATGGTAGAATGTCTGAAAAGGAAGCAAGAAAGAAGTTTATTCAAATTGCATCGGCTGTGGACAGCTGTCATAAGCAGCATGTTGTTCATAGGGACTTGAAAGTGAGTATTCTGTCCATCAAATTTTAATTACTCGATAACTTTACAAGTAGTTTAACAGCTGCTCTCATGCGGATCATGGAAAAGGAGGCCTTAAGAGTGTAGTGAATAATAGTGGCATGTGCTTATACATGTACCTGTGCCAAAATGACAAGGATAACACCATGTTTGATTTCTGTCACTGTCATACAAATGTGTTAAATGATTGTCCTTTATTTGTTGTATGATTTAGGCCTGTTCCAAACGTTGTGCTACTGCTGTGCCGAACTTAAATCAATTTGACCTGGCAGTGGCTTGGCAGTAGCACAGCAGTGGTTTCAAACGTCAAATTTAATTCAGTTGCACCAAATTATTAAATATAGAAATGTGTAGAACGAACAAATTAACCCAAAAAAACATTAATATAAGTTATGAGTTTTGTGCACGGCAATAGCACGCTGCTTGAACCCAAGTTGCGCTATTGCCATGCAGCACAACAGGGCCTGCCGTGCTAAATAGTCGTTCTGAACTTGATACAGCCTGCCAAACTAAATCTGTAGTTTCAAACGTCCTGCTACTGCCATGTTTAAGTAGAATTAAATTCTTGAATTTAGTTCAGCACGGCAGTAGCACGACGTTTGGAACAGACCTTACATTGTTATAACATTGCACCTACAGTATATGCAAAGAGTAAGTTAGCTCATACAGTATTATTACAGTAGCTTCAGTATGTGTGCAGTTTTGATATGCATGTCAAATATGCAGACGCACATGCACACGACAGGTGTGTTTTGGTTTGCTTATTCATTTCTGACCTGCACTGTCTATTGGTATTTACGGGAGGCAGCGTGGTCGAGTGGTTAGGGCGCTGGACTTGAAATCCGGAAGTCCCGGGTTCAAGTCTCGTTCTGACCACTATCTGGAGTTGTTTCTTGGTAGCCCCGGGTTCAACTCCTCGGCCTCGTTTGTAAATAGCCAGCTGGTCCGCCTCCTACCAGCTGGGATTCTTAACCATGTTATGTTGTATTTGAAATATTTGTTTCTTCCTGTTTGTTTCATTGTCCCTGAAAAGCCCCTATCGGGGAGTGGATAATTAAGTAATTTTTGTTTTTTTTTGTTTTTTTTGTTTACAATGTCTACTTTATGTTTCCTTTGCAGGCAGAAAATCTTTTATTAGATGAGAATTTTAATATCAAAATTGCAGGTATGAGTTTTTGTTTGTCCTTTGCAATTTCCATCTCCTCGTAATTATACATGTTGGATTCATCCTTGTGATTGGTTTACATGTAGCTTTTGTAGTCAGTGTCAGAGATGAGGATTTTTGTTGACTACCTAGAGAACTACACTAGGCATTCCTAGTACTAATAATATTTTAAACTGGTTTTCATGACTACATTTGCCATTATTTTTTTCCAGCCACTTCACAAACAGGTGACAGCCGTGTACATGTAAATACCATGTTAGTTGTGTTTACTCTATGCTGTTGTGGGCAACAAGAGCTACAAAGACTATAAGCTGTACCCCCCCCCCCCCCAGTATGAAGACTATACACTCCCACCCCACCTCCTTGCTACATGTACATGTCCTTGCTACTTGCACTCAACTCCCTTCTACATGTAGAATTATCAGCAAGCTTCTTTCACTGATCCTAGAAAACTTGCTGTAGTCTTCCAGTAAGTTTACTCAGTAGAAATCCATCTGTTTGTAGATTTTGGGTTCAGTAACATCTTTCAAGAAGGAAAGCACCTGAAAACCTGGTGTGGAAGTCCACCTTATGCAGCTCCAGAGCTCTTTGAGGGCAAGGCATACTGTGGACCAGAAGTGGACATTTGGGTGGGTGCTTAACACAGTATAATATACTACATATAGATACATGTACTATCTGTCCAACCTGTACATGCAAACTATGCTTAATGCAGTGCATGAATAGTGTAGGCTTCTCAGGTACCGACACCATGTTTTATATGGAAAACATTCCATTCAAATGAAAGCTACTGAGCAGTACTTTCCTTTTGTGCTGTTTATTATGCTGTAAAAAATGGTCCTGACGTTTACGTCTGTGGATGAAATCCTAAAGTGTGACCATTCATACGAAAGCTACTGAGGAGCACTTTTCTATGGTACTGTTTTTCTAGTTTTAATAGGTGGTTCTAATGTTTGAGTCAGTGGATGAAATCCTAAAGTATGACCATTCAAATGAAAGCTACTGAGGAGCACTTCCCTGTGGTGCTGTTTATCAAGTCGTAAGAGGTGTTATAACGTTTGAGTCTGTGGGTGAAATCCTAAAATGTAACCATTCAGACGAAAGCTACTGAGCGGTACTTTCCTGTGGTGCTGATTATCAAGTTGTAGAAGGGGGTTCTAGCGTTTGAGTCTGGTTGAAATCCTAAAGTGTGACCATTCAGATGAAGGCCACTGAGCAGTATTTTCCTGTGATGCTGATTGTCAAATTGTACTGGGCCCTGGTGTTTGAGTTTGTGGATGAAATCGTAACGTGTGACTGTTCAAATGAAAGCTATTGAGTAGTTCTTTTCTACATGATGTTGTACAAGGTAGCTCTACCTAGCGTTTGAGTTTGTATTTGAAATAATTATTCAGATTCGAAAACCACACGTACATGTACAGAGCAGTAGTGTTCATTGGGTATTGTGTACAGAGTAGCCTTTGTGCAAAGTTGTTCTATCTGTTGAAACCGAGAGCGAAGTCCTAAAGTGTTACCGTTGATTTGAAGGCTATTGAGCGTCAGTTTCTTCTATTGCCGTTGCTCTGTACTAAATAAGGTGGTTCAAACTAACACGTCAGGAGATAAGGCATTCGATCCAATTGATCATTCAAACAAAAGGTGCAGAGTGGGTGCAGGTCCTTTCTGCGCTACCTATCCGTTTTTCAATTTCCCCGGCGCAAGTAGCAATTTTGGAAAATTTGTCAAATTTCGTACTATGGAACTCCGGGAACGTTCAAGTTTAATTAACCACAAGATTCCTTGATCATTCGTAAATTGTCTTTTGTTCACAAGAAGAACGCCTCGTGTTGAGTGGGCGTCGAGAAATAATGAATTTGGCCCACACATTGTGCACGCTGTTTGGTAAACAAACGACGTGTGCACGCGAAGTTAGTGTTATTCTCGCGTTGAGCAAAATGGGGCTTAAGAACTCGAGCGGTACAATTCGAGAACATGAAAGAGTTAGAGGAACTTGGAGGGAGTGGGGGAGGGGGGTAGATTCGCGCGAGTGTTCCGTGTACACAAAAGCTGCCGTGCCACGAAAGAACCGGATAAGGAACGCACGCGCGATGGAAAACACAGACGTTCTTAAAGCGGTGATCTTTGAACGTTTGTTGGCTTGAAATGACCGGAAACGCCGTTCTGATTGAACCAATTTTCTTTTGGACTCTAGCTTTTGCCTCTGTTAGAACTTTCAACAGACTGGCAGGAAAGTTTAATTGCGTGACCTCCCACCCACTCACCAGCTTCCGTTTTCTGCTCCTTCTTACATCTCGTCTTGTATGCTAGACTAATGCTTGAAAGATGAAAGATCTTTGCAATGCTTTCCACCTGTCTGTCTGTATCACTATCCGTAGAAATTTCACGCTGTTCAAACAAATACGAATATTTTATAAACACGCGTCTTACACGCTTTGTACCCACGTGTGTGTGCGCGTGGGAAAAATCACTGCTCGGCTATTTTTGGTTCGAGTGTCCGTTCCGTGTGCCATTTTGCTAAGTATTTTACGTGGGAGGCTTGACTGTGATGTTTATTTTGCTGGGTCTTAATTTATAGTCTGTGTATGAAATCCTAAAGTGTGACCATTCAAATGAAAGCTACTGATCAAAAATAGTGACTTTTCTGTGGTGCTGTTTATGCTGCTGTACATGGTGGTTTTAACTTTCGAGTCTGTGAATGAAATCCTTAAGCGTGATCATTCAAATGAAAGCTAGTGAACTGTACTTTCCTGTGGTGCTCTTTGTTATGCTGTTCATGCTGGTTATATCTTTCGAGTCTGTGAATGAAATCCTAAAGTGTGACCACTCAAATGAAAGCTACTGAGCAGTACTTTCCTGTGGTGCTGTTTATTATGTTGTTCAAGGTGATTCTTACTTATGAGTCTGCAAAAAGTGTGGCCATTCAAATGAAAGCTACTGAGCAGTACTTTTCTGTGGTACTGTTTGTTTTTCAATGGTTTGTCATAGACTATTCACACCGATTTTAACTTACGCCAATTCAGTCAAGAATGAGAGGGCCCGCCGAAACGCGCTTGGCTCCATGAGCTCAGTTACATGAACATGAATAATGCTCCTTGTTTTGTTTTTTGTTTTTGTTGTTGTTGTTGTTGTTGTTTTTTTTTGACATTTTTTCCCTTCCTTTTCTGGACATCATCTCCCATCAAGCTTTTTAAGCATTACCACATCAAAAAAGAAAACGCAAAGTGGTGTGTTATGAACTTCCGTTTGACGATCAACGGAATTTTCTTAGCTGATTGTCCATTCATCAAACGCGTTTTGTGGTTTCTTCAAAAATAAATCCCTAGTATCAGCTAGTCTCTTTCGTCTTGGAATAAAGTAACCAAATTCCTCTCAACCCACCATCCCGGCAGAGGGCGTTGGTTGAAGCCCTATGAACAGTGACGCATAGTGATTGACTCTACAGTAACTCTTTTTTTAACTCTCCGAGACTGGCGTGTGTGGGAGAGGGTCAAAGACAATCGAAGTGATAGAGTGGTTTTCAACTGGGTGTCGTAAAACCAAAACCTAAGTAATTGCGGTGGCCAAACACAACACACGTCAACAACAAAATGGACCAATCAGAACTGGGAGCAAATACGTATAACCGGCGCCAAGCGCGGGAAAATGTGAGCGAACTGGGCACGGTTGGTTTTGGTTTTGCTTCTTATTGGTTGAGGAAAGTGGCGCGAGTTTTGCCAACCAACTACAGAGCGCAGTTAAGCAAAATAAAAGCAAACGAATTACTTTCGACACTCAGTTTAAAATCACCCTATTGAACGATGAAACTTGGAGGGTAAAATCAAGTCCTAAACTGCCTTGAGACACTGTCGTCACATGACGTATCGATTACGTCAGTAGTTCTTAGCTGTCACTGCTTGGTCTTGTCATCTGAAATTTTTCGATTTCTCCAAAACTTCAAGAGACTGTCATCATCATCATCATCATCATCAAATCTCCGCGCGCCAGAAGGCGCATAAGGCCGCCACATTCTACACTCTGTTCCGTGCTGCTGCCTTGGCTACAATCCAACTCTTCCACCCTGCCTTGTTTCTCTCCCTCTCAACAGTCCTTCTCTAAGTGGTCTTTGGTCTCCCTCGCGCCCTTCGTCCTTCTGGAGTCCACCCCAATGCTGTAAAACAGTCGTTTTCATCCTCTCTCCTGAATACATGTCCTAACCAGTTCCATCTTCTTCGTCGTGCCTCGCAGATTATTTAATTGATCTCTGCCATCTCAACCACTCTCTTGTTCGTCTGCCATTTGATCTTCATTATCCGTCTAAGGCACTGGCATTGGAAACTATTCAGTTTTCGTTCGTCAGCCTTTGTGATCTTCCACGTTTCACAGCCATATAGCAGGACCGGTCGAACTAAAGTCTTGAATTGGCGTATCTTGGTTCTCCTTCTTGTTTATGTACTGTTATCATAACTACCTTTTGCTTCCTTTGTTTTTCAACTTTTTTTTTTACAAACAGTCAAATTCATAACTATAGCACCAGAACTGCCAACAACTATCGCGTGCGTCATTGCCGAACTAATCTGAAAAAATTCACAATTCTTTACCAAGGTCCAAAGATCTGGAATTCCCTTCCTGTTACAATCACTTCTCTGACAAGTTTTCCCAACTTTAAGAATAAACTGCTAGAGTTTTTATTAAAATAATTACTGAATTGGCAAAGCTGCACACTTGTTGCACAAACTATGTAAGCATATATTGTTAGGTACGAGGTGGCCTCAACTATAAGCCTGGTGGTTTCTAGAGGTCACCTCGCCATACATTAAACAATGAATTAATTGTAAATATATTAGGAAAAAGGCAGATAAACGTCAATAGTCAATAGTCCTATTCCTCTCGCTCAAGAGACTGTACAAATTGATTAATGAATACGAGCCGTGAAACGCGCGAGCGAAAAGGAAGATGTGATAATTAAGGTTCGATACGAAATACTCGATGTTATTGCTACCGATGTGTCGTTGAAAAATGTCGATACTAACGAGAAATATCGGCTGTTTCGTCACTCAATGAATCCAATGCTTGAAAAGGCAGAGGCTTCTTACAGCCTAAAAATTATGAAAACCATTAAACAAAAAGCTAAAGCGGCTAAAAGATGTAAAAATTAAAACGTTATATCTTCAAGTGTTTTATAAGAACGCCGATAAACAGACATACAAAGAAATCAACATCTCGACTGAAAAACCTGCCTGTCAAAATCGGCTCGCCATCGAACGTAAACCCAGGTGAACCTTTACATGTAACACCAGATTGCTGCCAGTTAAATATTAGGAAACGTCATAGCGTTTAATGGCTAAATTTAATTTTAACAAAGTTATGAATGTTCAAAAGTGTGCTGGCACTTGCTCCTTGCGGGAAGCAATTTTCTCGCGCGCTCTTGTTGTTCGTCCTACGCAAAAATAAGGGACTGCTTTAGTCTACTCTTTGACCCTCATTGTTGTATTTTTGCAGAGCCTTGGAGTTGTGCTGTACGTGTTGGTGTGCGGTGCCTTGCCGTTCGATGGCAGCACTCTGCAAAGCTTGCGATCTCGTGTTTTGGACGGACGATTCAGAATTCCGTTCTTCATGTCCACGGGTGAGTGAATATTGCACTATGATTTCGAAACATTTTTTCCGTTGACCTTTATCCTAACTCTATCACGTCCGGGTATTGTGGACGGGTTTCTTATAGGACGTGTGGTTGCGTCTTTTGGATGCAATCTTTTCCTCTTTGTGTTGTTGTTGATGATGCTAGCACGAATTTTAAACTATCTAACCGGGTTAAATAAAGTAAGGGCTTCGCCCTCCTTAACTATCACGCGATAGAAATTTCGAGCTCGTAATCTAATTGCTAAATAAAGCGATTTGTTCCTTTGTAGAATGCGAGCATCTCATTAGGCATATGCTGGTACGCGACGTGGCCAAACGATATACCATGGTGAACATCATGAACCACAAATGGGTGAATGATATGGACGAAGAAGACAAAGCTAGCGTGCTTATAAGCGACTCAGTTGATCCCGAGCTTAGCGAAGAGGTGCTTACGATGATGCTTGCCAGGGGAATAGATCGAGAGAAAACCATCCAGGTATGGCGGTTATTGAACTAGCTTAATCCCAATAGCTCATTAAGTAATGTTTAAAAAACGAGCAGGAATGTTTTATCAGGTTTAAAACCACGAGGTGCAGCCGAGTGGTTAAGGGTCTTAAAACACGTGCTGCGGGTTTTTTGAACGTCTTCAAAAACATTCCTGGAAAAGCGTGTGTCAATAGAGTCCATAACAATTATGCTTTTGTGAACGTTGGATTTTAGCATACGAGAAAAACACCGCATACTAATAAGGAGGAGGTTTATCGATATAAAGTCACTGCACGTGATGTATTATCGATCATTTGATAGGTCAATGGGCTTTTTGAAGTGAAAACAGCCCCAAATCGGACACACAAAAATATTAACATACATGTAGCAATGAAAACCCTTCTCATTTAAAAGGTCATCCTCGTCCCAACTCAAAAGGTGACACAACCTTATTCAGCGTAAGACATACAGCACTGCAGGAAAGCACAGCTTGGTAGCTTTTTTGAGTGGTCATACTTTAGGATTACATCCACAGACTCAAACGTTAGAACCGTATTGTTCAGCGTAATAAACAGCACCAAGGCAAAGTACTGCCCAAACGCTTTCAATAGAATAATTACCCTTGGGATTTTCATCCAATTAAAGGGAAATGACAGCAAATTTTCGTGATACTTCCCCTTTGAGGTTATTGAAGTTTGCAAGTTGAGTCCTTTCGTTTGTTACTTGCTTACAAAGCAAAGGCCCTGCGTGTAAGCTACAAATGTAGGAGTTGCTAGATGTACGTACTTGCTGACTTGGCCAAGTATGGCAAATAGCACTATACTGATGTACTGTTGGATAGCCTCAGTACAGCCCCCAGCTCTAAAGGTTCGCACAATGCACCATTTCCTCCACAGACTCAAAGACTAAAGCCAACTTGTACAGCATAATAAACTACATCTCTGGAAAATATCTGCCTTTGCTCACTTCTCAGTGGTCACACTTGTCATGTACTTACGATCCAAATGGTCGGAATATCACGAAATAAAAACCTACTTTTATAAATAAATGACATTTTTAATACAATACATGTTTTGATGTGGTACACATCATCATCGGTTGTTACATGTACTTAGGATTTGTAGAGCACGACAAACCTTTCCCGTTAAATTTCATATCATCATCATCATCATCATCATCATCATCATCATCATCATCATCATCATCATCATCATCATCATCATCATCATCATCATCATCATCATCATCATCATCATCATCATCATCATTATTATTATTATTATTATTATTAACATAACGAGTTCCTTTTCTCCTTGCAGTCCCTCCACCAAAAAGACTACGACCAGTTTGCTGGCATTTATTACACTCTTCTTGAGAAGGTCAAAACCTCCGCCAGCACATCGCACGATCCTTGCGCCAACCTGCCTCCCGCACCGGGCAGCACAGGTGATTCTGAAATGATGGAAACAGACAGTGAAGGAGCAGGAGAAGCCGAGAAGCCGTCCATGAACGTACCCTTGGTACAGGTAACACCAGATTCGCCCACAAGGCGAGTAAAGCCTCAACAGACTCAGTGGGACGCCTCGCACGAGGAGGACGAAGAGGACGATAAGATGCCGGATGATATTCTTCCGAGCTTGAAATTGTACCTGGAAAAACGTCGGCACACTCTCACAGCTGTAGATCCCACGATGGAGATCCCGGAAGCGATTCGAGAGGTGTTGTCGCAGAAGTTCGTTCAGAGGCCTCTAAGTCCCTTGGGCCAGGCCACCGAGGATGCGCTTTCGGGAGCTCTTGGGCTTCACCCAGCGTTAAATCCATATTCACCAACGTTGGAGTACAAGGAGCAAATTTTGCAGGTTCCCACAGTGTTCCAGTTGAGACAGCCCCTGGGTAGGAGGGCCTCTGATGGGGCCACTAGTTTAGCAGCTGGTATTGCTCAATTCAATGCCCTTCGCGCTATGGCTGGGTATGGAGAAGACAGTCAGGGGAATGCGGGCTCGCTCAGCGGTTCGCCCTTAAATAGTCGCAATCCTCTCGTCTGTCAGTCACCATTTTCTGCCTCTCCAGGCCCCTCGAGTCCTCAAATCAGCGAAGGTGCAAACGATAGTGGCTCGGATCAAGAACCTGACCAAGATGCTATTGCTCGCTACATGGCGTGCCGCGGAGCACGTCAGCGCCACACCTCGCCAAACGAAATGCCAGATGATCTACAACTTCGGCTGCTACAGGTCCCTTTGAAAACAAGACGGGGTGTTTTCCCCCCAGGGAGGGAGCGCACGAGTCGAGAAGGTGCCTTCATCACTACCCCTACGGGGATCCGTTACAACGCATCAAGACGTGCCTCTGATGGGGCGGCATCGGTGCTCGCGTATAAGCAACATCTGGAGCGCATCAGTGGCGGTGGATCAAAGAGGAACAGTCTGAGAGAGCTGCAGGAGGAGTGTTTAAAACTACAGCAGCAGTATGGCCGCGTAGCGGAGGAAGAACAACAGCGTAGGCAACAAGAACAACACGAGCTTCACCTGCAGCAGTTTTATAGTCGAAGGGCTTCGGAGGGGGCCGATTCATTAGCCACCACGTTGGCACAGTTTCAGCGGCAGTACGCTCCTGCATACAGCACGAGCCAGGAGTTAGAGGTGGAAGGACAGCTGAGAGCAGATATGCTGCTTAGGAGCTCCGTGGAGGATTTAGAGGAAGTACCACCGCAAACTCAATCGGTGATGGAGCACCAGGACATGCTTCATCAAGAAATGCAGAGGTTGAACATTGAGCATTGTCCCCCTGCACAGAGCATTTTACACCCCACTTCAGGGGGAATCGGCCAGGACAGCGCCGCGCTGTCTTCTCTGGCGACAAACCTGGCATCGAACTCGCCAAGAAACAGTCTATTGATAGAGGATTCAACGCCTCCTGTTCCCGTCACTGAGACTTCGAACTTTCTTTCTCAGAACATCCTTTCGTCTCAAGCCAACACGTCTGCCATCCTTCCCGATGGTGGCTCATTGGCTTCCCCAGGCCCCTCTCCTCCTGCTTCTCCTCTTATATCCGCGGTGCCTTTGAATCAGCGGTACCCAATTCCGAACATCCTAAGCGCGAGAAGCTCGTCTAATGGAAACCTGTCAGAAAATAGCCCGGAAACGCGGGCGATCCCGCAAATATCCGCGGGTCTTCCGGGCGTTATGATGGGAAATACAATGGTTAATGAAAACGACCTTGAAGGGTTGGCGAGAGCCACTTGGGGGATTGGCCACGGTACGCTCCCGTTAACCCCGACATCGCTTCTTTCGACCTTTGCTACAAATCCGTCCGGCGCGCTGCTAGCGGGTAACGTCGGGCAGCGTTCGCCGTTGCATCACCGTCGACACCACACGGTTGCGCAAGACGCGTGGAATTCCATGGACCTGCTGCGAATGGCCACGGCTAATAACGTTTTAACACAAAACCACGCCAGGGACATGTTAAATAACAATATCAATTTGGAGGATGGCGTAAGAGACGGTTTACTTTATAGAACTTTTTCACCGAACGGCACCATCTATCAAGACCCTTTATTGAAGTCCCCCAGCAAAGGGGACGTAACCCCGGACTTAACGCAAACAAACAACCTCAGAATGGCGTTCTCTGTTAATATGACTTCTAACAAGTGTATTCCGGATATTATCAGCGAAATAAGGAGATCGCTCGATTTGCGCTCGTCCAAAATCGCGTACGAGCAGTCCGATCAGACATTTACTCTTCAGCAGGGGGGTGTGTGTGCGGAAATTGAGGTGTGCCCCCTCTCGGGGAATCTTAACGGACTGCGCTTGCGACGAGTCAGCGGCAACCCGTGGCAGTACAAGAAACTCTGCAATGAAGTGCTAGCGGAAATGAATTTGTGACATTTGAGGAGTGGAAAGAATCGAAACAATGTAGTGTTAGCTGTATGTGTAGACATTGCGTGACATTTGTGCTAGCGTGACTATTGCACCTCTCACTTATGGTAGTCGTTCTCATAAAAGTAATATTCCTGTCGTCTGAGAACGTATCGCTGGAGAGAAGCAACAGGATGGCTGAGGGTTGCATATTTAGTCTTAGACTTAAATTTGCGAGGTTTTTTTGTATGTAACTAAGACCGAGGGCAGGTTACAATCCAAACATGTTTTTCATTAGTTGTCACGCAAGGCTGTCCCCTTCTCTCAGCCGTCCTGTTTGCGCAGTCACTTTTGTCCAGTTTCGCTCAAGAGTAAGAGCGATCGTAAACAAGCCAGAAAAAAAATGTGAGAGAATTTGTTAAGGTAGCAACGTGCTGGTGAATAACTAATTTATTTTCAAGAATTGAAGTATGTGTTATTGAGTTCTCGCGTGAGGACCATTGTAAATTTTTAGGTCAGTCGCTTAGAGAACTTAGAAGAATAATCGAGACTAGACTTTCGCCATGCGAAGTTGTCAGCGTTACATTTTATATGTGACAGTAATCCGTAGTCAATCTTGCCACGCGATCTTTTATAGCAAAGATTGCGTGACATACCAAAGAGAGTTGAAGTCCGCATTGGAGACTTAGGTTTTCCAGTGCCCAGCTTAGGAATTAAAAAGCTTAAGAGAAAAAAATGTGAGCTTTCCTTTGCGTTCTCCGTTGTGTCTGTTTTCTGGATTGGTAAAAACAGAAATACACTTTACGCTGAAAAGCAAGAGTTACGAAACGGTGCTGCGTAAGGTATAACCCTTTTAAATGGAAAAAAAATCGTTGTCGAAGGAGAACTGGGATCTCATTCTTGAATATTCGCTCTACACTTTCCAATTTGGTGATTTGTTTCTTCTTTCTTTCTTTTTTTTTTTTTTTTTTATTCTTTCTTTCTTTCTTTCTTTCTTTCTTTCTTTCTTTCTTTCTTTCTTTCTTTCTTTCTTTCTTTCTTTCTTTCTTTCTTTCTTTCTTTCTTTCTTTCTTTCTTTTATTAATGAAATCACGTTTGCGAACATATTGCTGACATTTTTCACCCTGCAAAAACTATCAAAACAAAAGCTCGTTCGTTTATCGCGCTAAAAGCAACCTAATACGGTTCGAAATTGTTCGTTTCACCGATGAGATTGCCACGAAATTTTTGTTCATTAAAGCAAACAAAATATATATTTTTTATAAGTTCATTATTTGTATAATTTTGGTCGTTCCCGTGCTTCATCATTTCAAGGACCAACGCAAATGCCTTGCTTGGGTCGCTTAGTGCCGGCCTTCCTTCTTTCCTTGCTCTCAGTCTGTCAGCTGGTGATCGGGTGATTTGCATCTTGCCAACTATCGGCCGACAGAAACCTGGAGTTTGTAGTTCACAACTTCTTTCACTCATGGCCTTTCCCGCGTTCATAGTTCCGAGAAAGCCTTCCACCTCAAAAAGGTGGAAAATTAATCAATTAGATCAAACACAGTTTCTGTGAAATTTAATTACCTAATGAAGATGTGAATACAAAACGTCCATTTAAACCGCGTCAATTGAAAAGGACTAGGGCCTATTCTGTTTTTCTTTTGTTTGTTTGTTTTTCGATCAACATTGTCAATCATGGGCTTGTTTGTATAAATTTATTTACTTTTTTTTTTTTTTTTTTCTGGTAGCGCCCTCGGCATCTACCGTAAAATTCCCATCCTCCCCTCCCCCGCAATGAGAATGCGCCCCCTTTCCCACTCCCTAACGAAAAAAGTAAATTAGCTCCCAAAACCCTACCCGATAATAGGTGGTTTTCACCTCACACATCGTCACGCAAGTGAAAAAATAAAATCCTCAACCATTCAATAGATAAAGTCAAGAAATTGATATGTTGTAGAAGAGTGATACATAAACAACGTGTGAAAGCCACAGGGCTGTGCGATATCTCCTAATCGAGTTATTCGAGAAAATATACCACGGAAAATTACAGAGTTTAGTATGGGACGCCATGTTGGTGCCCCGTCTGATGGGCACCAACATGGCGGCCGGAAACCAGCAAAAACATCTGGAGTTTACCTTGGCTATTTCAAAGCCTTTCTTCTCTCTGCTGAACTTTCACACATTGACATTAACGCTTCTATTACATGTTAGCTGATGAGACCTAAAAAAAACACGAGGCGAATCGATGTTTTCATGTACGTGTCATGTTTAGAGCAGCAATCCTTCTGTCACGCACTGCGTTCAAAACAAAGAATGCTATCCTGTTGAAAACAAACAAGCCGATGGAAATTTAGATTTTCTTATATGTGATGAAGATAAAAACCCAAAATTGTGTTTAGTTATGAATTTCAGTTTTTTATGACGTCATGTGAAATCTCTCTTCTTCCCGCCCCAGCGAGAGAGAGAGAGAGACCCTGGTTGAAGCTGGTCACGTGGCATCCAAAATCTGGGGCCCGTTTCTCGAAAGTCCCGGTAATTTCCGGGCCCGTTAACTTATCGGGCAACTTACCGGGAAACTTTACCGGGCCCGATAATGTGTTTCTCGAATTTCCGGGCCCGGTAAAATAGGGGGTCGTTACCAGGCTCTTGCGCGCTACACGCTCGTTCAAAAGAGAAGGAGAACGACTTGGGACTACTCGATGGAAAAGCACGGTTATACTATGGACAGGAATGTCTTCATGATTAATCGATTATTGAAGGACAGTGCAATACGTTTTGTCAAAGGAGAGCAACCAAGAGAGATCATTATTTTGCATTATCATGTAATTTGCAAGATATGATCGGTTGCCTTTGGTAGCTCGATTCGACAGTTTCGCTTTTCGCCATCGTACATGTATCTATCGTCTGTGAAGTATTTTTTGTATGATGATACTTCACATGGATATGCGAATTGGAGATGCCATGTTTTTAGAACGTATTTTAGAACGCGCCAGTGTGGGAGGAAGAAAGGTGTATTGATCTGCTGGATTCCGATCTGCTTTTCTCTTTGATGGTCAGTTCGTGGTTGTGCAACAAACATTTGGTGGTGTTAAAGGTAAGCTTATGTACGTTCAGATAACCATAGCTATCCCTTTTATTGTTTATAAATCAAATATTGTATTTTTGGTTCTTGGTTAGTCAGTTTATTGAAATCCTACACATACATCAAACCGGAAATGACTAATTCTAATTACACTCTTAGAAATAAACCATGTCTGAATGATAATGGTGAGCCAATTCCAATTTCTAGATTACAGATACTAGGTATGAAGCAACACTTAGTGATTTTACTCTACGTAGCGGAATTTTATTGGATTGCTATAGTCTTTATATGACTAATACATGCTCAGTTGCTCAATCGCTAAAAAAAGTAGTCTCTGTTCCTGTGCCTGAACCCTACTGTGGAACCAATGAGTGGCTGTCATGTCTGGATTCAGATTAATATTTATTGTATTAATATTCAACTTTGATCATAATAATGTTACAAGTATGATAAAGTTGTTATCTTATTATAACTTGATACAGGAAGTCAGTCTGGCAGCTGGTAACACTGCACTGCTGCTGTTACAATTTACTGGTAATAATAAATATATTTGCACCTGAATAACACTTGGCTGCCAAATTGCTCACTTGAAAATACAAATATTTGTGATTTTTTGTTCAAAAATCAAACTCATTCCAAAACCAGTCATGCATTATCTTGGAGAGGGGAAAGGGAGGATGCTAGTGATAGCAATTAAGGACGGTGCCTACTAATACCGAAGTATTTTGTGCGGTTTATGACTATGCGGGAAAAGCAGATCTTAGCAAGGCTTACTGGAATTCGAAAAGAAAAATGGGGGTAACCACGCATTTTTTAGAGATAATTAAGCAATAATATTGCTAAAAAGCGCCAAAACATGAAGCAATGTACGGGATTTTTTCCTAAATTGAAGCTTGATTATCTCTGAAAAATGCATGGTTACCCCCAATTTTCTTTTGAGATACCAAAAGCATTTGCTAATTTCTGCTTTCTCCATGTAGTTTTAAACCGCGCAAAAATATTCCTGTATTAGTAGGCACCACCCACAGGAAACCCGAGTATCTTGAGATGCGCAAAACTTATGCGCAGTAACAATAGTAGGCACCGTCCTTAATATCAGTGGGAGCATAATTGTGGTCAGTTTATGACTATTTTGCCATACTTCTGGTCAGCCAAGATTAACCTACTGTATTGGATTACAGTCATGACCTTTGGTGATGATCACTGAAATGATGTTTAGGACAACAACACTTCTAATAGTACTAATAATTTATTGATGATTTAACCTTTTAGGATAAAAAAAAATGGACAGGCACAACACCAACTGGGGCAAACAAGGAAAAGGCCACCAATTTAGACACTTGCTCAAGCTCAGCTGGTAGTAATATATTCGAACCATACAATATTGATATTTTCAAAATTATTTTAATCACCAGTACATTCTGTGTGAATATTCATTTTTAATTATTAGTGTCTATTAATAAAAAATGAACAAAAGCTAATGCTGTATTCAAGTGACTAATTATATAATAGGTTGCAGATCTCAATTTTATGTTCCAGAATTAAGTTATACAATGTAGCCTATCCACTGAGTGTCTCCAATATATTTTAAGTAATTAGTTTATACCCTTAAGGGTAGATGCTAAATAAAAATAGTAACAATAATAAATTTTAGCTGCAAGTTTTTCAGGAATCAATATAGGCCGAAAAACATTTAGTGAGTTAATGACATTGAGTTGGCAAAACTAAGGAACCCTATAGCATTTTGGAACCTTTCCGAAAATGCTACTTATACATAGCTATTAAGATATTGGTCAGGATATATCATCATCATCATCGTTATCATTGATAAGGTTCTTAGCAGCCGACCACATGCATCTTTTTAATAGCTCTGAACATGTGCTGAACATGTGGAGATTAGAAAGTATAATAATATTTATTGAATTCTAGGCAAAACAATAATTATTTTTCCTTTTGTACTTTGAAACAGTGACTGCATACTATAAAATGATGATGCAAAAGGTGGAATTAGAAATGAATCATTTCAAAGAACAAAAGAGAGGAGGAGGAGAACTCTTGGCGTACCTCTAAGGACCAGCTCTACAGAAAAAAAAATTATTGAAAAGAGTAATATTATTGATACACTGACCATTAATGGGTACATTTTAGACACTCACCATTGTATTGCCTGTTTCTCGAATCTCTATGTTGAATGAAATGCGCAGTGACATTCAACCCAGCAAGCCTCAACACTGAAAACTTGGGGAACGGGGGGGGGGGGGGGGGTGAGGGGGCTAACAGAGTATTACATTGTTCATTGCCCTTTTAGAGTGCATTATTTGCAGGAAATAGGAAAAATGATGAGAGTGTATCAACCTTTTTGCAATAAATAATTATTATTGCTTGTAGCTTTGAACATTATAGACGTCTATATCTGCATTAGAACAGGTAATTAAAGCGCATGTTCATTAGACCTGTGACTTTGAACAGTGTTGAATATTGGGGCCATATAACTCCAAAATATAACTTTAATTTCAACAATACTAATGTATACTATCCCACTGGAATCTGATAGCCAGGTTAACAGGTAATATTCTTGCTGGATATCTTTTACATCAAACTTTTCACAAGTCATCTCAATAATTATTCATGCAGGCTATCAGATTTTTTTGTAATTTCTTTTTTTCTGCTTGTCATTTGAACTGGTAAATAAAAAAGATACATCCCTGCGAATGTATGAAACATATTTTTGAACTGCAGATGAAAGATTAAATAGAAGAAAGTTGCATATTATTAAATAACTGTGAAGGTCTTTCTTCTATTTAAAATTGATACAATAATTGCTTCATATTTATCAACACCAAAAAATTCCCCACCGAAATGTTTTCTAACCAAATAAATCTGCCAAAAAAATTAAACCTAAGCCACCCAAAAGTCCAACTGAAAATCCCTAACTTCAAACCCACAAAAGCTTTCATACATCAGCAACAAATATAACTGAGTACCCTCCCTTGGGGTGGGAAGAATAATGGGACTTAAATTATGTTTTGGTTAATGGCTTAAGTCAGAAGCTAATTGTTTGGCAGATTTGAGCCCTCAAATTACAAAGTGAGCATGGAACCATATAATTTTCTGACACAAGAACCAGACTGTACATATGCCAAATTTGTTGTATGCCAGGTCATTTCAAGGTGGCTACTTAACTTTTTACATTCTCATGTTGTTTCACTAACAAAAATAGTCAGTTTCACTTTCATGAAGTCCTATATTACAAGGAAAAGAAAGTATTGAAATACTTTAAAAGAATTAGCAGTTCCCATATTTTTAAGTATGTCTAACCTTATGTAAACATTTAGTAAAATTGAGTTTAATTATCACATGTAAAGGATTTACTGCCAGTGCAGTTTTCAAGCTCATTTAATTCTCCCAATTACTCATGTATGTACATTTTTCTTAATTAAAATTTTCATTAAAATTCAATTAAGTTGTTCACACTCAGTCTTCTTCCATCAGTTGCTCCCCTGCTCCTGATGTTCTCAGTTAGCCCTCTTCTGTCAGTTGAACCCCTGTGGATGAAAAAGAGTTTTCAATAAAAATTATCTTGAAAAATAATTAGTCAATAACAATTTAAAAACATTATTCAAGTTATTGTTCACAAAATTATTTAAGTGCATGTTCAGCTGTCCTTTTTGGTTATGTCTAAGAGTGGGCCTCATGCCCGAAAATCTCTCGTGCAGCTGTTCTTGTCCGTACCATGCTGGCACTTGCTTGGTTTGGCATGCTTATGTCTGCCTGTTCAGTTGCAGTTGTGGCTGCTCATTCATTCATTCAATACATTATTTGGGCAGTTCAGTTGTACGTCTGCTTTCCATGGCCCAAAGAATATTTTCATACGTTTTTTATTTACTCCCCCTCCCCCTACCCTACCCTACCCTTGCCCCCAGTTATTTTATTTTTTGTTTGTTTGTTTGTCCTATGAACTCCTATGTTACACTAGGTCAGTAACACAAATTCCTGTATTTGAAGTTGAAAATGACACCTCCATCACTTTCGTTTTTTTCCCCAAATTTATGAAGTGTTTATTTATCAATGACTTGAGTACGTAGTGGGTTTAGTTTCAATTCAGCCGGATTTCCTTTTTGTTATATTCATCTTTCCATTTCAAACACGTTAGTTATTTCCCCCCCATTTTCGTAGTAAATGCAGCTAATTCGGTAATTCTCATACTGTACTTTTTCGGACGATCGGAAGCAGTTTCTACGTAAAAAAAAAGCCAGCTTAGATCTCAAACAAAAACCATCTAAGGGCCACGCACGGGCAAGTATATGCTTTACGGGGCAAAATTGCAAGTCCTCCCGGGATAACCGAAATTCGAAACACACTGAGCAAATTACTGTAGCTCTGGTTTTTACCGACTGAAACCAACTGGATTAGGAGTTTGTTCTAGTTCTAAAATTGCAAAATATTTACCTGTGTTTTCGCGGACAGCGGACAGCTTCTCGTACTGTACGGTATCTCTCCAAAGGTTTCCTCCAGTAAACTCGTCAACAAGCGAATTTATTACTTCCCTGGATAACCAGTATCTTTCTATTATTTCTCTTTCTTCTATTTTGTCTAAAATCAATCGCTCTTGGTAAGTACGCGACCGACAAACCGGGACAAAAATGACCGCCTCCGGCGGCCATCTTGTTTTCTTGCAACAAAATATTGCTTCCCGTAAACTTTACGGGCACTTTACGGGAGGTCATGACCTCCCGTAAATTACCGGGCAACTTACCGGGATCGTAAATAACGGGAGTTTCGAGAAACACCCGTAAACTTGGGGGCTTAACGGGCAACTTACCGGGCCCGATAAGTTACCGGGACTGAAGAAGAGAGACCCTGGGAACGAGGTTGGAATATTGGCCCATGTTCTTATGCACGTCACTTCTACGTATGTTGTTGTGCACATATTACTAGCGCGCAAAGTAACTTTAATAATACCAGTCTGCCTCTCTGTCTACTTTCCCACACGTTTCTTGCACGTTTTGTAATGGAGGTGGATAACGCAGACTTCAGATCATTTTCGTACGAGGAAGAGCTTCGAAGAGCAAAATGGTTCAAAGAAGACCTGGAGAAAGGTTAGTAACAATGAATTAATGCCGGGGTTAATGATCACACAGACTGCACAAATGCTAGAAAACCATGCTGAAGGTTGACGATTTTGTTGTTATTTGTTTGTATAACTTTCTCAAATCTGATTTCAACGTAACGAGATGAAAAGATATTTCCATGATACGTGATATAAATTGTTTGATTATAATAACGGTTGTTAAGGGAGCACGATTAAGCTTTGCAACTGACAACAAACTGAATATATGAACAAAATCAACTCAACCATTCACGGTCGGTATTATTATAAGAGAAGTAATAAAAAACTACTACACTCGAACAGGACCCACCAAACCACAATATCGATGGTGGTCTCTGCCTGCATCCCCTTCCTCAATCTCAAAAAATGGTGTATTTGTACACGACACAGTTTTTCATCACATAACAAACACCATTACCATTACCATTTCCAAACACCGAGAGGAGAGTTGAAAATACGACGCGTAGCGGAGTATTTTTGACGAATTTAGAGGTTTTTGATATTTTGATGAAACACTGTGACGAGTGTTTGATATAACTTTTCAAACAAACTGATTTTGAAGGAGAAATTAAGGATGCAAAAACGAGGAGTTTTTCATCTGATTTCCAGACACGTCACGGTGCATGATTTCCTTTGTCTTTAGCTTTTGAATTATCAATGAGTTTGAGAAGTATAGTTACCCAAAACAACAACTTTATTCTACCCCCTACAGTATGGTCGTCCAAATGTTTCAATATTCGCTAAGTTGCATTCGCTGTCGCTAAATTACATTCGCTGTCGCTAAATTGTTCATTCGCTATCGCTAAATTTCATTCGCTGTTGCTAAATTTAAAACTCATTCGCTATCGCTAAATTACATTCGCTGTTGCTAAAACTCATTCGCTATCGCTAACTTTCATTCGCTGTTGCTAAAACTTATTCGCTATCGCTAAATTTCATTCGCTGTTGCTAAAACTCATTCGCTATCGCTAAAGTCCATTTGCTGTCGCTGAGCGTTTCCATTTCATGCGCTAAAAATTAACTCAGGGTGTCCCCGCTAACCGCAGATTTGCATTCAAAAGCATGTTAGATCTCACGATGGCCGACGAAAAGGTATGGAAATGCTCTTCTTCATTTTAATTTCAGATTTAGTTCGCTTCTAAGCCGTTCCTCAGTGAAAAGCTGGAGCTAGTATACGAAAAGGCTTTCTGTGGGGCTTTGTTTTCAACCGTGCAAATGAACTTAAAGTTTGGTTCATGGCATTCAGGCCAATCTGCAGCGGGACTCTGTAAAACGAGGGTACGGACGGGTGGATGCGGACGGCGGATGGTGAACGGCGGATGGCGGATGGGGCTTTTTAAAAAAAAAAAAAAAAAGAAAGAAAAGAAAAAGGAAAGTAGGATGTTGATACTGTTAAATTTATTGGTTAATTGTCACCTTTTAAGAAATGCTAAATTTGGCTATTTCTTTTTTTTTTTAATTTTAATTAATTTATTTCTCATTGTCAGTCAAACAGCGAAACCGCTACAGAATGTTTCTTCTCGTTTTTCAACCAAATCAGTCTGAGTTTGCAGTGGAACTCCGTACATTAGTACGACACACCATCCGGCAAAACAACACTTTCACATCCATGAACAGTTACGGGATAATCTGATTAACGGGGAAAGTACTTTATGAGCTCTTGTTAGGCATTATAGATTGGAAATCGTGGTTATTGTTCGAACATCGAACAGACAGATCGATACAAGATATTAAAAGATTAGTTTTAGATGTCCAAAGATTTATCTGCGTAGGATTTGCGAACGTGTCATTTTCTTCCTTTTCAATATGCACACAAGCGAAGTTTGCCTTGCAATAGGGGGACTTTTTTTTTGATCGGATTTTGCGTCTTTTCGGTTTTGATATTCATTGCGGATTTTGGTTTTTCTCTTTTTTGAATATTCAGTTTTTTCGGTCAGTTTCTGGTTTTCCCCAGTTGCCTCGCCGGTGGCCTTCAGTCCCTAGTTGTCAGGGGTCGTCTTCTCCGTGAACTTGGTACAGTCGAGCCTCTATTATCCGGACTCGTTGGGACTTGAATAAATAGTCCAGATAATCGAACATATGAATATTAATGAGACAGTAATGTAACGAAACGAAACAAAGAAAACATAATTTAATTGTGAAAAGATTTTTAAACTTGTCTTACCAACCGGTTGATGCTTTGAAGCTTTCGCGATCGGTCGACTCCCCGTTCAACTGCGCTGAGAAATGTTTCGCTTTCTCCTGAAGAAGCGGACCTGAAATTGGTGTTCCACTGCTGAACAAACCGAGGAATACTGGCTTTTCTAACTGGTCGTCCTCTACATCAGACATCTTGGCAGAACGTAACTTTTTCGTGACCGCAAACCGCGTCCAAATATGGAACCCATAATATTTTCCCAGAGAAGAAAAGTGACATTTTTTCAAGGTGAGCACGAGAAGTTCATGTTCGTTGTTCAGCGAGGGACCACAAACAAAAACGCTATCTTTAATTCGTCACGATTGTTCAGGACATGCCCTGCTCTAAATCAAAACTTGAAAGGAAAAGTACTTGAAACGTCGCTTGTGTGCAGATTTCCTGGGAGGAAAATGACACGTTCGCAAATCCTACGCATATAAATCTTTGGACATCTTAAAATAATCTTTAATAACTTGTATCGATCTGTCTGTTCGAAATTCGAACAATAACCACGATTTCCAATCTATAATGCCTAACAAGAGCTCATAAAGTACTTTCCCCGTTAATCAGATTATCCCGTAACTGTTCATGAATGTGAAAGTGTTGTTTTGCCGGATGGTGTGTCGTACTAATGTACGGAGTTCCACTGCAAACTCAGACTGATTTGGTTGAAAAACGAGAAGAAACATTCTATAGCGTTTTCGCTGTTTGACTGACAATAGGATATAAATTAATTCAAATTAAAAAAAAAAAAAATAGCCAAAGCTAGCATTTCTTAGAAGGTGACAATTAACCAATAAATTTAACAGTATCAACATCCTATTTTCTTTTTCCTTTTTTTTTAAGCCCCATCCGCTATCCGCCATCCGCTATCCGCCATCCGCCATCCGCCATCCACCATCCGCCATCCGCCGTCCGCCATCCGCCATCCGCCATCCGCCATCCGCCGTCCGCCGTCCGCCATCCGCCATCCGCCATCCGCCATCCGCCATCCGCCGTCCGCCCGTCCGTATCCTCGTTTTACAGAGTCCCGCTGCATTGGCCTGAATGCCATGAACCAAACTTTAAGTTTATGTGCACGGTTGAAAACAAAGCCCCACAGAAAGCCTTTTCGTATACTAGCTCCAGCTTTTCACTGAGGAACGGCTTAGAAGCGAACTAAATCTGAAATTAAATTGAAGAAGAGCATTTCCATACCTTTTCGTCGGCCATCGTGAGATCTTACATGCTTTTGAATGCAAATCTGCGGTTAGCGGCTTTCCACAAACTTTCCCGTGTGGGGACACCCTGAGTTAATTTTTAGCGCATGAAATGGAAACGCTCAGCGACAGCGAATGAAATTTAGCGATAGCGAATGAGTTTTAGCAACAGCGAATGAAATTTAGCGACAGCGAATGAAAGTTAGCGATAGCGAATGAGTTTTAGCAACAGCGAATGAAATTTAGCGATAGCGAATGAACAATTTAGCGACAGCGAGTGTAATTTAGCGATAGCGAATGAGTTTTAGCAACAGCGAATGAAATTTAGCGATAGCGAATGAACAATTTAGCGACAGCGAATGTAATTTAGCGATAGCGAATGAGTTTTAGCAACAGCGAATGAAATTTAGCGATAGCGAATGAACAATTTAGCGACAGCGAATGTAATTTAGCGACAGCAAATACAACTTAGCGAATATTGAAACATTTGGACGACCATATAAGGGACGGACCATTAGAAAAGTGATGGGAGGGATGGGGAAAATACAAAAGAAAAAAATTCGTGCAAGCCAAAATGCCCGAAAAAAAGTTCTTGCAAGCCGAGACGGAAGAAAAAAAATTCTTGCAGAAGGAGATTAAGGAATTATTATAGAAAATACCTTTTATTGTTTTAATGACAGAAAATTTCTTCCAAAATGCCTCAAAATGGCCTTTTTAATGTTTTGAAAATCTAGATTTTTTTTGTGGAAGTTTGTTTTGTATGAACAACAAACCAACCCCACATTTTGTGTCGTGGCTGGAATTTACCCTTACTACAACTCAGTATTTTGTTTTGTGTTTGTAACTGGTAGTAAACCCAATAATCACGAGCAATAGGTCAATTAGTTTTGAAGAAAAACGATTTTGTCAGTAAAACGGTTTCAGCATATCTGCTTATCCATAAAGCGCTTTGTAGTTTTATTCGTTGGGCCACAGAGTGCTTTATGGTTACAAAATTTAAAAAACTGAGTCATTTTCAAGAAGTCCTGTTAAACGCTTGTAGGAGCATCTAGATTGAAGGGCAAGTGTTCACTTTATTCACCACAAAATGCTCTGTGGCTCATTGTCAATACCACAAAGTGCTCTGTAGGCAAATTAAAACCGCACAAAGTGTTTGTGATCTGGTGATCGAAAGTACCTTGTATCTTGTAATGACTTGCTGTTTACTGAAGGATTAAGGCGGTCAATAATCGACATAGTTTTAAAAAAATTTATGTTTAAAGCTTTTACTGCAAAAATCAGGATGTAGGACAAATTTGCTTTGAATATAGTACGGTGAACCCTTTCTATTAAAGACGCACATCGTCGGGACCGACTCCAACTGTCTGGCTTAGAGAGGTTTCCGGCTTATAGAGAGTAGAGTTTTTAAGGTGACACCAGTAATACTGAGATAACAAGCTGAACCGATGCATTATGACTACACGCGGCTGTATTACGTCTATCTGAAGTCGTTGAAACTACGAACTGGGACAGAATCAATATTGGAAAATGGATTGTTTTTTTGTGCGTCAGGTTTGAAACCCTCAAGGCCCTTATTATTCTCAACGTATTTAGTTATGTATAAATAAGAATTTTGTTTCCATAATTCTTAATTTAATTGCTTTCATTTGTAGCACATACATTCCTGTTTGAGGCGTTTTTCACTAAACCCCCAACGTAAAGGTATCCGTTGACGATTGTTTAATATTTAAAGTGTCCGTTGTCCGACTTAGAGAGTTGTCCGTCTTATGGGGAGTTTAATTACAGTAGAAAGACAAAACAAAACTTAGGTGTCCCCAATAAGTTTTACTCCCAGTGTACAACTAGAACGACAGACACATTAATAAAGTTATTATTATTATTATTATTATTATTATTATTATTATTATTATTATTATTATTAAAAAGTACAACTTTTTTTAAAAATCCTTTATTTAAAGGTTTTTTTTCTGGAAAACAACAAAAAAAAAAATTCGTGCAGAGGGTATCAACCGAAAAAAAAATTCCTGCACAAGCACTGAGCAAAAAAAAAAAAAAACAATTCCTGCAAACTGAAAATCCCCCCCCCCCCCCATCACTTTTCTAATGGTCCGTCCCTAAACAGTTATCTCGAATCGCACTTTAAATTGCCACTGAAGGCACTTGCATACTATCGTTCAATATTTCATGAAAGACCTCCAGTCGCCCCTCGCATCACCGACGTTCCTAATTCAGTTAGTTTTGATATCTCGTTATCCCAATTAAAATATTCCGCACATGTTACTATAATCTTTGACCATACTTAAGCTGTAATCGTGTAAAAGCAAGATCATAACATACTATGTGAAAAATCGAGCCTTAGTCTCCTGCATTCAAAGCTGCACCACAGGCCAACCAATAGTACACCGTCAATTGAAGATCAAATGCAAGGGGGTCACCGGGCGCAGAGGAGTCAAATTTGATGTAAATTCCGGCTAGATTTCCTGGAAAAAACCAATCTTGTTGATTTAAAAAATACTGATCGAACAAAGCGTCATGGGATCTTATTACGCGTCTGTTGAAAGATTAACCCCCAAGCCAGCTATGTGGTTAGGAAACGATCGTAGCCCGATGGGCGACAATCGGAAAGGCAAAGCTTTTCGAGCGACGCACGAAGTACCGAGATAGACTAGTACAGTCGAACCTGTATATAACGGCCACCCTCGGGACTTGAGGAACTGGCCGCTTAATACAGGATCACTAAAAATACTCACTGGGCGTGGTCTACTGTCAATTTTGATGGTGTATCATACAAAAACATTTCATGCAAGGAATCAATAGGAAAATCAACACTCTTTCAAGAGATCAATACTTTAAACAAAGTTCAGTGCCAACTTGTAACTTAACGGTAAAATATACGTAACATAGTGTAAAAGCACTGTGCAACAAATTGTCCTCTACTCTTGTACGGTGTACAGTACTGTATTTCTAACTCACTTACTTACGTGACTTGCAGTTCACAACAAAATATCTCATTCTGTCTTTTCATAGTTGTTACGATCGAAGTGGAGTTATAACGGTAATGATGCTAATTAAAAGTAACACAATATATAATAAAATTCTTCAAGTTAAAAATAGGAATAGGGTAAGAATTACAGCGACTTAAACAGGTGGGACACGTGCGTTTGGCGCCTCGGAATTTGAAACTTTTGTTTAACGTAGAGCAAGTCGTTGACTGTCGGCACTGCCAGCGACAGTTCCTGTTATCCA
The DNA here is from genome assembly GCF_977016875.1 of Pavona decussata. Classification (NCBI taxonomy): domain Eukaryota; kingdom Metazoa; phylum Cnidaria; class Anthozoa; order Scleractinia; family Agariciidae; genus Pavona; species Pavona decussata. The sequence goes on along the minus strand of NW_028145605.1, from coordinate 166,559 downwards.
TGGTACTGTGCATATGGCTTAGTTTCCATTCAAGGGTGGCCGCTTAATACAGGTAAAAATAACAAAGAAAGACAAACATGGGACTGCTACAGGGTGGCCGCGGCCGCTTAATGGAGGTGGCCGCCTAACACAGGTAACAAATGCAGCATTTGTATGCGCGAAAAATCGGGACTTTAAAAACTGGCCGCTTAATAGAGGGTGGCCGCTTAATACAGGGCCGTTATATACAGGTTCGACTGTAGCTCCTTGTCTCTATTTCTACCGTAAGCCCACCGTAAGATAAGGTGATGCGCCCACTGTCATTGATGCATACGGCTTGTGTCTTGGGGATAATCTTTTAACAGACCCGTAATAAGATCCATGACACTTTGTTCGATTACGTTCTTGTACACTTCCCGAACTGTTGTAGCCTCTAGTATTTTTATCGACAAAATTGGTTTGCGCCTCAATTTTCCAGATAATTTAGTCGGAATTTACATAAAATTTGACTCCTCTGGGCCCTGTACGACTAACAGCGATTAATATGTTACAAGAACCATACAGCAAGGATGGAATATTCGTACTGAGAGAATCAGCCATATTTTCAGGGGACCGAGGATCGATTCCTCGCCCGCGAACCATATTTTCACATAGTACGTTATCATGATGTCGAGCCCACCCCGTAATATCTTTCTTTTACACGTTTCAAGCGACGTAGCCATGTTTTCGCATTTAAGATCGCTGTAATGATCTGTCATATGATAGGAGGAAAGTAAGCCAGTACGAATATTTCTTGATCGTTTTTCGTTGTCCTCGATGAAATATATCGTATGGTGACGCTTTCCGAAAGCGATCGTTGAGAAATAAGTTGGCAGTAAGCTAAAGACTCATTTGTTTCCATTAAAGGTGGATGGCGTGAGATCCACAACAGCCCTGGGGTGTCACGGTACTGGATGAAAACTTTCCATGGTGAACCAGTTCCTGTGAAAACGCTCTTCTTGCATGAAACACCAGTGCCGGCACATAAAGTTGCAGAAATACTTGACATGTCAAATATAAAATATCGCAAGGAATGGAACAAAGCTTTTTTGGACAACGAAGTTCTTGAAACATACCCAGAAGAAGAAGGAGGCGGCTGGGTAGCTACCTCAAGAGTCAAGGTTTCTTGGCCGTTCAAAGATCGCAATTTTGTGGCTTTCCTTCCACCCACCAAAGAGGTCGATTGGTACGGACAAAAAGCATTTGTTCAGCTTCAGAAGAACGCTTGGCACCACTCAAAACCCGCTGGGGCTGACGGATTTGTCAGGTGATATGTATTCTAATTAATTTTGCAAGATTCAGTGTGAATACCATCTCTTCTGTGAATGACTCAAAGCATTGTGGAACTGAATTCTTTTGAGTCGTGCTGCATTTTGGGGAAATTTTCGGTTTTCAAATTCTCAAGGTGGCAACTGAAAAAATTTTCAGTGAAAGGTCAATTTAGACAGTATGATTTTTTCCAGTATGCGATATGTTGACGCCAAGCCTACGGTACGATTTTTTTCGTGTAAATTAAATTTACCACTTGTCGTGCGCGACGCGAAAATTTTGAATGACGAGAGTTGTGTGCGAGGTTTTGCTTGCAGAAGTCGCATGATTTTAGTGGTAAGCTAAGGTTGTATCGTCTATTATCAAAGCTGGCCTGCATTAACTAACTCTTTTTGTAACGCAGGGCCACAAATGGAGGGAATTTCACTGTGATTATCACCGACGAAAAAGATCCACTTGGAGCTTGCAAAGTCTTTGCCTTGCGAAACAATAACTACAATGGATGGATGCCCAAGAAGGGAATCCGGCTTGTCCTGAAAAGGAAGCTTCCTGTTACATTCAATCAGTGGCGAGAGGGAATCATTGAAGCTTACGAGAAGTACTTCCGTGATTGACTATACAGGAGTGCGATCAAATATGATATATTAAATGAATTGAAAAGGAAATGTACTCTCTGGTACTCTCTTCAGTGGTCCCTTTGAGACCTTACGTGTACCTTCTTTATCCGCGCACGGTTTTCTTTCAATTAATTTGTTTAGTATGTCCTTACGTGCCCTTCTCTTTGAGACAAAGTATTCCTTTTTTTTTTTTTTTTTTGCTCAAGTGCGAATAATGTTTACAACTGCTCTTAGACTGCGATTTTCGCGGTTTGGCGTAAGACTGTGGAATGACATACCGCGTCGTATAAGAGATTTACGTAAGAAACAATTCAAAGGTGAAACTCGCCGGCTTCTCCTCAATGTTCTGGTAAATGAAAATGACTATACTGAAACACCAGTCCTATTATGGTACAGAAAATAGTTCTCGCCAATTAGTTGCAACTCGTTAATCTTTGTTTCTCGATAATTTTACTCGTGATTTTTATACCTCCCCTAAATTCTATTTGTCCTGTCTTTGATTGTAATAACTGTAATAATATTAATTTTATCGTTAAACAGTTGTAAGTCTGGCCTGCCTAGATTAGCTCTCGTTACCTGCGGGCCAGTCTCTCTCTTTTGCTAAATTTTTAAATAAACTTAAACGTACTGCAAAATCGCTATATTCTACTACGACTTAATTAGCCTTTCGCAGCCAACGATCACATGGTACAAAACCATCATGCTGGAGAGCAAGTTGCGCACTGAGACATCCGAAATATTGCGACTTCATCAGTCACACTTGAATTTTCTTTGTATCGGATGTCCCAGCGCGTAGCTTGCTCTCCATGCAGTAAGGTGGATTTTGTACCACGTAACCGTCAGCTTCAAAGGAGCCATTAGCAAAGCGCATCTACCCAAAAAGGAAACATTTTCGGTAATCAGTTTACAAATTTCCGCTCTACGTAAAGAAAATCGGATCTGTTTTTAGGAGAGTGCGGGACTAGTCGAAAGCATTGTCGTAAAGGCTTATTTACAAGAACTGATTTATTGTTGTGAGATCGTAAAGCCTCTGAAAAATAATGAAACAATGCAAGTACTTTGCTCACTCTTATCGATGACAGTTCAAGGCCAGGGTAAGGTTTAACCAAAGCCTCATTGTGCAACGATCCTTTTTCTGGTGTTAGATGTGGCAATTTCACTAGATTTAAGTTTGCGGCGTGTATATTTTTCTTCTCTTTCATTCGTTAAACCTGGTATCCACTAGCGTTTCATTCAAGTACTTATCTCCGCCAAGTCCAACTCTCAAATCAAAAACAAAAATCTGTCTTTTTCTTAAGCTGTAAAAAACATGGCGTAGAATAAGGCCCGACTACCATGGCCCGATTCTTTTTTTTTTTTTTTTTCATCTTGCTTTCGATTCCTTACTGGGAACAGAATAACGGCTCAGTCATATCAGTTATCATCACACCTTCTACATTTTAATTATTTCATCTTTTCTCAGGGATTACAACTGCTTGTTATCCTAACAAATCTAGACCCCTATTTGCTTAATTCAGTGAGTGCCGACTGTGCCAGCACATTCTGAAGTTCATCATGGGCTAACTGTGCTCATATTGTTTGAAACGACCAGACATCTCCTTTATAAATGGTCTTGTCGTCAATTTCAGCATCCACTCTCCAGTAATACGTTGATCCCGATACAAGCTTGTCGTTTAGGTAATGCACATTACCATCTTCGCTAATTTTCGCTTTGTGCTCGGATGACTTCGGCGTCGCATCGGTAACTTTCGCCTTGTTCGTTCCAAAGTAGACGCGGTGTACCGTGGCACCGTAGGCGTTCAACCACATGATGGCGTCTCTGTTAGACTAGCAGAAAAGAGAAACAAAATAAAAATCACTTAGCCCAACATCCTGTACGCCCTACAGTGCTGATACATCCTCTTGTACAAGAAAGCATTTACCATCATCATCATCATCATCATCATCATCATCATCATCATCATCATCATCATCATCATCATCATTAATATTTCGTAGTCTAGCTGTTAGGATCCATCTTCTTTCTGTGGACCCAAGCTGTTTTACTTGTTGCTGCTCCACATTTTAAACTTAAGATCAAGAAATATCTTTGGTTGATTTTAAGTCCGTAGGGTTTGTATACTCTCCAAACATATGACCGTCAAACACAAACTAG